>NW_028318654.1:1535000-1854662 GCF_062004578.1 Staurois parvus | reverse complement strand
GCTTTCTTTCACCTTCTTTTGCTTTCTTTCGCTTTCTCTCTTTTGCTTGCTTTCGCTTTCTTTATTTTGCTTTCGCTTGCTTTCTTTTACTCTTTTGCTTTCTCTTTCTTTTACTCTTTTGCTTTCTCTTTCTTTTACTCTTTTGTTTTCTCGCTTTTTTTCTCTTTCTTTCTCGCTTTCTTTCTCCTTCTTTCTTTCTCTTTCCTATGGCACTCTAAATGCTTAGGTGCTCACCCACAAAGAAATCCATATAAATCCAAAACTAGTTTAGAGTCACTCACAGGCCTTGCAGAGGCATATAATTATTATTATATGAACATGCTTTTGCTGTGGTTCCAGGGCTGAGATCTTAGTGAGCCGCTTACTGCCAGTCAAATGTCAGGAAACCTCTTGTTCAGGATCTGCTTAGAAAAGGGTAGAGTTCTAAAGCCCTGGAGTTTACACTTATGACACTTTTAAACCATTAGTTTAACTTTTGTTCTTTACAACTATTTCCAGGGCTAGCATGGCAAATAAGGGGCTTTTTATATGATTTTGTAATCTTCAATTACACTGCATTGTTCTTTATGCCAGAAATGTGTCTACTGAATAGTTGACAGGTTCTTCTAATTGAACACCATAATAAGTCAGAGAAACACATACCGTATTTCAAAGCTAACATTTATACAACTGTTTTCCTCTGAACGTAATTTATTATTATGTTTTGTGTGCATAATTCTTACCCAGTGTATACCCTGTAAGTAAATAACACCTGTCATACACCACTTCTATTATATCAACGTATAATCAAAATGTCAGTTTCAATAATGATGCAGAAATATAACTGCTGCCAGCACAGGCGTGGGTCAAAGGTCAGATTCAGATATTGTATAGCGGGCAATACACCGGAACGGACGAAATGTGTGGTCCAGCCATCTCCGCTCTGTTCGACAAAAGTCAATCGCACAGTCAACTGTTGTAGCAGGAGCCTGCTGGAAAACTTCTGACCAAACAGGTACTGCATTCAGTTGCTGTATTTTGACAGCTGGCAGGGCTAGATTTCAAAATCCTATAGCTGTGCAGAAGATTTGTCTACCTGTGCTGTATAGCTACAAGCTGAACAAAAACAAAATAAAAAGCTTGGTGTATGGCCATTTTAAGCCTGCCCGGAATGGGAATGGGGTGCAGATGTTTTGAAGTAGTGAAGGAGACAGAAGTGTAGGTGTAGTTGTTGGCTGGCAGTGTACTGTACACTATATACTGTACAGCAAGGGAGACTTTAGTGTTCAAGGGCTGTATGCTATCAGCATTGGAGACAAATGATATATTTGCACCAAAACACTACTCCTTCAGTCAGCATTACACTTCTACAAGACACCTTATGATATGTTCAGAGAGAGAGAGAGAGAGAGAGAGAGAGAGTGGCACAACACCCATAAATCGTGGACTATCGATAAATGGAAGACTGTATTATGGTCAGATGAACTGAGCTTTACACTGTTCCCAACCTCCAGATGTGTTTACAGTGGATATAAAAAGTCTACACACCACTGTTAAAATGTTAGGTTTCTGGGATGTAAAAACATGAGACAAAGATAAATCATTTCAGAACATTTTCCACCTTTTAATGTAACTCTATAAACTGTACAAACTCAGTTGAACAACAAACTGAAATCTTTTAAGGTGGAGGGAAGTAAAATAAAAAACTTAAAATATGGTTGCATAAGTGTACACACCCTAAAACTAATACTTTGTTGAAGCACCTTTTGATTTGATTCCAGCACTCAGTCTTTTTGGGTATGAGTCTACCAGCATGGCACATCTTGACTTGGCAATATTTGCCCACTCTTCCTTGCAAAAAACACTCCAAATCTGTCAGATTGCGAGGTCATCTCCTGTGCACAGTCCTCTTCAGATCACCCCAAAGATTTTCGATCGGATTCAGGTCTGGGCTCTGGCTGGGCCATTCCAAAACTTTTTAATCTTCTGGTGAAGCCATTCCTTTGTTGATTTGGATGTATGCTTTGGGTGGTTGTCATGCTGATAGATGAAGTTCCTCTTAATGTCACTGTTGCGCGTGGGGTGTGTAGACTTTTTATATCCACTGTATATAGTTGTAATGGTATCTCGTTTGAATATAGATTGGACACCATACTAATTGTGATGGCTCCTTATCACATAGCTGAAGCCAGTGTTTGACTATACACTGATCCTTGTACTCTCATGAAGCATCATACCTTTTTTTTTTTTTTTGACCCTAAATGAAGTTGGTTGATACAGATAATCTCTATCAATCCATTTAATGAATAGATGCTGCTACGTGAATGTGAAGCTGCTTCTTGGACAAGTTGTGTTTGTATTGAGGTTACCGCACCATTATCCTCCCTCCTCTTGAACATACTCCTATCACACAGACAAGGAAAAAAGCCTGGTTTTCTGTTATGTCCGTTCACAGCGGACAAGGAAAAAAGCCTGGTTTTCTGTTATGTCCGTTCACAGCAAAGTGCTGTTATGATGTGCTGAAGAAAAATAAGGCAGAACAGCATTTTATAATAGCTCAACATATGCTGCAGCACACTTTAGGTTTAAGAAAAAGCAATGCATCTCTGAAGAAAAAAAAAAGAAAAACCCACAATGCATATGTTTAACCACTTCCCGACCGGCCGTTGCATATAAATAATTGGCCAATCAGTGATCACATGCAAAGTAGTAAGCAATGATGTCACTTGTGACATCATTGCTTACTACGTGTGAATTCTGTGAATGATCACAGAGGTCACATGGTACAAGGCTATTCACAAAAACCTTGTACCATGTGACAAGCTGTGACCAATCACAGCTCACTCAGTACTTCTCAATGACTGCAAGAATGCACACAGAGAGAAAGAGAAATGATTGCTTTTACATAGTATATGGGTGTAAAAGCAATCAGTGTAAAAAAAAAAAAAAAAAATCTTCATCACCCCCCCCCCCCAAGTAGTACAGTGTCGCCATGGTGACACTGTACTGCTAGGGTGACAGTATGTAAAAAAAAAAATATATATATAAAAAAATAAAATAAAAATGTAAAAAAAAATGTTTAAAAATTATAATTTTTGGTTATAAACTAATTTGGATTTTTTTTTTTTTTTTTTTTACTAAAAAGATAACGGAATAAATTTTGGCTAAGATTTATGATGAAATATTATTTATTTGCAAATTTTATAAAAAAAAACACTTTTTTTTTCAAAAATTTTTAGACCTTTCATTTACATAGCAAAAAAAATACAAATCCCAGTGGTGAATAAATACCACCAAAATGAAGCTTTATCTGTCTCAAAAAAATGGTAAAAAATTCATTTGGGTACAGTGTTGCATGACCGCGCAATTGTCATTCAAAGTGTGATAGTGCTAAAAGCTGAAAATTGCCCTGGTCAGGAAGGGGGTGGAAGTGGTTAAATGTAAACGCTGCAACCTGCAATCTGTCACTAGGTAGTCCGTTTATGCAGCTGGTCCTAAAGTGTTCATTATTTTCATAATAATAATTTTTTTAAGATGTGTGCTAATAAAGAAAATGTCAGTTTTTTTCATATTTTAGTGTTTTGTCTTTTCCCTCAGTTTATACAATCGGCTTGATGAAGTTAAAACCAGGAAAGAAGAGAAGATGAGACAGGAGGCCTATGCCAGGAACAGGGAAAAAGCAAGAGAGTTTAAAAAGGTAAAGAGAGGATTTTTGTTTTTTTAAAAAAACAAAACCACTGAAGCAGGGTAAAAGTTAAAACATATTCTGGTACCAAAAACAACTTTACTGAAACATCGAGTCACATACATAAATTAGTACCGATGTGTACAGAATAGATTGAATAAAGCTTCAAATGGAAAGACAGGTACAACATACCCACAAAGGGGGTGTTGGGAAGATATAGGTGCACTGGTTAATATGTGGCATAAGAGTGTGCACAACGAAGAGTTGTCTAGAACAGCATGGAGACTGGGGTAAACATGAAATGAAAGGTTGTATAACATTGTCCCATAGTACACGGCTATATATCATGTGCATTGATAGAGGGTCAATGTGCTAATCCTATATATCTAATGTCAACCATGTAGTATGGAAGAGGCTCACATGGCCATGGGTTTTGATAGAGAAATCGGCATGTAAGCAAGGAAAGACAAATGGGGAAGAGTCCCCAGAAGCAAGGGAGGAAAAGAAAAGCTGGGGAAAGATTCATACCAAAGAACATAGCTGCTGCAAGGGAGAATCTGCTTCAAACGTGCGAATCACTATCTGTTACAACCAGTTCCAAACCCAGTAAGTTCTATCAACAGCTATGTAGTTTTGGGACCTGCCTGATTGGGTCCAAATTGAATGGTTAGTTAAGGTAACTCCTCACTTGGATTTACATCTAAGTAATGCTCTTCTGCAGCTGTAATAAACCTCTAAAAGGAAAGTCCCAAAGCCCATAATGGGTGCGTAGATCAAACTGAACCACATGTCCATGCTGATGCTTTTTTATAGACATGTCTTCATGGTGCTGATGATGCTTTTAGTTGTTCAGTATGATGTGTGCACAAGCAGCAGATACCTTTGTTGTAGAAGAGCTGTAATGCACATGGAGAGTGGTTTATGCATCATATCTTGGTATATTCCCTCTACACACCCCCAAGGTCCTCGTCTACTCCATAATGCGCCGCTGTTCTGTGCTTCTAGTTGTATTGATCATGCTGGTACATTTTCTAGATTGTAAGCTTGAAAGAGTAGGGCCCTCTTACCCCTCGTACGCTGTCTGTTTTTGTTGTACTGTGCCATGTATTGTCCCCCCTATTGCACAGCGCTGAGCAAACCCTTTGGCGCTATATAAACTCGATGTAATAATAATAATACATTTTAGGCTTTCTGGATGTGTTAACGTGCTCTTAAAAGAATTAAAAATTTTTTATACATATGGAAAAAGTAATACCAAAGTTTCCCACTTTTATGTACTGCAAATATTTGGGATTCAGGAACGGAACATAGCATAGCTTCCAACCACGGTCTACCATTAACTGTGAGAGCTTCTTACAACATTGGTCATTTTCTTATCTAATGCTTTAACCGTGCTTTAAATTTACAGAGGACATTGGAAAAGTTGAGAGCGAACAAGATGAAATGACAAGAAAAACTGTTGAAGACTCCTGAACCCTTTGTCTACTTAGAAATGGAGGTTCTAAAATGAAGTACCGATTTGCCCTGCACATTTATTGGCGTGTGTTAAAAGAATATTTCTTGGCATCCAAGTGCATTTTTATGCGCTAGCATGTAACTCTGGCGGGTCATTTAGGACTCTTACACTGGACAATCACCAAAAGAAGACAGTATAAGTGACATGAACTGGTTATATCTAAAACCGTGCTTGTAGCTGGTATTTCACAGAAGATTGTAATCTGCTCAGTCATCTTTACTGGTGAGGGCAGTCATTGCGGAAGTTGAGGCAGTGCTTTCCATTTGCATATCTATGATCTGTAGCCTCAGTGAGGCTCTATTCTTTAACCTCCTCTTTGTATGTTCTAATGGGTAGAATGTTCTAAAAAAAAAAAAGGAGGGGGATCTGGAGTGATTTTTTTTTTTCCCTTAAACTGTTAAAGTTTAAAATATTTATTTAAAGTTCCATATTTACCATTACCAACAAGGAGGTGGTGAGCTTTGCTAAACGGAAGCTGATTGTGCACCTCCAGCCTATTGCCTTAACCAGTTGGGTTAGTGGGCTTATGATTACTGGGGATAGAAATCCCAGTGTGGCCAGAACATGCTATTGTAAAGTTTGTGTTTTTCCATATTTTGCTTAGAAAGGAAACTGTAAAAAATAAATTATTTTCCAAACACATTTAAAGCACAATCGTACTTTTCTGGATATTTTTTCAGTTTAATCATTCCTCTCCAGCTACCTGTGGTCTGCCCACCTGCTTTTATACTTTCCTTGAACCTCTGATCCAGCGATCCTCACTGTAGCTCTGCTCTGAGCCACATGGGTGTCTTCTGAAACAATTGCTGGATCGGGGCAGAAGTTGAGTTTAATGCCAGGTGGGCAGCATTCAAATTTCTTATGAAAAGTAGTTGTACTTTCTG
The DNA here is from genome assembly GCF_062004578.1 of Staurois parvus. NCBI lineage: Eukaryota > Metazoa > Chordata > Amphibia > Anura > Ranidae > Staurois > Staurois parvus. Next base: position 1,848,598 of record NW_028318654.1, on the reverse strand, counting down.
ATACTTTATATCAGATCATTACAGGTAATCGCAACAAAACGACTGCCCTACAGGGCATGAATGACAAATGCTTTTTTAGGATTTTCAAAAAGTATCCAAAAAGCCCCCATCTTAGGATGTACCTGTAGACTAGTCGTAATTTGTAACTATGTCATGAGATTACACAGCAGGCACCCTACAGGTCTGTAGTGACCAGACCTAGCAGGTTTTTACTGTTAGCCAACCGCCGTATTGACCACTAAGGTGTTGGATGGGACAGAATCCAGCTGCACCATACAGTGTTTGGTCATTGCTTGCATATTCAATCATCTTTGCTTTTTGCCAGGGAGATCTGGGTCCTGGAATGCTCTGGAATTCGTTACCATGGTGGAACTTACATGTTCCTGCTCTGTAATTTCAAGGCCAGGTTACATGCTATAACCAGAGCCCGGCATGGCTTTAAAGGAAAAATCTTACTAAAACTATGCTCCTTTTAGGCCGAGAGTAAATGAAGCATGGTTGAGTGTAAAATCATGCTTAGCTTGAGGGCTAATTCACATTTAAACATCGAGGTAATGTGAACTGAGGTGCTGTGTGTTGAGGTGTCATTTATTGTCACTATTATAGTAGCAGGTAACATGCCTGCACTGCCTTTACCACAGCGTGCTCTTGCACTAGGTAAAACAATCCAGTAACATAACCCATAATGTGAAGAGGGCCAGAAAGTACTGCTCTTTTATATTGGGGAGTTTAAAGTTCCTCCAATGATTATCTGATTCTGCCTTCCAGACTAGGATGTCAGCCCATTGACTTCAATAGGCAAATCTTCCAAGACACAGATAGGAACAGAAAGAGCCATGAGGGGAGGAGATCGCTTAAGCAGGCCTTAGATTATACAATTCTTCTTTCCTTCCACCACAGGTGAAAGGAAAGAAATATGCCTGAATCCCTCATCAACACAGTGTTGATAGGGGAACCCCTCCCACAGTGCTATTGTGTTCTGCCAGCAGGGAGACGTCCCAACTGGCAGAACAAAATTATTACTGCTAGCGTCTATAGCCGCTGGCAGAAATCATATGTAAAAATTCTCTAAGATTAGTTATACCCAAATCAGTCCAAGTGGAACAAGTTTGGTACAACCAGCCTGCCCACAGATGGATAGATTCGTGGCTGGTCCCTGCTGAACTGGCTGAAATTCAATCCATCTGTTGCTGGCTGTAGAGGAATTTAGGGGCTTTGTGGCTCTAAACCTGTTATCCATCATGCAGAACATAGGTTGTAGGTGAACATCCTCTTTATTTGGAATATCGTTGCATGTTTTTTGGTACGTTTCAAACTTTGCACATCACTTTTTGAAAAAATCTAATACTGTGCTTATCGATTTCTAAAAGTTGAATGTTTAAAAGCCTATTAATATGTATATATGTTTCCTATTTATATAATGAAGTTACTTAATATATTGATGTTTGAAAATGCTGTTACTATATTTTAATGCTATTTAACATTTTGTTTAATTTTTTAAAATAAATTGTGATTTCATAGATTTGGTTTTTGTATGTTTGTATTGTGGCTGATATTAGAGCTGTCAGTGGGTTCATACTGTTGCCCTGCGACAACCCTCAAAAATGCAAAATGATTTTCTGCAGTGCTATTCATTCTTAATGGCACACTAACCCACCTTACCAATGCACCTAGGTTGCAGCAGGCCACAACATGCTTTAAAATATTACTGTGTTTTGGTGCGTTGTGTTGCGAAAAAAATACTACATGTACCTTTTCTGGTGCATATTGGTGGGTTAGGAATTCAAATGAATGAGCTTCCTGAACACAATGCATGTTAACGCACTGCAATCCAGCCTCAAAGATGCATACTCTCCCTAGTCCATTGCGAAAACCCTTGATATATATCCAGTAGTGTTCACAGCCTACCTACTCAGTTCTTCAATCTTTCATCCAGTCAGTGCTTTTCGTGCACTAAGACACCTTAGTCCTTAGTAAAAATGTAATGATCCAATGACACATGCTTTTAGTGTAAGAGGACTAATCTCAAACATACCCTTTGTAGACTCCTTGCTGTCTCTCTTGTATAGAAAGCCTGAGATTAAAAAAAAAAAAAAGCACACTCATGGAGGTAAGGGGGGACAGGACATGCTAATCAAAGCGAAGTTCCACCCAAAAAGTGGAAGCTCCATATTTCTACTTCAAAATCTCCAACCCACCCCACTGCCACATTTGGCATCTTTTGGGGGGAAGCAGGTACCTGGTTTGACCAGTACCCACTCCCACGTCTGGGTGAATTCACCGCAGAGACAGAAGTTTGGCACCCGCCACAGACCTCTCAGACACTTCCAAGGTCCCAGAGGACTGCTGCCCATTCACAAAGCACAGCGTGCTTAACGCATTCGCAGTAGGAAACAGGTTCCCTTTAGTCAAGATGGCGACACCAGCACCTGCCAGCCAATTGAAGAATCTGCTCGGGGTGAGGACACCACTGGATGCATGCACAGGTAAGTGCCCTACTATTAAAAGTCAGCAGCCACAGTATTTGTAGCTGCTGACTTTTAATCTTTTTTTTTTTTTTTTTTTTTTTTTTTGGGAGATGGTGGGGGCCAGAACTGTGCTTTAATGTGATACATGGAGAAACCCCTAATGAATGTAAAACCCAGGGAGAGGACAGAAGATTTCGACTTGGGTATCGGCCAGAAAGGACACTTCTCATGAAATGTAAGTATTGTCCCTTGTGCTGACTTAAACAAAAAAACAATAAAAAGAGAGCTATAAACTAAACTTGGGCACACAAGGTAGAGAGGAAACTGACTGTGAAAGAAAGAGAAGGGTAACTATAAAGAATGTGACTCAGGCTGATGCAAGTACACAAATTATTGTGACACATGGGGAGATGAGGGGACACTACTAAATGTGACACACAAGGAGCCCTAATGAATGTGACAAAGGTAGAGATGAAGTGAATACAATATACATACACTAATGAATGACAAAGGGAAAACAAATGATTTGATAAAGAGTGACCATAATAAGGAATGTGACACGAGCTCTTGTGCAAAGACTGTGACACATGGGAAGATTAGGGAACACCGATGAATGTGAAACACATGGAGATGAGGGGGCACTGATGAATGTGAAATACATGGCAATGAAAGGGACACTTACAGGGGTTGGACAAAATTATGGAGAAACCAGGTAAAAGAACAAAATCATTACCTGATATGGTGTTGGACCGTCTTTGGCATGCAAGACTGCCTGAATTCTGGGAATTTGCAAATATTAGGTCTTGGATGGTAGATAATGAAATCTGTGACCACTCTTCATATAAAAATCGTTCCAGTTCTTGCAGAGATGCCGAAGGTGGAAAATGAGCTGAACTTTGTTCTTTAAAATTGACCATAGTGGCTCTATGATATTGAGGACCGGCAACTGCAGCACCAAGGGAAGGTGCAAGACTTCTGCATGCTTGTTAAATAATGTCTGCACCATGAGGTTCACATGATTGGCCAAAATTTGTACATAAAGGCTGGCAGTGACTCTGTCTTTCAAGGTGATGATGGGGCCTGCAGAATACCAAGATATGGCTGCCCAAACCATGCTGCACCGTTGGCACAAGACCGTCCTGGTCATAAGCTTGGATTGGTGTTTGCCACACATACAGTGGATATAAAAAGTCTACACACCCCTGTTAAAATGCCAGGTCTGTGACATAAAAAAAAATTAGACAAAGATAAATCATTTCAGAACTTTTTCCTCCTTTACTGTAACCTATAAACTGTACAACTCAATTGAAAAACTAACTGAAATATTTTCGGTGAGGGAAGTAAACACAAAAAACTAAAATAATGTGGTTGCAGAAGTGTTCACACTCTTATAACTGGGGATGTAGCTGCATTCAGAATTAAACAAATATTCAAAATCTGTGGTGGTTTATGTAAGAATTTATTCTAAATACTTAGGGCGGTGTCCTCTCCCTTAAACAAAATATTGCAGTGCCTCCAGCCGTTTACGGCAAATATTTAAGAAACCAATAATTTGGACACCTTAATAATTTGATCACCACTTAATAATATACCTTGAGTTCTTTCACCAATATGATTTTGTACCTTATACACAAAATTTGCCTTTTTGATCAATACATTTATTTATGTACAAATATATATATATATTAATACAAATGCAAAATACTGGCGAGGAATATATATCCGTACACACAATCAAAGATATAATATGCTAGTCTTTACGGTATCATACAAGATATGATTATCAAAGGAAAAACAAAATTTTGGGAGGTTAGTTGCAACCTATAGTGCTTCAGATATTATTTCTCATTTCCCGTGGCCATATGGAAATAAGAAAGTATCTCTGATAATTAGCACCACAACAACACTACAAATTAGTATGCAATATATACCCTCAATACCAATATTCAAACAGTTATAGTTATTATCATATAGACAACCTTAATTTATTCCTAACCACACAATTAAATGTTATAAATCTTAGAAAGTTTGAAATATAAAAGAAAATTACACTAATTTAACACAGTCTCACCACTCCCAGAATCTCAACTTTGAGGCCTCCCAGTGGGATGCAATTGGAAAAGAGATATTTCTGGGCAGTCAGGCACCAGAATTTTAATGAGCATCAGCGTCTCTGGCGAAAATCTTTTCCTTCAAAATGGCTGCTGGAAGTTCTTAGCAAAATGGCCGCAGGTAGCAAGTGAGGTATAGTGCAGTATATAGTAGCAACAGGGTAGTGAAGGAGTAGCAGAAGTCTTAGAGGTTGTCAGAAGATTAAAGTTAAAGTTCGTAGAAGATTTTAGAAGGTTGTAGGATGATAGAAGATTAAGATTCAAGTTGTTAGAAGATTGTAGGTTGATAGAAGATTAAGTTGATTGTCCTTTGAGGTGTCTGGCCTTTTAAACCATACAAGTCCTTTGTTCCGAGGGACCTCCCAACAGGCTTGTTGATTGGACAGTTGAGAAGTTTGCGTACCTAGAGATGTTCCTAACCTGTCCACTGGGGACAATCAGGTATTACAAATGAATTGGTGGTCTTAATGATGACTCACTATAAGCAGTATGTCTTTATGGATCAATATACAGTGGGGCAAAAAAGTATTTAGTCAGCCACCAATTGTGCAAGTTCTCCCACTTAAAAATATGAGAGAGGCCTGTAATTGGCATCCTAGGTAGACCTCAACTATGACAGACAAAATGAGAAAAAAAATCCAGACAATCACATTGGCTGATTTGGAAATAATTTATTTGCAAATTATAGTGGAAAATAAGTATTTGGTCACCTACAAACAAGCAAGATTTCTGGCTCTCACAGACCTGTACCTTCTTCTTTAAGGGGCTACTCTGTCCTGCACTCATTACCTGTATCAATGGCACTTGTTTGAACTTGTTATCAGTATAAAAGACACCTGTCCACAACCTCAAACAGTCACACTCCAAACTCCACTATGGTGAAGACCAAAGAGTTGTCGGACACCAGAAACGAAATTGTAGACCTGCACCAGGCTGGGAAGACTGAATCTGCAATAGGCAAGCAGCTTGGTGTGAACAAATCAACTGTGGGAGCAATAATTAGAAAATGGAAGACATACAAGACCACTGATAATCTCCCTCGATCTGGGGCTTCACGCAAGATCTCACCCCGTGGGGTCAAAATGATCACAAGAACGGTGAGCAAAAATCCCAGGACCACACGGGGGGACCTAGTGAATGATCTACAGAGAGCTGGGACCAACGTAACAAAGGCTACCATCAGTAACGCTACGCTGCCAGGGACTCAGATCCTGGAGTGCCAGATGTGTCCCCCTGCTTAAGCCAGTACATGCTTGGGCCCGTCTGAAGTTTGCTAGAGAGCATTTGGATGATCCAGAAGAGGACTGGGAGAATGTCATATGGTCAGATGAAACCAAAATAGAACTGTTTGGTAGAAACACAACTGGTCGTGTTTGGAGGAGAGAGAATGCTGAGTTGCATCCAAAGAACACCATACCTACTGTGAAGCATGGGGGTGGCAACATCATGCTTTGGGGCTGTTTCTCCGCAAAGGGACCAGGACGACTGATCCATGTACAGGACAGAATGAATGGGGCCATGTATCGTGAGATTTTGAGTGCAAACCTCCTTCCATTAGCAAGGGCATTGAAGATGAAACGTGGCTGGGTCTTCCAACATGACAATGATCCCAAACATACCGCCCGGGCAACGAAGGAGTGGCTTCATAAGAAGCATTTCAAGGTCCTGGAGTGGCCTAGCCAGTCTCCAGATCTCAACCCTATAGAAAACCTTTGGAGGGAGTTGAAAGTCCGTGTTGCCCAGCGACAGCCCCAAAACATCACTGCTCTAGAGGAGATCTGCATGGAGGAATGGGCCAACATACCAGCAACAGTATGTGCCAACCTTGTGAAAACCTACAGGAAACGTTTGACCTCTGTCATTGCCAACAAAGGATATATAACAAAGTATTGAGATGAACTTTTGATATTGACCAAATACTTATTTTCCACCATAATTTGCAAATAAATTATTTCCAAATCAGCCAATGTGATTGTCTGGATTTTTTTTCTCATTTTGTCTCTCATAGTTGAGGTCTACCTATGATGCCAATTACAGGCCTCTCTCATCTTTTTAAGTGGGAGAACTTGCACAATTGGTGTCTGACTAAATACTTTTTTGCCCCACTGTATGTTATATTCATGTGTAGATGATTTCACTACTAACCCTTGGATAAGGACCATAGAAAGATGTGAATACATTTGGTTTCTCATTTTTCTGATATATGAACTGTATTGGAATGGCTGATTTCCTTTGGAAATATAGAAATTACCCAACTCACAAACCATATTATATTTTATCACTTCAAACTTCAGTTGAGTGGGATGCAGTACCCAACCTTATCGAATAGATTTTCCTTTGATGGAAAAGTGTTGGTAATATATTTTCTGATAATATTTCTGTTGATATATATATACCACACTTCTTTGTATCTTACATGACCCAACTTTCACCTTGTTTACTGCGGGTTCAAGGAAAGATTGCCTCTTGTTACTAGCACTATTGGGTTATAATTAGAGTAAACAGAATGAACTGGATTTTGACCTCAGGATATAATAGCCTATTTTGACAGCTCAAGAAGTTTTGTTTGGTAATCACACACTTCCCAAGGTTTTGTGAGAGATCAGACAATAAGGTTTCTATCTCACCATTGTCCCTTTGGTACCTTGTGTATGCTCACCTGCAGACATTCAAATAGTGGTGTTTAATCCTATTGTCTTTTAAACAAGTCTCTTCCACTCATTGTGTGTGGTAACTTCTTGGAAAGTCACCTGAAATCAACAAGTGATGTTAACCCGTGACAGTCAGCTTAGAATTTCCTAACTTGGGATAATATAATTTTTCCTAATAAACAGGCCAAAAGTCATCACAAATCATAGAAGAAAATACAAAGGTCTCGTTGGCTCTGAGGAAGGGAGTTTGACTCCCAAAACGTGTTAGCATACCCTGTTGTAGGACCACTGTCACATTTGGTTCCATGTCTGTTTACATGACCCTTGGTTTGTGAGTATATTTTTGTCATTTTTAATAAATCCTTTTTTTATCATGGTAATGCATGAGGAGAGTGTGCACCCTTTTGTGTTTTCTTCTATTAGTATCAAGATTCCCCAATCTTTCGAGGGCTGCGCCTCAGTGAGTGACAGAAACCGTGTTCCTGTGAGGCATGAAGACCTGAGCGCTGGTTTCGCTTTTTCTTAACATTCAGACTCATGTTAAATAGGAGTCAGTACACACCTGCCATCATTTAAAGTGCCTCTAATTAACCCCAAATAAATTTCAGCTGTTCTAGTAGGTCTTTCCTGACATCTTCTTAGTCACATCCGACATCAAAAGCCATGGTCCACAGAGAGCTTCCAAAGCATCAGCGGGATCTCATTGTTAAAAGGTATCAGTCAGTCTCGGACCCCTGCTCTTGGTCTTGTCATCTTCTTCCTTTTGTACTCCTCCTTCCTTTTCTTTTTTTTTTTGCTTGTTTTTGGTGTGGTAGTGGATAGCTATGCCTTTGGTTTGAGTTACTGTCGGTGTTATACCAATGTTTTTGTCATTTATGTGCCATTGATAGCCCCTGCGTGGGCGCACTTTTTGCTCTGTTGGTGTTAGAGCACTTTTTTTAAATTTCTTTTTATGTGCAATTGATTTCCCCTGCGTGGGCGTGTTTTCTTGCTCCTGTCTTCTTAAACTGTTTATAAATTAATAAAAACATTGAAATACAAAAAGGTATCAGTCAGAAGGGTACAAAAGAATTTCCAAGGCATTAGATATACTATGGAAGATCGTGAAGACAGTCATCAAGTGGAGAAAATGTGGCGCAACAGTGACATTACCAAGAACTGGATGTCCCTCCAAAATTGCTGAATAGACAAGAAGAAAACTGCTCTGGGAGGCTTCCAAAAGGCCTACAGAAACATTAAAGGAGCTGCAGGAATATCTGGCAATTACTGGCTGTGCGGTACAACAATCTCCCGTATTCTTCATATGTCTGGGCTATGGGGTAGAGTGGCAAGACTGAAGCCTTTTCTTATGAAGAAAAACATCCAAGCCCGGCTAAATTTTGCAGAAACGCATCTAAAGTCTCCCAAAAGCGTATGGGAAAATGTGTTCTGGTCTGATGAAACCAAGGTTGAACTTTTTGGCCATAATTACAAAAGATATGTTTGCCGCAAAAACAACACTGCACATCACCAATAGAACACCATACCCACAGTGAAGCATGGTGGTGGCAGCAGCATCATGCTTTGGGGCTGTTTTTCTTCAGCTGGAACTGGGGCCTTAGTCAAGGTATAGAGAATTATGAACAGTTCCAAATACCAGTCAATATTGGCACAAAACTTTCAGGCCTCTGCTAGAAAGCTGAACATGAAGAGGAACTTCATCTTTCAGCATGATAATGACCCAAAGCATACATCCAAATCCACAAAGGAATGGCTTCACCAGAAGAAGATTAAAGTTTTGGAATGGCCCAGCCAGAGCCCAGACCTGAATCCGATTGAAAATCTGTGGGGTGATCTGAAGAGGGCTGTGCACAGGAGATGCCCTCGTAATCTGACAGATTTGGAGTGTTTTTGCAAGGAAGAGTGGGCAAAGATTGCCAAGTCAAGATGTGCCATGCTGATAGACTCATCCCCAAAAAGACTGAGTGCTGGAATCAAATCAAAAGGTGCTTCAACAAAGTATTAGTTTAAGGGTGTGCACACTTATGCAACCATATTATTTTAGTTTATTTTACTTCCCTCCACTTAAAAGATTTCAGTTTGTTGTACAGCTGAGTTGTACAGTTTGTTACATTAAAGGTGGAAAGAAGTTCTGAAATTATTTTTGTCTCATTTTTTTACATCCCAGAAATCTGACATTTTAACAGGGGTGTGTAGACTTTTTATATCCACTGTAAACACATCTGGAGGTTGGGAACAGTGTAAAGCTCAATTCATTGGACCATAATACAGTCTTCCATTTATCGATAGTCCACGATTTATGGGTGTTGTACTACTCTCTCTGAGCATAAATATCGGTCAATAGTGGGCTGGCTATTGCAGCTCACCTGTGAATATTTCGCTTATGGAGTTCCCTCTGCACAGTTTTTGTGGACACAGGCTTTGGAAGACTGAGATTGAGCTCTGTATTCAATTTTGCAGCAGTTGTTTTCTTTTTCCGGGTCGCAATCTTTTTGTCTCTTTGGTCAGTTGACCATGTCAACCGCGCTTATACTTACCACACTGTTTTCCCGGAAACTATATGCCGTCATAACCTTTGATACTGTACCTCATAACACCGCAAATAAGTTAGCAACTTTAGTCACTGAGCCACCAGCTAAGCGGGCACCAACAATTTGCCCTCTTTGAAGCTCAGTAAGCTCTGACATGAATTTGTATTACTAGCAGCACACGCATTGAATGATGAAAGTGAGGTTTCCCACCTGTTAGCTAGGTGTCTCATCACACAGTGGAAACAAAAGCAACATCACATCTGTAAATCATGTAGTGTTTCTATAGATTTAATAATGTTGCTTTCAGGATGCTCTGCAGATTTGGGGTGGTGATCACCAGTGGGGCAACTATGTCTCTGAAACCGCATTTAGGACCAGTGTGTGTGCGCACGTTGATGTCATCAGTGCATGCATGACATCCATTTTAAGTCCCCCTGGTGCCAATTGCACACATGGGAAGCACTCTTCCAAGTCCTCAACTTATATAATCATCTCCTTCTACAAGATAGGTGGCACTGGCAGCAAGTCTCCCTTCCTAGCTGCAATCTCTTCAAATAACTGGGGCAGACTGTACTGGGGGTATACTAAGCTGCTTGGGGGTTTATTTACTAAAGCTGGAGAGTGCAAAATTAGGCTCACTTCTGCTTAGAAACTAATCAGCTTCTAACCTCAGCTTGTTCAATTAAACTTTGGCAATAAAACCTGGAAGCTGATTGGTTTCCTTGCAGAAGTGAGCCTGTTTTTGCACTCTCCAGTTTTAGTAAATAAATCTCTTGGTGTTTTGCTGCAGGTATACACTCTTAACTGGTTGACCATTCTACATGTTCAGAGTTCAGGCCTGTTAGCTTTCAACAAAACATGGCAGAATACAGGCAGAGGTGTGTGGTAGAGGTAGAACAAAGGGGTGGGCTCCCAAATCTCTTTCTCATGGGAGGGCCCATCGTAAAGTTCACTGATCCAGAGGATCCATTTGTTGGATAATACTTAGCAGGGTTCCTGAAAGCCTTGACCTTCTGGGCAGGATGCCTTGGAAGATTTTGTTAGGCAACTCTTTAGACTTGGTGTTATGCCTGTCCACATGAGGTGAATTGTGCGACTCAAGTGTTGGTCTGCTGAACGTCCCTGTAAGAAGATCGAGCAGCTATATCCTGGGCTGTCAATGGATGAATTCAACCTCAAGGGGACTGGGGAAAAAAATCATGCTTTTGCCCCTGATGAAGAAGAAATACTGGCAAGTCAAATATCGGGACCTTCTTCAGCTGCAAAAAAAAAACAAAACAGTCCTTTCATCAACCACAGGGTAACCAACCTGTTCCAAAAGAAGAGCTTGAACTCCAAGGCCCAGAGCCAAGTTCTCTTCCCAGGGAAGGGGCACTGCCTTGGGGGATGCTTGTCCTTCACATCTGTCTGGACTCAGGATATCATAGACAAACGGGGCCAAGGTGTAGGGTCAAGAGGTTACAAGCTGGAATGGTGAAGCTTTCCCCCTTCTCGAATATCTCCTTGGATCCTCAAAGAAGAGCAACTTTCTTTGCAGTGCTGGACAGGTTCCTGTCTCCATAGTAGAAGGCTCATGGCTTCTATTTGAACCTGTTAATGGTTCCAAAGCCAAACAGAGACATCTGGCCTATTCTGGACCTCAAGGATCTCAACAAGTTCTTGCAAGGGTGCCGCTCCTCTGCAGTGATAAGACTTACTTCCCCTTTGCTGCTAGGAACCTAAGAGTCGCTCATACAGCATCTTAGCCATTCAGGAAGCACCTTGTATGGTTTCCCCCTTCAACTCTTTATATTAAAGAGCATGAATCATCAAAAACGGACACCTTGAAATTCACATTTGTTAGATCATTAGCCATCATATACAACATAGGCCGAAGCGCAAACAAAAGTAGATGAAGATCTGTGTTCATATAAAAAGGCTATTGGATTCTTCTCAAGGAACATAAGGTGTTCTCTGAGGGTGGAGCTTGTGATGTCATGTGCCCTGCCTCTCCACCTTAGCCAATCAGAGAACGCCTTCTCTCATTCACGCCCTAATGTCACCTTCCGGCTGCCCTTTAAGAGGTGGTGTGGCTTCACTTACATGTGACCGCTGTGATTGGTTCTCACAGCGCTCATATGATCAGGAGCCCATCCTGCTGGCTCCTGATTAGAAGCTGTGCCAAGAGGTGTCAGTGACAGCTCAGTGTGCTGGGAGCAGCCACTCTCTGCACACAACCTCGGCCTGCTGTAGACGCATACGTGATGTTAAAGCCCACCTTCTTTCTTGCTGGGTATTTGTGTTCCGTAGCTTGCAGGTAATGTCCATGGAGGGATATGTATTGAGGAGAGCGGCGCTGCCAGGTGAGCATAGCCAAACCTTTTACTGTGTTGACTATAGATAAGGACTTAAAGCTTTCTCTTGGGGCCACAGAAAACATACACCCATTTGTAGTAGGGTGCGGAAGGGTTGTAGCACCTGGCAATGTTGTTTCTGTTGCTGGCTCAGTAAATTCCCCACCTGTATGGGTGTCACAAGAACAGGAAATGATGGAACATTCCAAATGGAGTCGCAGATGGAAATAAAAACTAAGAAATGTAAAAAAAAAATCTTAAAATGGAACTTTTTTCTCTCAATTCCCATGGGCTCTTTTTAATCCTTAGGCTGTTAGCATTAATAGATGGGATAGTATATTGATTTTACTATTTTAAACATTTTTTTTTAGTTATCTACTAGTTTCCAGGCCTAGGCAAAGTATATCCTACGTCCCAGGAGTCTTCAGGAGGGGTTTTCTCAGCTAAGCACACCCTCCTGTGACTTGCCTGAGCCAAGAGTAGATGGATTCCAGGAAGTAAATGCTACATGAATGATCTGCCCTTACTCAAGATGGCCACAGCCAGAAATGGTGGGGGTGGATGGATGGGGGGGGGGGGGGGTTTAAGGGGTTTTCTCAGCAAAATCAAGTATGGAGACATGGATATACTGATGGATTTTCTTTGACTAATAAAAACGATTTAAATTGTGTTTTTAGTTTGTGGGGCTCAGACATGCTGTATTTTTGTTAAAAAAAAAAAATCGGCTGATGTAATTAGTTTTCCAATCCAGGTACAAGGCTCTCATGCTGGCTTGTCTCTGAGGGCAGGACACCATACTTTGTCTATCAGAAGGGGGAGAATCACTAGGCTGGAACCAGCCACAGACTGCACTACTATTAAACAGGCACCGCGAAGTTGCAGCTCAGCTTTGTTTGGCTCTGCAGAGCTTCCGTACTGGACGTAGAGAGCCGCGCATGCGCACTAGCAGAGCTGTGCTCAGTGTAGGAGCAGGAGGGTAGAGGTGTGTTTGCAGGGAAGATGTCGGGGGGTCCGGCGGTACAGATCAGCATCGAGTCCTCGGCGGAGAAGCAGGTGCAGGAGGTGGGCCTGGATGGCTCCGAGACCTATGTACAGCCGCTGTCCATGTCCCAGAACCTGGCCCGCCTAGCCCAGCGCATAGACTTCCAGCAGGAGTCCGAGGAGGAGGAAGACGAGGTGGCCGGGCCCCGGGAGAATGACTGGGGGGAGCATGAGGACGAGGAGGGTGAGACCCCATTCCATCTGTACCCCCCCCCCCCATACAGTGTCCTTCTCTGACCCCCCCCCCCCACACACCCACACACACACACACACACACACACCACATTGTATTACCCCTGTATATCATCCACACCGGACCTGTATACCCCTCCCTGTATATAACCTATACCTGTATTACCCCCCTCCCTGTATATAACGTATACGTGTATATGCCACCCCTCCCTGTATATAACGTATACTTGTATTACCCCCCTCCCTGTATATAACGTATACTTGTATTACCCCCCTCCCTGTATATAACGTATACGTGTATATCCCACCCCTCCCTGTATATAACATATACTTGTATTACCCCCCTCCCTGTATATAACGTATACTTGTATTACCCCCCTCCCTGTATATAACGTATACTTGTATATCCCCCCCTCCCTGTATATAACGTATACTTGTATATCCCCCCCTCCCTGTATATAACGTATACTTGTATATCCCACCCCTCCCTGTATATAACGTATACTTGTATATCCCACCCCTCCCTGTATATAACGTATACTTGTATATCCCACCCCTCCCTGTATATAACGTATACTTGTATATCCCACCCCTCCCTGTATATAACGTATACTTGTATATCCCACCCCTCCCTGTATATAATGTATACCCCCCTCCTGCATATAATCTGTATTTGTATAACCCCCCTTTCCTCTGTATAATCTATACCTGTATACCCTCCTCCTGTATATGATCTATATTTGTATAACCCCCCTTTTCTCTATATAATCTATACCTGTATACCCCCCTTCCTGTATTCCATGTATCACTGCTCCCTAGCCTATGTATTATGTATTATCCTATATACCTGAACCACCCCCACCCTGGGGCATTGTACCTCTGAATAAATGTATACTCCCCTCTTCCTCCCTCCATTTTCCCACCATGTAATCTCCCCCCTCCCTGTATAAACACTGGGGAGTGAGCAGAATCAGTAAAGCATTTGCGACACTTTTCTGTGGTATGGCCATCTAAAAGTCCTTTTGCTGCATTCATAAACCCGTCACCAGTTCTGGTAGCTTTACCGACACGTGGCAGATCCAGGCTCTTTTACAAAGTGGTTACATTGGCTACACCAGATTCAAAAAATATTTACCTCCAGTACATAGATGATAAAACTGGGGATAATAAAAGGGAGATTCGGGGGTAACAACTAATCTGAAACCTCCCAACCCATCTAACTCTTATACTAACTGCCCTGTAAAAGAAAGATGTGTTTACTTGCCTATTATCAGGGCTCTGGTCTGGGCATGTGGTTAGCTCCCCTGTGCCGGCTGCAGGGGAGAGGAGGGAGCTCTGATAACGGATGGCCTATAGTAAACCAATAGGTGAGGTCAACACATAGGCATTCCATCCATGGATCGCTCTCTCCCCTCCCCTGTAGCTGGCACTGGGGGGGGCTCACATGACCAGAGCCCTCTGAGATTAGGCAAGTATATGCATCTTCCTTTTACAGGGTACACAGTATATGTGTTTAGAAGGGGGTGGAGGCAGTTTTAATGTGGTTCTGAATCCAGCGCTGTGCCCGTCTACCGTTTTTTCCCGTGTCTTTCTCTTCTCACAGGAGGATTGGGCAGCAGTGGAAGCCGTTGGCTCCTGCTGCTGTCTGCCAAATACAAAGAATTTGCTTTTAGAAACTCTTTAGGCTTCGTGATACCCCGGAGTGATCCATGAGTGATTCTGCAACAGACTGCGGGAGCTGTCAGTCTCCCATTGCTTTAATATGATTTCCACATACAGCTAATTGTCAGGAACCCCCACTGGGCCTCCTGCATGTAATCACTAGCATCCCCAATTGTGAATGGGGCCTACATCCCCACATTTGTGCCTGTCTTCTATACATTGTTTGTGTGCCCTCATGTCCCTCTTCTGTCATTTTCATGTTTCCATTGCAGGTTTGATCAAGTTCCAGCCATCGCTGTGGCCCTGGGACTCCGTAAGAAACCATCTGCGTGGAACCCTGACTGAGATGTGTGTATTGTATGATGTGCTGACCATAGTGAAGGACAAGAGGTACATGCACCTGGACCCGGTCTCCCAGGAAGCTCTCACCCCTAAGCAGGTATTACCAGGGACATTTCCTGAAGGTTTGTCTCCTCTCACAGCAGCCTTGTCATTTTAATTTGGATATTAGAACATTTTACTTTGTCTGCAAGGTAACGTATCTTTCACATGAAGAAGTTATCTACAGTATAACCATCACTTTTTTTCCCAGGAATCTTAAGGCGGGACTAAACCCTTCCATGAAGAGATGATTTTTCAAAAATCACCTAAAAGCAGACAGAGTAAGAGCTGTACAGATTGGGGTAGGGAGTTCCAGTGGATGGGAAAGGCTCTGGAGGGGAACATGGGAAGAGGTGTTGAGGGAGCTAGAATGAAGGGTTTGGTATTGTGAGAGGATGTTGGTGATGTAGTCGGGGGCAGAGTTTTGAATGGCTTTGTAAGTCTTTGTTAATATTTTGAATTTTATTTGTTGGGCAACCAGAGGCCAGTGGAGGGATTGGCAGAGAGGGACATTGAACAAGGAGCGGTTGGTTAATTGGAAGAGTCTGGCAGCAGTATTTATGGTAGACTTAAGTGACACTAAAGCTTTGTTTTTTTTTTATTTTTTAAAAACAAACATGTTATACTTGCCTGCTCTGTGCACTGGTTTTGCACAGAGCAGCCTCTTTTCAGGACCCCGCTAGCGCTCTTGGCTCCTCTCCCTCAAGCAGTGCCCCCAGGGAAAGCCGCTTGCACTGGGGCACCACTGCTCTATGCGTCCATAGGACACAGCCGTGGCTTGGCTCACTGGCTGTGATTGACAGCAGCGGGAGCTAATGGGCTCCCACTGCTGTCTCAGCCAATGAGGAGGAAGAGTCCCCAACGTGTCGCTGGATCAGAGGTGGCTCAGGTAAGGATTGAGAGGGGGCTGTTGTACACAAGCTTTTTTACCTTCATGCATAGAATACATGAAGGTAAAAAACCTTGAGCATTTATGACCACTTTAAAGGGGAATAGTCTGTGTAGAGGTAGTCTAATGAGGAGGTTGTACTAGTATGTACAGTTATTGGATGTGGGGCTGAAAGGAGAGGTCAGAGGACAGGATTACATTTAGCACCCTGGCATGAGGAAAGGGACTGATAATTGTGCTATTAATCTTGATGGTAATGTTGTGGGGAAGGGGCATGGGTGGAAATCTTATGAACTCTGTTCTTAATCCCTGTACAGACTGGTTGAATATCAGTCAATATTGGCTGGTTCAGTAGAAACAGACCGACATTCGGTCTATGTGTACACCCGTCTGCCTGACAGAAGCCACACAATTGGACATACTGGAAAACCAGCATCCAGTCAGTGCTGGCAGTTGTGCTTTCCTGGGGGGGAGCGGGCGGTGCAGTCCTCTTGTCAGAACATAATAGCTCAGTGGTCAGATCGCTGTACTAACATTGGATAGTTAGTACAGTGAGCTCCTCCCGAGCTCTTCAGTTTCTTTTTTGTGTTTTATAAATAATGAGGGGAAATTATTAAAACTGAAGCAGCCGGAATCTGGAGCAGGAGCGGGTGGTCAACTGTGGAAGGCAGTTTAAAGGTCTTCTAGTAAGAGTGCGAAGTAATGAACTTTTGGATTTAGCAGTTAGGAAGTCATTAGTGAGTTTTATAGAAGGGCAGTTTCTGTTGAATGTTGTCACCCAAAGCCAAATTGTAAGGAGTCAAGAAGATTGTTATAAATGAGGTAACCGCTCGGACAGTTCTAGGTATTCTAGAATTTTGGAGGAAAATGGGAGCAAGGAGATGGATCTTAGGTTGGTGGGAGACCAGTGCATTTAAAAAAAAAAAAAAAAAAAAAAAAAAGTGGAGTGGAAGATAACAGTAGAGAGTGAGATGTTGAAGATATGAGTAAGAGAGCATAGAGTGGAACAAAAAGGTGCCCGGAGTAGTAGAAAAGGATCCAGGGGCAGGTGGTGTGGTGGGTATCAGAGAAAAGTAGTTTCCTCTACAGTGAGGAGGTCAAAAGAGGAAAGTGTTTATACAGTGAAGGAAATAAGTATTTGATCCCCTGCTGATTTTGAATGTGTGCCCACTCACAAAGAAATGATCAGTCTAAAAATCGAATGGTAGGTGTATTGTAACACTGAGAGACAGAATAGCAACAAAAAATTCAAAAGAAATTCATATCAAATTATGCACTGATTTGCATGTTCATGAGGGAAGTAAGTATGTATTTGATCCCCTATCATTCAGCAGGATTTCAGGCTACCAGGTGTCTTTCATACAGGTTACAAGCTGAGATTAGAAGCAGTCCATGAAAGTGAGTGCTTCTAATCTCATTTTGTTACCTGTATAAAAGACACCTGTCCGCAGGAGCAATCAAACAATCAGATTCCAAACTCGCCACCATGGCAGAGACCAAAGAGCTGTCCAAGGACGTCAGGGACAAGATTGTAGACCTACACAAGGCTGGACTGGGCTACCAAACTATCGCCAAGCAGCTTGGTGAGAAGGTGACAACAGTTGGTGCAATCATTCGCAAATGGAAGAAACACAAAACAGCTGTCAGTCTCCCTAGGTCTGGTGCACCATGCAAGATCTCGTGGAGTGTCAATGATCATGAGAACAGTGAGGAATCATTCCAGACCTACACGTGAGGATCTTGTCAATGATCTGCAGGCAGCTGGGACCACAGTCACCAAGAAAACAATTGGTAACACACTACGCCGACAAGGATTGAAATCCTGCAGTGCCCGCAAGGTCCCTCTGCTCAAGAAAGCACATTTCCAGGCCCGTCTGAAGTTTGCCACTGAAGATCTGAATGATGCAGAGGAGGACTGGTTGAAAGTGTTGTGGTCAGATGAGTCCAAAATCGAGCTCTTTGGTATCAACTCAACTGGGCGTGTTTGGAGGAGGAGGAATGCTGCCTGTGACCCCAAGAACACCATCCCAACTGTCAAACATAGTGGTGGAAACATTCTGCTTTGGGGGAGTTTTCTGCTAAGGGGACAGGACAACTGCACCGCATCAAAGGGACGATGGACAGGGCAATGTACCGTCAAATCTTGGGTGAGAACCTTCTTCCCTCAGCCAGGGCATTGAAAATGGGTCATGGATGGGTGTTCCAGCATGACAATGACCCAAAACACACGGCCAAGGCAACAAAGGAGTGGCTCAAGAAGAAGCACATTAAGGTCCTGGAGTGGCCTAGCCAGTCTCTAGACCTTAATCCGTTTGAAAATCTGTGGAGGGAGCTGAAAGTTCGAGTTGCCAAACGTCAGCCACCAAAGCTTAATGACTTGGAGAGGATCTGCCAAGAGGAGTGGGCCAAAATCCCTCCTGAGATGTGTGCAAACCTGGTAGCCAACTACAGGAAACATCTGACCTCTGTGATTGCCAACAAGGGATTTGCCACCAAGTGCTAAGTCATGTTTTGTGAAGGGGATCAAATACATATTTCCCTCATGAACATGCACATCAGTGCATAATTTGTTAGACATGCATTTGTTTTGAATTTTTTGTTGCTATTCTGTCTCTAAGTATTACGATACATCTACCATTCGATTTTTAGACTGATCATTTCTTTGTGAGTGGGCAAACGGTCAAAATCAGCAGGGGATCAAATACTTATTTCCTTCACTGCATGTGGTGGTAGAAATGATTCTTGACCCACTCACTTTATTTACTTCAAGTAGAACTGAGGTCAAAGTCAAGATTTGTTATAAAGATAATGTATAATTGTTGAGCCTAAAGAGTTAACTTGAAAATTTTCATTTTGTATTGAATTACTCCTGAAAAGTAGCAGTGTACTTCCTACTACATGAGAGTACCTAGGCACTCTTATGCCTATAAAAGGGGTGGGCAAACTTTTTGACTTGAGGGCGCAATGGGTTCATATATTGGACCCGGGGGCCGGACCAAGAGTAGATGAATGATGTGTATGTGTCATCCATAGTAAGTATAGTAATATTCCCCCATAGTAAGCATAGTAATTCATCCCCCCTATAGTAATTCATCCCCCCTATAGTATTTCATCCCCCACAAGTAGTAAGCCAAGTCCCCCCTGTGTCAATTCACTTACCTTTGCTCCGCGCGTTCCTCTCGCCGTGTTCCCGCGCCGTTCCGGTCTTCAGGGTGGACTGAGAGGAGCCTAGCTCCCCTCCCCTCCCCTCACATTCGTCACGCTGCCCCGCCTACACACATCCTGACAGCCACATCCGCGGGCCGGATTAAAAGGTCCGCTGGGCCGTATACGGCCCGCGGGCCGTAGTTTGCCCATTGCTGGCCTACACCCTCATAGCTGTACATCTGCAGTATGAGATCTAAGGCACTGCTGTCTGACTGCTAGTCTCAGGAGATTTGGTGATGTCACTGGTGTGCTGTGCATTGTTGTTGGGGGGGTCTAGACCTGAGGAAGCAAAGCCCTGCCTTTACCTTCACACAGAGACACAGTGCAGACATGGTAAGTTAGTAAATGGGAGAAGATAAGCTTCAGGGCACCCCCGGCAACACTGGTCACTACTCTGTTGTCCTCTGACTTTTTAACCTCACTTCCAGTGTTCAGTTCCTGCAGCATCCGGTTAGATAAATTGAAGAATAGTCAGCATATGTCATCTGCGTAACTGTTCCAGGTCAATGATTTAAAGTGTTGAAGCCAAAGGTTGAGCCTAACAGCTAGATAAAGTGGTCCAAAAACTGCAGCCCCCCATATTTCTCTCATGACAGGTTCTCTTTAACCTTCCTGGAGGTATTCCCGAGTGTAGCTCGGGGTAAGGTTTCAGTACCACAAGCGGTAACCCCGAGCTACACTCGGGAATACCTTGCAGTGCTGCTCCGGGATCTCTTCTTCACTTACCTTGTCCTGCGCTCCCACGATGTCCCACCTGCAGTGTCCCCTGTAATGTCCTCCGGCGGATGCCAGCATCTATCTTCTGAGTTCCGTTCCCTGTGACGTCGGGACGTACGGGGGACGAAATGGCGGGAAATTTGAAAATCTTAAAAGTGACATTCACTAAAATCACATAGTAAAACATTACTGTATCAAACCATTTCACATACATTTTGTCCCGAGTGCTTTGTCCTGTGCCCTGCCTGCATTTTTACTGTTCTTTCTGTCTGGAAACTGAAAAACGTCCATGGCGTCCAAAAAGCGTCCCTTTATGTCAAAAGCAGTTTTAGACCAGCTAGAGAACAGCGATAGTAAATTAGAACCACTTGCAGAATTGAGTGATAATGATTTGTGGGGAGATTCACCATCAAACACTGAAAACAATTCTGCAACTAAGCTCAGTGATGTGCGAACTTGGTGCTATATTTCAAATTTCAGTGTTTTTGGTTCGATTATATTATTGAATTAAATGTATTATATTTTGTGATTATTTAAATTATAATTTATGATTTTGTTTCAAATTTTAACATACCCGGGATGTTTACTAGACTCTTGTTCGGACAGATTTCAGTGAGTTATTCCTAAATATTACAGGCCTACAATAAAAAAAACTACATATTTCCATGCAAAAAAATGTACCGTTTTGAGCACAGAAATATGGACATAATCAGAACACTTGGGAGGTTAAGGATATCTTTTGCTGGTGTACTGGTAGGTTCTGTGAACACCCTTCAAGGCGTTTTAGTTGTGGTGGATCATAAATGAACAGAGGTCATTTTGTCTTTTCAGAATCAGCACAGCCTTTTACTGGTTTCCAAGAGGAAATCCCTCTTTGGGGCAGCACAGATCCTCATTAAAGGAGCCGAGCGTCTGTCCAAGTCTGTAGCAGAGAACCAGGAGAACAAGCGCCAGCGAGACTTTAATTCTGAACTGCTGAGGTTACGGCAGCATTGGAAGCTGAGGAAGCTGGGAGACAAAATCCTGGGAGACCTGAGCTACAGGAGTGCAGGTAACATTCTGACAAAATATGACTGGGTGTCTGTAGCACCTTCCCCTATGACACTGCTGCCATTGTCGGCACTATCGTTGTGGACAGAAGCATCCTAGAATAAAATATCTCCATCAGAAGGCTTTGTGTTGTGTTCAGTTGTGTCTTTATATTCTGCCGTTCCTTGGGGATTACCTAAGGAAATGGAGGTAGTTTGTGATGTGTCAGAGATCAGGAGGAATGGAATATGATGATTTCCTATAAATGCTTTGTAATTTCCCCCAAATGTGCTCAGTTGTCCCGTCTTCTGTGGACATCATCTATAAATAGTTATGTTTATTTAACCGTTTCCATACCGGGCACTTACCCCCTTCCTGCCCAGGCCATTTTTCAGGTCTCAGCGCTCACACTTTGAATGACAATTGCGCGGTCATGTTATTTTCTTCACACAACTAGAGCTTTCTTTTGGTGGTATTTAATCACCACTGGGGTTATTTTTTGCTAAATTAACAAAAAAATGCCGAAAATTTTGAAAAAAAAACCCCACGGTTTTCTTTGTTTCTGTTTATAAACGTTTGCAAATAAATTTTTCATAAATTTAGGCCGAGATGTATTCTGCTACATGTCTTTGGTGAAAATAACCCAAATTAGGATGTGTTTTTTAGTTTGTAGGAAAGTTATAGAGTTCACAAACTATGGTATAGATCTAAAAATTGATCAATCCTGAAGTACTGACAGCCAATCTAATTTCTTGAGGTCCAAGAATGTCAGAATAGTACAGATATCCCCCAAATGACCACTTTTTGCAAAGTAGACAGTCCGACTTACTTTATAAGAGGCATGGCGAGTTTTTTGAAGTTGTATTTTTTTTTTGTCATTTTTCGGAAAATGAGAATTTTAAATTATTTTCACTAATTTATTTATTTATTTTTTTTAACACATACTGTCATCAGTGCAGTACAGCGTCGTCATATAACTGGCATGGCGGTGATCAGGGAAACTGACTAGTGACAGTATGAAAAAATATATATATACATTTTTTTTTTTTTTTTTTTTTCTTTTACTATGACCAAAGTAGTACAATGTTACCATTTTTTTGTGCTTAGCTGTGATTTGGACACAGCTAATCGCATGCCACAGCTGGGCTGTGATTGGCCCAGCTTGTGCATGTGATCGCTATGACCAGTCACAGCTACACACACTAGTATACAATGGATGGCATGAATGAAGCCATCCATTGTATACAACTGTTATGTGACCTGCTATGATTGGTCACAGCAGGCCACATGGTAACGGCAACGGGGCCGGCACTCGGATCTGTCATCGGCCGTGTCCGAGGTACACGGGCAGTGACAGATCGCGCGGCTCTGCAGGCGCGCAAACTGCGCATGCCTGGAAGGACGCCATATGGCGTCCACCGGGAACGCTAATGGATTTTGCCGGCCGCCATTCGGTCATTGGCCGGGCGGCTAATGGTTAAAGCTGAGCAAAGCAATTATTGTCTAAATACATTCCTTGTGTGTTCTTCATTAAATTTGTGTACTTTGTGAATTCCATATCTGTGCAGTAATCCAGTGTAAACATTGTTTCTGTGCAGGGGTTTCCTGTAATAAAGACCAGTCACTGCGCTCCCTCTCTCTGTGCAGGGTGACTAGTCTTTTCTCTGCCCCCTCCTGTAGTGTTCTGTAGGCAGCCTGTAGTGGGTGGAGCTACTGGGTCCCTCCCACAGCTCTGCTTTCTGCACAGGTTATATTCAGCAGTGATGTCACTACCACTTTTACATGATAATATCTTGCCATCCAAACCACATGTGATTTTTCACATCTGTGCATACTTTAAATCCTATTCTGCTTCAGGAATATATGCTTTTGTTAGGCATAAAAAGGTTCTTTTAATATCCTCATACTTTTTTATCAGTCATTAGTCATTACCTGATGCATATACAGTAGGGACAAGTACACATCTAAATACGGTAGCTGATCATTCAGGTAATATTGTTGAAGTATATGTAAACCCAAGAATAAAAAGGTAATATGTTGTATCTTATCAGTCTTTAGATGTAGTATCTGAATTCGTTTTGTGTTTTTTTTTTTTTTTTTTTTTTTTTTTTCTTCAAAATTCTTTTTGTGCACTGAAGTGCAACAATGTTTTTTGCTATCTTCTGTAACCTACAAAACCTCTCCCCACCAAGTAAGTCTTCATTCACACAGACCTATTTAAAGTGATATTAAAGGCAATTGGTCACCCGCCAGTGCTCCTGGCCTCTCCCTACTGCTGAGTGCCCCAGAGCAAGCAGTTTACTATGAAGACACCCAAGCAGACTCACTTCCAAGTCACTGTCAATTCACACACACAGCCGTGGCTTGGAACCGAAATGCATAAACATGCTCTCTTGGGTGATCTGAGCACATACACTGTTTTCAAAAGTAATGGGGCATCTGCCTTTTTTACACACACATGAACTTTAATGGCATCCCCGTCTTAGTCCGTAGGGTTCAATATTGAGTTGGCTCGCCCTTTGCAGCTATAACAGCTTCAACTCTTCTGGGAAGGCCGTCCACAAGGTTTAGGAGGGTGTCTATGGGAATGTTTGACCGTTCTTCCAGAAGCGCATTTGTGAGGTCAGGCACTGATGTCGGACAAGAAGGCCTGGCTTGCAGTCTCCGCTCTAATTCATCCCAAAGGTGTTTTGTTTAGTTGAGGTGCAGGCCAGTCAAGTTCCCCCACACTCACTCATCCATGTCTTAATGGACCTTGCTTTGTGCACAGTCATGTTGCGACAGGAAGGGGCCATCTCCAAACTGTTCTCACAAAGTTGGGAGCATGAAATTTTTCAAAATGTCTTGGTATGCTGACGCCTTAAGGCTATGTTCACACTAGCATTGTGTGCAGGCGGCAGAGAGGCGTTTGGGAAGCGTTTTTACCGCTTCCCAAACGCCTCTGCCAATTCTGCACATTACAGTACATGGTGCTGTTCTAACGGGAGCGTTTGCGTCGCGGCAAAACAGACGCCTCTGGTCAAGTCAGGAGGCGTTGAAGCCTTCTATACTCATCTATGGTGCTGCTCCGCAAACGCCCGGCTGGCGTTTGCGGTGCGGTTGCGGGGCATTTGCGGAGAGGTAACACCACTCAAACTGCATTATAGGCGTTTGTGGGGCGTTATTAACGCTCGGCAAACGCCTAGCAACCCCTGCTAAACCGCAAAAACAGCCAAGTGTGAAGGAGCCCTAAGAGTTCCTTTCATTGGAACTAAGGGGCCAAGACCAACGACTGGAAAAACAACCCCACACCATAATCCCCCCCCCCCCCCCCCCCCACCAAACTTCACACTCAGCGCAATGCAGTCAGGCAAGTACTGTTGCAACCGCCAAATCCTAACACGTCGATCGGATTTGCCAGACAGAGAAGCATGATTGGCCACTCCAGAGAACACGTCTCCACTGCTCTAGAGTCCAGTTGCAGCGTGCTTTACACCACAGCATCCGATACTTTGCATTGCACTTGGTGATATAAGGCTTGGATGCAGCTGCTCAGCCATGGAAACCCATTCCATGAAGCTCTCTATGCACTGTTGTGCTAACCTGAAAGCCACACAAAGTTCGGAGGTCTTTAGCTATGGACTCTGTGGACAGTTGGCGACTTCTGCGCACTGTGCGCTTCAGCATGTGCTGACCCACTCTCATTTCATGTGGCCGACCACATCATGGCTGAGTTACTGTTGTTCCCAGTTGCTTCCACTTTGTTATAATACCACTAACAGTTGACCGTGGAATATTTAGTAGCAAGGAAATGTCACAGATGGACTTATTGCACGTGTGACCACCTATCACGGTACCACGCTTGAATTCACTGAGCTCCTGAGAGCGACCCATTCTTTCACCAATGTTTGTAGAAGCAGTCTGCATACTTATGCAGGCCATACATGGGTCGAATTCCGAACAAATTTTCTTTAGAAAATTGGAAATTTTGTGCATTTTTAATCCGATGGTGCCACCATTGATTTTAAAATTCAACCATCCAAGTCTTTAATTTCACCTCATGTTGCTACAGAAAATAATTTTTGTGGCCACTAATGGTGCGAAATTCAAACAAAAATTCTCAGAAAAGATTTTTGAAAATTATTTCGGAATTCAACCAGTGTATGGCTGGCTTAAGGTGTTTGATTTTATACACTTGTGGCCGTGCAGGTGATTGGAACACATGAAAGCAATGATTTGGTGGGCTGTCACAATTCTTTTGACAGTAGTGTATCAGACGTGAAAATTTTTTTGATGCAGTCAGATTGTTCCCATACACCTCCTCATGGTATGGCCAACTTTAGTTTAGTTAGCCCTTGACTTCCAATATCCTCAGTCACAGCAACATTTTGAGATTTCTTCCTCCTCTATGCTCATTTTATACATGCCCTTTTTCTTTTTGCTATTTTATTTTCATGTAGGCTCGCTCTTTCCTCATCATGGAACATTTGAAGTTATAAAGAATACGGACATTGATCTGGATAAGAAAACCCCTGAGGACTACTGTCCACTGGATGTCCATATCCCCAGTGATTTGGAAGGCTCTGCTTATTTAAAGGTCTGTGTAACCCAAAATATACTATATACTTTGGAGAAGTGGTATGAGTGAGATGAGTACATTTTTCTTTTCTCTTTTTTTTTTTTTTTTTTTTGACTCTTTTTGACTTCCAACGCTTGATCTACATGATTAATGTGACATTCAAAGCTTTAATCTGAACTCCAGGAAACATGAAAATTCTCCCTTGTAGTGGGGCTGTGCCCACTGCAAGACCTCCCTGCTCATTTAGGTCTAGGTGGCATGGAAAAGTATATTTACTTACCCCATCCTTAGGGTTGCCAGACTGGTCCATGAAGTGTCTTCTCCCCCAATTTTCTGGTGGTCGAATGTTCTGACATCAACACCGATGCAGTATCCATAGCTCCTCATGGGATTGAGGACACTAAGGGACAGAATGAGAGAGCTCTGTCTGCTTGGGGAATTCAAATTGAGTAAAATTGCCTTTTCTTTCCCTTAGATGAGGGGTCTCCAAACTATGGCCCTCCAGATGTTGAGGAACTGCAAGTCCCATGAGGCCTTGAAAGATTCTGAAAGGCAAGACTCCCAGAGGCATGATGGAACTTGTAGTACTTCAACAGCTGGACCATAGTTTGGAGACTCCTGCCCTAAACTGAACAAGCAGTTAATGCTTGCAGTGCTGGTGCAAAGGAGATTTTGCAAGTTTCCTGGAGTTCAGCTTTAATAGATTGAGTAACGTATGTGGGGTCTATGAAGACAGAAGCAGGGTGAGAGCCTAGGATAAGTGCAATGTGATAAGCCAGGACTCTGCTAGATTGCTGCTCTTCTTTTCGTGATCCCCATATAGCGTTCATAGGTGCACTAGTGTGTATGAATAGTTCCCAAATATGAGTCAGACTGAAGTGGGTAAAAATGGAAAATGTGTTACAAAAAAGGTTAACAAAAAGTAATACCTTTTTTAGGTAAGGCAGTGTGGGTTTTTTTTCACTTGAATACATTTTAGACTTAGAGTATAACTAAAGGCAAAACTTTTTTTTTTTTTTAGTTTTGGGTAGAGTGGAGAGGGATCAAAATACTTGTCAGTTTTTATTGCTGTCTGTGCCCACATTGGGCTCTGTTTACAACTACTACAACCTGAAAGTCATGCAACTTATGGTGCGTCTTCTGCCAGTTGACTTCCTGGCGATTTGCTTGCCACTTGAGTAAGATTTTGATGTGCTACTTTCATGCCATGTGCTTTGCCTGGGTAATCTTCCTGTCATGTCAGCTCTAAATCACATCAATATAGAGCAGGGGTGCTCAACCTGTGGTCTGTGGGCCACATGTGGCCCTCGGAGCTCTCTGATGTGGCCCTCAAACCAGGGAAGTGCACTTCTATTATATCCTGCAGGTTTGGTGCACTTTTTAAAGTGCAGCTAACCTGCAGGAAAGCAACAGGTGCATTGTGCTGCAGTGCAGGTAAACCGCAGCACATCAGTGTGAAAGCAGCTTTATAGGAGCTCAGGACAGTAAAGGCTCGCTTTGCAGTTTGGGGGGTGATAAAATCCCATAGCTGAGGTACACATCCCCCAGCCACTGGTGTAGCATCAGGGGTCGCAATTATAACCCCACCTCATGCTCCATGGGGCCCATGTGTCCTCCCTGTCACATTCTGTTGTGCACTTAGACAGGGGTGTGGCACGGGTGGCATATACAGAAACCGATCCTCTTTATTTTCCTCTTTCAAATGCTAAAAGCTGGCTTCTCCTCCTCTCCGTCCCAATGGCATTCAGCGACTGCAAGAGGAAAATATTCATTATGCTATTCAAAATTAAAAAAAAAAAAATCTAAATTTTGAGCCTTTCATTTCATTGTGGCCCATGACCGGTTACTAAATCACTTAGGTGGCCCCCGGTCTTCAAAAGGTTGAGCACTCCAGACGTAGAGGATCCGACTTGGAGGCAATTTCCATTAAAGTCTATGGGCACAAGACTGATAGAAGTCACCTTGAAGTAATACAGGAACCTTTTCTAAAGTCAGAGTGATTTCAGTGGTGCTAATTAAGACAGCTCTCATTGACTAACATGGGATTTCACATGCCACATGATTATCATGCCACTTGTGGTCTCACAAGTCAGATCCAATGTTGTGGCAGTGTGAACTGAGCCTAAAGGAGATTCATTCTTAATTTGTCGTGTTTGCCATTATTATTAAAAGTGAAAGTAAAAGAAAATCCCAAATTTTGGATTGTCTTCAGAAAAGTAATAGAGGGGAAATCTTCTAATGGGGACACTAGCTCTGGTGACCTGGGGGTCCCCAAGGAATTTCCTTAAATAGCAGAGATGTTTGGCTATGGGACAGGAAGTGATGGCAAATCTCTGCAATGGGACACAGATGGTGAAAAAAAAAAAACCTGATGGGTTATAATCCTCCCTTACTCTATCCAAAATGGGGGGGAAAAAAGTTTTTGCCTGTAGCTCTACTTTAAATCTCAGTCAGGTATAGAACAAAGAAGACATTTAGTAAAAATAAACCGTTTTAAATGTCTATACAATAAAAGTTAGGTATGGTATGTGCAATAATTTTCCTTGATCCTAGCACCCGTGCATCAGAAAATGTTTTGCCATTCTGAACCCAGAGAAGCTGGAGGCCGGTAGATTGGTGGTAATAAAAGGCATTACAATTAAATATATACTAAAAGTTTAGCAGAATTGTCAACTATATTTAAAATATCCATTCAAAGTATCAGTGCTACTTTTAATATAAAAGATTTATATCCCCCTCCACCACAGTTTCACAGTATAAATTGATCAATATAATAGTAATTATCTGATGTTTTTGTACTATAAAGGTTTGATTTTTTTTGACCCCATCCATGACAAGTGATTTTAAAGAAGAAAAAAAAAGCATGCTGCTGCTACTGACTGTTTTTTATACTGGCCATACACACATCCATTTTTGGATGAGAATATTCATACAAAAATTCTTTGTACATTCGATGAATGTCATTTTGAAAATGTTACTTGCTTTTAACATTCAATTTTAAAATTTAATATAATTTCTTAACGAAAACCCACGTATACTGTCTGAAAATTCATTTGATCGAGAACTTTTCTATTCTGCTTCAAATTTTCCTGTCACTGTGGAAAAAATGGATGTCTGTTTTACCCTACTAACTATTAGAAAATGGAAGTAAAGTTCTTAAAATTAACATTTTCTAAGGAAAAATGTATTTGTGTATGTCCAGTATAAGTGACAGCAGACGCAGGTAGCTTGTGTCAAGCTACCCGCCTATGACAAGAGAATCTGCCATGCATGATATATTATTACAGTCCTGTCTGAAAAACAGTGTGTTCTTTTTAAAAAAATTTTCTTTTAAATAAAAATTTTGATCTGATTATCTGTACCAGTTTTAACCTCCAATAGTATATACAGAGGTTAGACAAAAATATGGAGACACTACATGATTATTAGGTGTGAACAGGGGTGGACTGACCATTCGATCACTCGGGCACTGCCCAAGGGCCCGGGGTCAGTAAGGGGCCCCATGAGATGCCCCTGGTACCTTTTTCATAGGCTTTTTTTGGGTGTGGGCGAGGACACAGGGGCCCCATGATCCCTTATTGCCCAGGGGCCCCATGAGTTGTCAGTCTGCCCCTGGGTGTGAAAGTGATGACATGTTTTGCTTGAAAGTGGAAGTGATATAGCATTCTTTTGCTTCTGCTGTGTGACGAGACACCTAGTTATTAGGTGGGAAGCCTCACTTTCATCGTTTACTGCGTGCGCTGCTTGTACTATGAAGTCATGTCAGAGCTTACGGAGTTTCAGAGAGGGCAAATTGCTGGTGGTTAGCTGGAGCCGTGTTGCTAGGTACAGTATCAAAGGTTATGATGGCACTACAGTTTCCGGGAAAATTCCATCTGATAAACATAAGTGAAGTTGTCATGGTCAACTGATTGAGACAAAAGGACATTGTGCAAGATTGTGACCCGGAATAAGAAAACAACTGCTGCAAAAGTGACTGCAGAGCTCATTTTCAGTCCCATGAAGACGGAGATTGAGCTCTGCAGTCACTTCTGCAGCATTTTTTTTTTTTTTCCCCTTTTAACACCTGTATATCTCTCCTGTCAATCTGTGAGTGGACTAGATTCTTCCCAAACCATATACCTGATAATGTATATTCACCAATTATACAGCTATGCAAAAACAAATTGGTGTATATTTTGGTTAACCACTTCCTGCCCAGACCAATTTTCAGCTCTGTCGCACTTTGCCAATTGCGCAGTCATGCAACACTACCCATATGAAATTTTTATCATTTTTTTCCACACAAGTAGAGCTTTCTTTTGGTGGTTTTTTTTTTTTTTGTTGTTGAGGTTTTTATCCGATTTTAAACAAAACAATAATTGACCAACTAATAGATTATGAAAATAATCAACAGTTACAGCCCTACAACAGATTTTTATTATTTTTACTCTTTCTGAAATTCCTCTGAGCAATCCAGTGGTACATTTCTTGCCTCCTAAACAGCAGCATAAAGTTTATTTAATGTTTGTTTTGTTTTATTTAGAAACAGTCTCCCTACTTACTCCTCTGGGGAAAATAAGACATTTTTCTTCTTTGTGCTTGAATGAGTATTCACTAAGATAAAATAGTGTGTGGTTTGCTACAGTCAGTAACAAGCTGTTGTAAATTCAAGAAATTGGGAATTAAAATGCAGAAACTGCAAATAGGGGACTGGTACTAGGGAGTAGGGATTGATGTGAACTGACAATGGTTCACTTTACTGGTTATTTTCTAGTAACGTTTAGGCTACATTCAAGTGTGCTTGTTTTTTGTTCCTTTTTTTTTTTTCAGTTAGCCCTCCGTCACATTGGGTGCGACTTGGCATGCCAGATGACTTGCAAATCATATGCCAAGTCGCACCCTATCGTCCGCTATTAGAGCGGTCATATCGTTGCGGTTTCCGAGTTGGTCGGAGCCGCACCGATTTCTAAAGTAGTGCATGCACTACTTTTATTGCGATTTGCATAGACATCTGTAGGATGTATTGCAAATCGCAATGAAATCGGAAGGTCACCCAATTTTGAAATCGTGCAACTTCACTGTAAGTCTCACGATTTCAAAATCAGCTTTTGATGTGACCGGGGTGTTAGGCGTTTTTGATCTGGCCAATAGAAACCTGTGTATAGGTGTCCAATGAAAAGCTGTTTGCATGTGTAAAACCAGCCTAGAAGTTGTGTTCATGCTCATCTTATGTCACATGTAAACAATGATTGAGACTGATCACCTGCCTGGATCACACTTCTGGAAAAGAATACAGGTGCAAAAGTTCTAAAGATAGATATGTTAAACAGTGGGAAATCATGCCTGAGTGACATGCCTTCAGGAAATGCTGTAGAAAAGTTCTAGGTACATACGACAGGAAAACAAGAATCAAGCACATGGCTGCTGGACAGAGGTACTGTACCTTTCTCCTTGATTTGGGGAGCAGCTCTTATAATGGGGATCCCTAGGATCATAGATGCAGGAGTGGCTACAAATTAGACCAATGAAGGTCTCCGCTGCCAGCAGCAAGCTGTCCTCTATTTTGAACACCAGATGTATGTTTATAAGGTATGCAGTGATGCTAGAGCAGAGGATGGGATCTGCTGATTGAGTTGAAATACCATGAAAAAAAAAATGCTCATTTCTTGCTGTTTAGGCATTTTCCATTGAGGTCTATAGGAACAAAAGTGCTAATTTTGCCTGAAAAGTAGATCACGGACTTTTTTTTGAGTGACATTTTGCTACAGACGATAAAACCAATGTGAACAGTGGCCATTGAAATGAATGAAGATTTCCTTGTTGGGCGTTTTTGAGCTTCAAGCTACAAAACGCTCAAGTGTGAACGAAGCCTTGAACCGCTTGCCGCCCTGCCACTGTGTATATACGTGTGCAGGGCGGCAGTGGAGCGCAAAACCACATTTTAAAACGGGTTCCGCGCTCCCAACACTTTCGCCGGCAGGGGGCGCGCGTGCGCACTCCCGCCGACCCGCGGGTGACATGATTTGATCCAGGAGGGATCAATCATTAGATTTCAGCCAGTGATTTCTGGCTGAAATCACATGATCAGTCCCTGTCCTATCCTGTCCTGTGTTGACAAATACACAGGGCAGGATATGATGTCATTCTTCTCTGCCTGGACACATTCCACATCCAAAAAGTGAGTACACAAGCACTACACTACAGTTAGAACACTCTAGGACACATTTAACCCCCTGATCGCCCCCCCCCCCCGTTAACCCTTCACTGCCCTGTCACCAGTGTCACTGATCAGTGAAGCGATTTTTACTGATCAGTGTCGCTGGCGACTTCCAATAGAGTTAGCGCCCCTCCCAGATAGCGCCAGATTGCCTGCTAATACACCAGTAATCCCGCTTAACCCCTTGATTGCCCCCCCAGTTAACCCCTTCACTGCCCTGTCACCAGTGTCACTGATCAGTGAACTAATTTTTACCGATCACTGTATCAGTGTCGCTGGCGACTTCCGATAGTGTTAGCGCCCCTCCCAGATAGCGCCAGATTGCCCGCTAGTACACCAGTAATGCCATTTAACCCCTTAATCCCCCCAGTTAACCCCTTCACTGCCCTGTCACCAGTGTCACTGATCAGTGAACTGATTTTTACTGATCACTGTATCCGTGTCGCTGGCGACTTCCGATAGTGTTAGCGCCCCTCCCTGATAGTGCCAGATTGCCCGCCAGTACACCAGTAATCCCGCTTAACCCCTTGATTGCCCCCCCCCCCCGTTAACCCCTTCACTGCCCTGTCACCAGTGTCACTGATCGGTGAAACAATTTTTACCGATCACTGTATCAGTGTCGCTGGCGACTTCCGATAGTGTTGGCGCCCCTCCCAGATAGCGCCAGTTTGCCCGCTAGTGCACCAGAAATCCCATTTAACCCCTTGATCCCCCCTCCCCCCCAGTTAACCCCTTCACTGCCCTGTCACCAGTGTCATTGATTACAGTGAACAGATTTTTACTGATCACTGTATTAGTGTCACTGGTGACTTCCGATAGTGTTAGCGCCCCTCCTAGATAGCGCCAGTTTGCCCGCTAATGCACGGGATTTTTTTTTACCAAAAACATGTAGCAGAATACATTTTGGCTTAAATTTATGACTAACTTTGCGTTTACGATATATTTTTAATACCTGAAAGTAGAAAATATTGTTTTTTTTTTTCAAAATTTTTGTGGTTTTTTTGTTTATAGCGCAAAAAATAAAAAGCGCACAGGTGATCAAATACCACCAAAAGAAAGCTCTATTTGTGTGAAAAAAAGGACGTAAATTTCGTTTGGGTACAGCATTGCATGACCGCGCAATTATCATTTGAATTAGTGCAGCGCCGAGTAGCAAAAAAAGGCCTGGTCATTAAGGGGGGTAAATCCTCTGGGGCTCAAGTGGTTAATTAACTTTTACTAACTTAAGTTTTTACTTCTGGTTCTGCTGGACAACCAGTGACTTGATTTTCCATTATCACAGGATGGTTGTAAGTAATGCCTTTTTGTTGCTGATATTTGCAGGTTTCCATTCAGAAGCAATCACCGGACATTGGTGACCTGGGCACAGTGAATTTGTTCAGACGTCCTATACCTAAAGCAAAACCAGGTACATGTGCTTTTGTAATATTTGTTATCCTACAGTGCATATTTATAAGGTTTTACAGCAGGATTACTATACATTGCTTAGCTTGACACAACATTTAGAATCAACAAAAGATGTGAGGAATCTGTTCTTTAGAGAGTACAGTGTAATAGGAACTGGGGAGAACATAAAAGTTAATATTACATTTCAAGAGAAACACACTCGTATGTATAATTTTGAAATCTATAGTAATAGTGCTTGACATGCCCTTAATAACATCAGGGCTGGTTTCTGTGTATCTGAGCACAAAGATATAATGCTGAACCTTTTCCCGTCCGGCCCATGTACATAAACGGCCAGACGGGAACAGTGCAGGGGTGGGTTGCTGTTCATAAACGGGGCCCGCATTTACAGCCTGAGAGCACGCGGCACCACAATCCAGTGCCCCCTGTGTCCTCCGGACACAGTGAAACGCTGTACGGAACCTCTATATGAAGGTCCCGATCATGTGATCACTGATTGGCCAATCAATGATCGCATGAATAGTAGTAAACAAGATGACATCATTGCTTACTACTAATGAAATCTGTGAATGATCACAGAGGTCACATGGTACAAGGCTATTCACAGCAGCCTTGTACCATGTGACAAGCTGTGACCAATCACAGCTCGCACAGTATTTCTCAATGGCTGCAAGAATGCAGCCAGAGAGAAGTGATTGCTTTTACATCCATAAAGGCTGTAAAAGCAATCGGTGTAAAAGAAAAAAAAAAGAAAAAATCATCACCCCCCCCCACAAGTACTACAGTGTCACTATGGTGACTCTTTACTGCCAGGGTGACAGTATGTTAAAAAAAACATAAAAAAAATAAATAAAGTAAACCTTTTTGAAATATTTTTGGTTATAAAATAATTTGGGTTTTTTTTTTTACTAAAAAGATAATGGAATAAATTTTGGCCAAGATTTATGAAAGATTATTTATTTGCAAAATTTATAAGAAAAACACTTTTTTTTTTTTTTTTTTTTTTTTCAAACTTTTTGGAATTTTTTATTTATATAGCAAATAAAATAAAAATCCCAGTGGTGAATAAATACCACCAAAATAAAGCTTTATCTGTCTCAAAAAAAATGCTAAAAAATTAATATGGGTACAGTGTTGCATGACTGCGCAAATGTCATTCAAAGTGTGATAGCGCTGAAAATTGGCCTGGACAGGAAGGGGGTAAAAGTGTCCGGACTTGAAGTGGTTAAAACAGAACTGACATGCAGCATAATGCCGAGTATAAAGTAGGACTTCACAGGCAAGTTTCTTCGCCACTGAGCGATGTAACCACTTGCTGACAGTTGTCTCGTTAGCAGCACCATTAATTTTCTCCATCGCAAAGTGGTTCAGTTGCTTATATAATCCCTGATCCTGCTGTGTTTGCTAGGATTAGAAGACAATCTAATTTGCTTGGCACCAGTGTACACTCTTGCCTGAGCGTTGCAAGGGGGGAAAAAGTGATTTTAAATTGATTGCGATGAGGAAAAATGTTAAAATGACTGATTGCACACCCTTCAGGTCAGTATGCAGTAGCTGCACAAGCCTAAAGAAAAGGACAGGCTGCATTCAAATAAAAATTCAAACGGTGACTTCATTCACCTGGACAACATGAACAGAGTCCCTGGCTGGGTCTGCCTCCATTGTTGCCTTTCACCCTCAAAACTGGGTTTATTTGTAAGATTAAATCTCTACAATTAAGCTCAGCTGTGTGAGTGAAACAGTTGCAGTGTGTGGGGTGCAGGGTAGGCACCTGCTGGCATTTAGCACTTGATCCTCCTTGAGGGTGACCCAATTTAGGGTTTGAGAGCCACAAACCCTATACACTTGCCAGTGTAATGGATGCACCTTTGACCGAAATTACACTCTTGAGCCTATGTGGGTAAATCTGTGCAGGTTTTTTTTTTTTCCGGTGTCCCTTAGCTACAGCTCTGTATGTTTGCCAGGGAATTGTGAGTACACAGCAAGTTCAGCCATTGAGATTTGAACTCTGCCTATCACAGTACATTAGACTGAAAAGTGATTTTCTTGATGGGAGACCTACAGTATCCTTCTACCTAGACTCAGGTTTTTTGAAAACTACACCAGGTTTTCCTTTGGGGTTTCTCTGTATTTTGCTGCATTCATTCTTCCCTCACCTTTCACAAGCTTTTAAGGGTCTGCTGTAGAGCAACATCCCCACTCTGTGATGCTGTTCCCAGATGCCCATCTTTAGGATGTCACCATTGGCAAGAGCACTCATGTTTCTAGGCAATGAAGCCTAGGACTAGGTCTAGGAGGACTCATCCCTTGGCGGAGGTCAAGAAACATCCTTTTTGTTACTCCACTCCCTCAAATTCCAGGTGTAAGCTCAAGTTTGGCACCCAGTGAACCTGCAAATATTAGACAAATCCCTCAGTGAGTGTGTGCGCCCACTGGTCTAAGTGGGGGGATGACTGTTAGCCTTTGCAGGCACTTGGGCAGCCTGCATCTCAGATACTTGGGTGCTGGAATTGGTTTCCAGGGGCTACAGCTATAGTTTCAATCCCAGGAAGGCCATCCACAAAAATGTGTAAGTGCATATGTTATTTTAATAAATGCTTCTATGATTTTATAAATATTACATGGTGAGCCTTTTTTGTTCTGTGGTTTTTGTTCTTTTTACATTTCTCTGGAGCCTCCCACTCTGGTTACCTCTGCAACATCAGATTCATCCAGTGTTCAGTGTACTAACACTGTCTGCTATAAAGGATTACCCGTGATTATGTAGTACTACTGATTTTGGTCTATTATAGGATATATATTTATATTATTTAGTTGTGCTAAAATATATATTTTGTTTTGATTGTGATTGCACAATCCCTTTGTAGTTTAGGCTATTTCTTATTCTATAGTTTGTTTGTTTTTTAGATCTATTCCACCGCTGATATTCTGCTGGGCACAACATCTGCCGGCAATTTACCTTGCTGATACTCAGTTCTAAGCTCCACTTTCCCAGCAGTTTATGGTCCTTATTATCTCTCCCACAACATATCTGTAGTGTTGTCTTCTGCACACCCGCCCTGGAGATTTCATTGAGCTCTTTGGGGGGGGGGGGGGGTGTGTGTGTGTGTGTGTGTGTGTGTGTGTGTGTGTGTGTGTGTGTGTGTGTGTGTGTGTGTTCTTTTAGTTTTTTTTGTTTGTTTTTTTTGGGGGGTTGGGGTTTCCTTTCCGTTCATCTGGGAGATTTTCTGCCCTATGTGGACATCAAAAACATATACCTGCATGTTCCCATTTTTTTTGTCAAGACTTTGCAGAGGTTATGCTGTAATCGTCTGCACTGGAAATGACTCGCTTGGAATATCGGTGTCTAGTCAAAGACAACTCAATCCCGACTCTTTACTTCTGCATGAGTCCTGAAGCTGATGGTAGGCTGTTCCATTTGCCCAGATCCTCTCCAGACCTCTACAGCGCAGCATCCCGTGTCTTGCGAAAAATGGGTCTAATCCTTGGACAGATTCATTTGGCACAAAAGGCCAGGTTGTCTTTTGGCCTGGAGTCATTGTCTCTGCTCTGGAGTTTAGGAAGTCTTTTCTTGCTGTCTTCTGGAAGATCCTCCTGACTGATGGTAACCCATCTGGTTGAGGAGGAGTCCATGGCACCTTGTTGTGCAGGGGGCTTGATATGTTGGAGAAATCCCATCTCCCACTTAACATTCTGGAGCCTCAGGCAATGATGATGACGACCCGGCAACATTTGGCCTCTCAGCTGGAGGGTCATACAGCCTGTATTCACACTGACCGTGCCACAGCAGCAGTGTATATTAACAATCAGGGCGTAACTTGAAAACTAGCAGTGGCAAGAGAGGTAGAGTGGATACTGTCATGGGCAGAACATCGTTCCAGCCTTGCCCGCCATCTACATCCCAGGCATGGGCAATTGTCAAGCAGACTTTCTCCGCTGACAGCACCTGGACCTAGGGGAGTGGTCTTTAGACCTAGAGGTGTTTCATTACCTTTGTAATTGGTGGAGAATGCCAGATGTGGACCTCCTGGCCTTTAGATTCAGCAACCAATTAAACATATTTGTCTTCAGGTACAGGTATCCTCTAGTAGAAGCAGATACTTTGGTGGCTTTGTGGAATCCGTAAACCCTGGTTTATGCCTTTCCATTCCTGAAACCTCTTCATTATCTGCTTTTGTAGGACTGAGATGTTGGGGAATGTTGATGATCCTCATTTCCCCAGACATGCCCAGGCATATGTGGTGCTCCTGCCTGCTTAGACTGTTCCAGATTGCCTGAATCTTTTGTCTCACAAACCAATTTACCACCCTGTATCTTTTTTCTGGCTTTAATGGCATGGCTGTTAAAGCCCATGCTCTGAGAGACACGACTTCTTTGAATCGGCGACTCCCATGATGTGAAAAGCTAGGAAGTCTGCTTCTGTCAAGGTCCAACACCTTCTGTGCTTGGTTCAAGGCAAAAGGGTTTCACCCCAGAAAATTCTGTGGGACGAATCTTTGTCTTTTTACAGATGAGTCTGGACCTGCATTTTTTGATCTACACACCTCAAGGGTCAGGTCTTCTTTGTGTTTGCAATCTTGTTCCAGAGATTGATAGTTTCCTATTCTTATATCAAGACCTTTTGTGCAGGGTGTCTCCCATGTGGATTCCCTGGCTTATCACCCCTAACTCTGTGGTATCTGATTTTTTTATTTTTTGTTTTTGTTTTTTTGTGTTTTTTTTGTTTGTTTTCCTCTTTTCAAAAACTGCCTTTTTCTCCTGTGAAGGGTGTTTCCTTTTCCACTTTCACTCACAAGGTTGTGTTTCTTGTTGCCCTCCGCTCTGCAAGGCGAATGTCTGAGCTATTGACCTTATTCTGTAAACCCTTTCTAGTCTTGCACAGTGACGTGGTGGTGTGTCCCAGAGCTTCCTTCCTAACTAGGACTTTCAACCAGGACACTGCTTTTCTTTACCTGTAAAGTCCCACCCTCAGTTTTGAAGCAAAGCAGTAACAGCATGATCATAAACACAGAGGCATGATGGAAGAAAAAGGGTTTATCCTGGGTTGTCCTACAATTTGTTTGGCAATATCCATGCACCTATAGGCTACAGTATAACCCAAAAATCAGTCTTCCTGTGGCCTGCAAATGACTCCAAGAAAAGGATTTTATAGTAGGTACAAAAATCCTATTTTGTATATCTACCTAGTTTTGCTTTAATTTGTATGTGTTGTAGACCACACTGGACTGACTAAATCTATCGCTGGTCTTGGGTGATCGGAAGGAATGTGCCTGATGGTGGAGATAGGTTGTAAACCCTCTTGGGCCACTGCCATTTTGATACGGCCTTGAGGTTGTTTCCGCATGTAAGTCTGGGACAAATTGAAGGAAGGAGGGGCGTGTGGTATCAAAAAGGATTACAAGTTGGGAAGTCAATTCAATAATTTTTTTATTTAGATTGGTAGCAAGTACATCAAGTTAATGTGTTTTCAGGAAAGAGGCTTCTCCCTTCTTCAGGGCTATCAAACAGACACAAGAAATGGGCAGATACATAAAAAGTTAGAAAAGGATAATGTTACTGAAATGGATAAAAAAAAAAAAAAATTTTAAGAGGTAATACTGTGAGAAGAAACGCAATATAAAAACACCATATATGAAATTCATCATAAGAAGTATAGGGATATAGATATAATATAGATAGATAATGGTACTATAAGCAGCAAGAAAATATGATAAAATAAAAGTTAATAGTTTTGCTTTAAGTTTTTACTACAAAAAAGGGTGTATATCTATGAAATTGGTTTTATGTCTTTTTCGTTATTCATTTAACTCCATTTGCAGAGTTTGTTTTCAGTTTGCCGTTTAAAGGCTATTGATCAGTGTAATAAAAAAAATTTCCACTGCAAACTTCAAAGTGAATGAATCATTTTTACATGCACTGTATTTACAGTTGGAAGATTATCATCTTCAGTGCAGCCTGGGAGCATCCAAACCCAGACACTCTATAAACAGTATTTGTCTGGCTTTAGGTGAGACTCCTGGAGATTTAAAACGTTGTGTGTCCTTGGGGGTAATGTTCCCTTAGGGTGCTTATTATCAGCTTTTATTTGCCATAAACTTGCATGTGCAATTGTTTTAGAGACCTATAAAGCCTATTGAACCCCTTCTTCTAAAACATTCATCTGCCAATGCTTCCTCCATTACAGCTGTCAATAAAAAAAAAAAAAACAGTTTTGGGGTGTGGAAGAGCATGTGACCTCCTCCCCCATGATGCAGTACTCAGGCGTAATGACCAATTGTCAGGTTGAGCATTGTCATATGACCGATGCCAACACCAGGGTACATCTGTGGGTTCTGCAGAGAAGCTCAGCAGGGGATTGCTGCAGAGGTAAGTATCACAGGGTCAGCGGGCAACTTGACACCGGCAACTGTCACTTGGCTGTGCAAAGAAGCTTTTTTTTTTTTTATTTATTTTTTTATTTTTTTTTTTGTGATTCTTTAAATATTTATGTATGTGTGAATATGTATTC
Organism: Staurois parvus; assembly: GCF_062004578.1. Taxonomy (NCBI): domain Eukaryota; kingdom Metazoa; phylum Chordata; class Amphibia; order Anura; family Ranidae; genus Staurois; species Staurois parvus. Next base: position 1,808,714 of record NW_028318654.1, on the reverse strand, counting down.
CAGATTAGTATCTGGTGTTCCTCCACCTCTGCACCTTGTGTTCATTGCCTGGTCTGTTACATGTTTTCAGCCGGTCTCTCATTGCCATCTGTTTGCGATTGGTTAGCCGCAGTCGGTGGGAATAACCCTCTGCCTTTCTCGTTTCCAGGGACTCCACATTGGCAGACGAAGCTGGAAGCTGCACAGAATGTTCTCCTTTGTAAAGAAATATTTGCACAGTTGTCTCGTGAAGCCGTTCAAATCAAATCCCAAATCCCTCACATTGTCGTCAAGAACCAAATTATCTCCCAGCCATTTCCTGGTAAGAAATGCTTGTTTTATGACTGTAGGAGGAGATGACTTCAGAGATCCATTTTAATCTGTCATTTTTAGTTACTAATGGTATTGATTGCCTTACACAATGTATTGAGGATAACTGTGTAGCCTTTTTCAGGAAACATCCTTCTATTTTAGAGCGAAAGGTTGAAACTGGTCCCAACCCTTTTCTTTTTTTTTTTTCTTTTTTTTCTCCTCCTCTCAGTACGGATTTTTAAAGTGTATGTAAACTTTGACAGTGAACTTATTTGGTCCATTTTGTTAAATAAACATTGAAGTGTTTTATTATATCTGATAAGTGTAAACAAAAATATCTGTTTTTGTGCTTAAAATCCAGACCAGTCTTGTGCACGCTATCATATTGTTTAAAACCTTGTCATCATTGGAGAATGCCTGTCCCCAGGTTGTAGAAATGAGGTGGTGTTCTATAGTCCTAACACAAAGTTAAGTTGATTTTGTTTACCAATCATAATAGGAAGATCGTTCTTCCATCCATTTAAGCATATACAGAATAATCATATATTGTGCAGAAATACAAATGGCTTGACCATCCTTACTTGAATCTTTTGCGTTTTTCTTCCAGATCTGTGCAGAAGTCCAGTGTGAAACTTTTTTTTTTTTTCCTGTGCAGGAGCTTTTTGTAATAAGGACCGGTCACTGCTGATCACTCCCCTTTTTGCAGAGTGACTGAGCTTGTATCCACACCCTCCTGTAGTTTTCTGTAGTGGGTGGAGCCTGCTAGACTCCTCCCACAGCTTTGGTTTCTGCACAGATAATATAGAGCACAGTGATGATGTCACTGCTACTTTTGTTAATGTCTGGGCTTGTAAAGGAGTTTATATTCTTGGTGACGACTATTGAGGAATACATGTGTTTGTGTGCATATATATGTGTGTGTGTGTATGTATATATGTATGTATATATGTGTGTGTGTGTGTGTGTGTGTATATATGTATGTATATGTGTGTGTGTGTGTGTACACACACGCGCGCACACACACACACGCGCACACACGCAAAAAAGTATTTAGTCAGCCACCAATTGTGCAAGTTCTCCCACTTAAAAAGATGAGAGAGGCCTGTAATTGGCATCATAGGTAGACCTTAATTATGAGAGACAAAATGAGAAAAAAAATCCAAACAATCACATTGGCTGATTTGGAAATAATTTATTTGCAAATTATGGTGGAAAATAAGTATTTGGTCAATATCAAAAGTTCATCTCAATACTTTGTTATATATCCTTTGTTGGCAATGACAGAGGTCAAACGTTTCCTGTAAGTCTTCACAAGGTTGGCACACACTGTTGCTGGTATGTTGGCCCATTCCTCCATATATAATATTACACAGTGGCAGCATTACACGCAGTAGCAAGTATGTCCTATTACTGATAAGCGGCGCACATGCCGCAGGCCAGTCCAGAGACCGTTAAGATGGCAGACAACTGTGTTCGTGCTCACATGGAACAGCGTGTAGTGATGAAGCTTCTTGTGAACAAAGGTGGAAAGCCCGCGGACATCTACAGAAGACTTCAGGCACAGTACAGTGATGAAACGCACAGCCGCAGTAAGACATTTGAATGGTGTAAATGTTTCAAAGATGGCCGAACGTCTGTCAGTGGTTCCCAGCCCACAGCAGTCATTCCTGTGAACATTCAGCGCGTGAAACGCCTGATCCTGAATAACTGACCCATAACCTGTCATGAAATTGCACATAAGACGAATCTTTCTGTGGGGATGGTGAATACAATGATGACGAAGTACAGCAGCCTGTCCTAGGATGGTTCAGGCATACTGACAAATATTTTTATGCCGAAGCTCTTCAGGCATTTGTTAAACTCTGGGATAAGTGTATAAATGTAGCAGTGGAGTTTGTTGAAAAAGAAATGCAGTTTCCACTCTTTGAAATTTTGTTCTGTTATTATATAAACTCAAAAGTCCCAGTTTGACTTGAATGCCCTGTGTGTGTATCTGGAGTACATCTTTAAGTTTACCAAAATATTGGATGATGGTGTTAGCTACGGTTTTCTAAACCGACTTTCTTGTTAACCACATCTTCCCCTTTGTTCTCTTACAAATGTAAAATGTTCTGTCCCCCGTGGTGCACGTTTTGTGTATAAAGCTAAAGCCTTAATATTTCATAGGATTGGTTCTTTGGAAGTTCCTGGCATAGACAGTGGCACAGTTAGCGGCCTTCCCCATTATACCGTTTCCTTGGTATCTTTTGTATATTTCTTCCATCCATCTTCCAATGTGCACAACCTGTTCTCTGCAGTTCCATGCTGCTAGCTTGTGACTGAGGCTTGATTTTGTATGCAGCTTAGGTTTCTGAAGTGCGAGTTGTGTTCTGTTCCTGCTAAGGGCAGATGTATGTTATGTACTTATGGTGCCCTTCCAAAAAAACATTAGTGGATCTGACTTGTATCATGTACGTTGTCTTTAGTCCCCTAAAGCGATTCTGTTGCAAAAAAGAAACTAAAGTTAAAGGTTTAATACTTGCCTGTGCTGCTACTTGTGGCTTAGATCTCCATTGCCTTTTGAAGAGCTACAATAGTTAAAGTGATTTTAAATCCTCAGTTTTATTAAGCATTCAGCAGCTGATTTGATTACTTACTGTGTCGTTTTATTTTCATCTTTTATTCCTTGCCTGTGTTCTAGTTTAAGCTGGTGCCTTGACCACTGCCTCAGGTTTTCTGTTTGAGCGGTTCCTTCCTTTTGCATCAGCCTATAAAGCCATCCTTACTTGCTGGGAATAGAGTTGTCTCAAAATATGTGCATACATAGAAACACACAGCCCTGTAGGCTAGGATGGCAAGATACACCCCCCCCCTTCCTCCTCCCTTGGAGACTGCGCTGTCCACTGTTAACTTTTTTCTGTGAAGACTGGAAGTTCAGGGAAGCAGCATTGAGAGAGCAGGAGCCAGTAGCATTTATTGTAAAAAGCATGTGCTGGATTAATAATTTTAACAAAGGTTACTGGTAGTGGTGCACCGAAATGAAAATGTCTGTCTGTGTATGTGGTGGTGGGAAGGCTCCATTTTTTTTTTTCCCTAATTTTCATGTACGGTATATTTTTTCAACTTATGATTTTATTGCTGTCACATAGTGGACCATTAGTCCCCTATGTGATGGCATATGAGTGACAGGCCCTCTTTGTGTGTGTGTGGGGGGGGGGGCAGTGTGTGCAAGGAGGGGGCAGGAGAGGAGCAGTGTGTACAGTGAGGTAGCAGTGTATACAAAGGCTCCCTCACTGGCTGTCACTATGGGGTTTATTTACTAAAGCTGGAGAGTCCAAAATCAGACTCCCTTCTGCATAGAAACCAATCAGCTTCTAACCTCAGCTTGTTCAATGAAGCTTTGGCAATGAAACCTGGAAGCTGATTGGTTTCTATGCAGAAGGGAGTCTGATTTTGGACTCTCCAGCTTTAGTAAATAAACCCCTATATGTCGGTGCTGGTTTTTAAATGCAATTGCCAGCTTTTTTTTTTTTTTTTCCTTCACTATAGCTCACAGAATTAGCTGTCACTTTCCCCCAAGCTAAAGGAAACTGTTTCTTTTATCTCGGGAAAGAAGCTAAAAGGAAACGTTTTTTAGCTGGGGGGAAAGTGACCGCTAATTCTTTGAGCTATGGTGAAGAAAAAATAAGCCGGTAATTGCATTTAAAACCGGCACTGACATATAGTGACAGCCAGTCATGGTATACAGTGCTCCTCTCCTGCCTTTCTTAGCCGTCATACAGTCTCCTGTATCGGCACCTGTATTGGCTAAATTTTTCCTATCTGCAAAAGGCCGATATGGCTATTTTCGGCCGATATGCTTTGGTGGCTGAAATTTCGGTGCATCCCTAGTTACTGGGTAATGTTTAATAATACATTAAACAATCTTCAGCATTCAACATACTTGTGATTATCAAGTAACTGTGCCCTGTGGTTCCACCCCCTGGTTTGCTACATTACGATAGGAAACTGTAGTGACATAGTAGTCAATGCATTTGACCACAGCATTCAGTGGGGGACTAAACATCTGGCACTCTTGGAAGCTGACCAAGATATGGGCAGCACAGTGACTAAATGGTTGGCACTTCCGCCTGATGGTACTAGGGTCATTGGTTCGAATCCCAACCACGGCACCACCTGCCTGAAGTTTGCATGCTCTCCCTGTGCGGGTTTCCTCCGTGTACTTCAGTTTCCTACCATACTCCAAAGACATGCTGGTAGTTTAATTGCTCCTATCTACACTGGCGCTAGTATGTGTATGTATGAATGTGCATTAGGGACCTTACAATGTACGCCCCTTGAGGGTTAGAGTGTATATGTATGTATATATATGTGTGTGTGTATGTATATGTATGTGTGTGTGTGTGTGTGTGTGTGTGTATGTGTATATGTATATATATATATATATATATATATATATATATATATATATATATATATATATATATATATACAGTCATGGCCGAAATTGTTGGCACCCTTGATATTTCTCCAGGAAATCATGTATTTCTCACGAAACGTATTGCATTAACACATGTTTTGCTATACACATGTTTATTCCCTTTGTGTGTATTGGGACAAAACAAAAAAAGGGAGGAAAGAAAGCAAATTCGACATAATGTCACACAAACCTCCAAAAATGGGCTGGACAAAAGTATTGGCACCCTTTCACAACTGCGGATAAATAAGAATGTTACAAGCATGTGATGCTCCTGTAAACTCACCTGGGGCAAGTAACAGGTGTGGGCAATATAGAAATCACACCTGAAAGCAGATAAAAAGGAGAGACGTTCACTTAACCTTTGCATTGTGTGTCTGTCTGTGCCACACTAAGCATGGACAACAGAAAGAGGAGACGAGAACTGTCTGAGGACCTGAGAACCAAAATTGTGGCAAAATATCAACAATCTCAAGGTTACAAGTCCATCTCCAGAGAACTAGATTTGCCTTTGTCCACAGTGCGCAACATTATCAAGAAGTTTGCAACCCATGGCACTGTAGCTAATCTCCCTGGTCGTGGACGGATGAGGAAAATTGATGAAAGATTGCAACGCAGAATAGTCCGGATGGTGGATAAGCAGCCCCAAACATGTTCCAAAGACATTCAAGCTGTCCTGCAGGCTCAGGGAGCATCAGTGTCAGCGCGAACTATCCGTCGACATTTAAATGAAATGAAACGCTATGGCAGGAGACCCAGGAGGACCCCACTGCTGACACAGAGACATAAAAAAGCAAGACTACAGTTTGCCAAAATGTACTTGAGTAAGCCAAAAGCCTTCTGGGAAAACGTCTTGTGGACAGATGAGACCAAGATAGAGCTTTTCGGTAAAGCACATCATTCTACTGTTTACCGAAAACGGAATGAGGCCTACAAAGAACAAAACACAGTACCTACGGTAAAATATGGTGGAGGTTCAATGATGTTTTGGGGTTGTTTTGCTGCCTCTGGCACTGGGTGCCTTGACTGTGTGCAAGGCATCATGAAATCTGAGGATTACCAAAGGATTTTGGGTCGCACTGTAGGGCCCAGTGTCAGAAAGCTGGGTTTGCGTCCAAGATCCTGGGTCTTCCAGCAGGACAATGACCCCAAACATACGTCAAAAAGCACTCAGAAATGGATGGCAAAGAAGCGCTGGAGAGTTCTGAAGTGGCCAGCAATGAGCCCAGATCTAAATCCCATTGAACACCTGTGGAGAGATCTTAAAATTGCTGTTGGGAAAAGGTGTCCTTCCAATAAGAGAGACCTGGAGCTGTTTGCAAAGGAAGAGTGGTCCAAAATTCCGGGTGAGAGGTGTCAGAAGCTTATTGATGGTTATAGGAAGCGACTGATTTCAGTTATGTTTTCCAAAGGGTGTGCAACCAAATATTAAGTTAAGGGTGCCAATACTTTTGTCCAGCCCATTTTTGGGGTTTTGTGTGACATTATGTCATATTTGCTTTTCTGCCTCTGTTTTATATTTGTTCCAATACATACAAAGGGAATAAACATGTGTATAGCAAAACATGTGTTAATGCAATACCTTTTTTGTGTGAAATACTTGATTTTCAGGAAAAATATCAAGGGTGCCAACAATTTCGGCCATGACTGTATATATAATTTTTTTTTTTTTTTTTTTTTATTTGTAAAGCGCTGCGTAAATTGATGGCACTATATAAGTACCTAATAGAAATAAATTAAATAAGATCCGAGGCACAGGCAGTAGGACAGGTAAGTACTATATCTCACAGAAGTGAGTACACTCCTCGCATTTTTGTAAATATTTTATTCTATATTTTCATGTGACAACACTTGTGAGTTGTACAGCTTGTGAGTTATACAAGCTGTACACTCACTAATTTACATTGTAACAGTGTAAATTTGCTGTCCCCTCAAAATAACTCAACACAGCCATTAATGTCTAAACCTCTGGCAACAAAAGTGAGTACACCCCTAAGTGAAAATGTCCAAATTGGGCCCAATTAGCCATTTTTCCTCCCCAGTGTCATGTGACTCGTTAGTGTTACAAGGTCTCAGGTGTGAATGGGGAGCAGGTGTGTTAAATTTGGTGTTATCGCTCTCACTCTCTCATACTGGTCACTGGAAGTTCAACATGGCACCTCATGGCAAAGAACTCTCTAAGGATCTGAAAAAAAGAATTGTGACCAGGTGAGGAGTACAAAGACAAGTGTGTCTTGCCTACAGTCGAGCATATTGGCGGGAGTGTCATGGTATGGGGCTGCATGAGTGCTGCCGGCACTGGGGAGCTACAGTTCATTGAGGGAACCATGAATGCCAACATGTACTGTGACCTACTGAAGCAGAGAATGATCCCCTCCCTTCAGAGACTGGGCCGCGTGGCAATATTCCAACATAATGACCCCAAACACACCTCCAAGACGACCACTGCCTTGCTAAAGAAGCTGAGGGTAAAGGTGATGGACTGGCCAATCATGTCTCCAGACCTAAACCCTATTGAGTATCTGTGGGGAATCCTCAAACGAAAGGTGGAGGAGAGCAAGATCTCTAACATCCACCAGCTCCGTGATGTCATGATGGAGGAGTGGAAGAGGACTCCAGTAGCAACCTGTGAAGCTCCGGTGAACTCCATGCCCAAGAGGGTTAAGGCAGTGCTGGGAAATAATGGTGGCCACACAAAATATTGACACTTTGGGCCCAATTTGGACATTGTCACTTAGGGGTGTACTCACTTTTGTTGCCAGAGGTTTAAACATTATTGGCTGTGTGTTGAGTTATTTTGAGGGGACAGCAAATTTATACTGTTATACAAGCTGTACACTCACTACGTCACATTGTAGCAAAGTGTCATTTCTTCAGTGTTGTCACATGAAAAGATACAATAAAATATTTACAAAAATGTGAGGGGTGTACTCACTTCTGTGAGATACTGTACATGGATATTTTTTTTTTTTAATAAAGAGTTGGTTTTAGGGCTCGTTCACACCAGTGAGCAGAGATGTCCGTGTTTCTGCATGCCGTCAGCAACAACACAAGGAAATCAATTCTATGTGTTCATACCACACTAGTATTGTGTGCAGATTATTTTTTTTGAGCAGGAATCTGCAACTTGCATAAAACTCATTGTAAACTTATGTCTCTGCAAGGGAAATCTGCATGTCTCCATCAGTTTTTCTGCATGTATGGTGTGAATCTGGCCTAAAGCTGATGTCTTGCCACAAAAATACTGTTTCCTCCATTTTTGCATGTGGTTTGTTTTGTTTTGTTTTTTTTTTTCCCAAATAAAGTTCTCCATATTCTGCAATTTTTCCTCTGTAACAAAAGCTTCTTTCCTTCAGATTTCTTGCTGCTGGTTATTCCATGCCTCCTCAGTTGTGTACATGAAGGTTATTGTGTGAGCACCCCTTTGTAGTCCTGTGTTCCATTCCTTCTTAATTAAAAGCAGTTCCTGTCCATAATACATATACAACCTTTTTGTGAATTAAAGAAATAAAATAAATAAATTGATTTTAAACATATAATATGCAACAAAGTCCCACTAATCAAAAAGGTGTCCAAAATAGTGTCCGCAAATATCCCAAATTTGTTCACTCTTTTCATCCACTGAAAGGATTGGCTCCTATTTCATCCAAAACGCACCTCGAAGTAAAAATATAATATCTAGTGCATTACCTCAATAATAATAATAACAATAATCACCCCGTGCAACCAAAATACACTTAAAAAAAAAACCTTTTGTGCAAAAAAAAAAAAAAATTATTTTCTTATAGTGCATATAATCACACAAATCAAACTGTGAGCACTCTGTGGTCACTGCAATTCAGTGTCTACCATCAACCAACACACAGTAGTACGAAATACTATTACCCTCTATGAGTATTGAAATGCTCAAACTATACTATGGAAAAGTATTCCTCCACATTATCTTCCAAGAAGTTTTTTCCAAGGTCCTCAGAGAAATAAGAAGGGTCTCAGGACTAGTATTCCAAGCATAGGGATAACTTTTTATTCATCACTTACATTAAGATTTAAAATTATCAGCTCCAGACATGGTTTCATGCTTTTGCAACCAAACACCATAGGAAACCATGTGTTGAAAACCAACAAAATGGCCGCAGCGACACTTCCGGTCTACGTACGTGCGTCTTGACGTCACTCCCTAACGCGTTTTGTCACTTTTGGACTTTTTTTTTTTTTTTTGCACAAAAGGGGTTTTTTTTAAGTGTATTTTGGTTGCACGGGGTGATTATTGTTATTATTATTATTGAGGTAATGCACTAGATATTATATTTTTACTTCGAGGTGCGTTTTGGATGAAATGGGAGCCAATCCTTTCAGTGGATGAAAAGAGTGAATAAATTTGGGATATTTGCGGACACTATTTTGGACTTTCTTTTTTTTACATTAGTGGGACTTTGTTGCATATTATATGTTTTTAAAATCAATTATTTATTTTATTTCTGTAATTCACAAAAGGTTGTATATGTATTATTGCACTTTCTAGGGAGAAAGTATTGACTTTTTGAGGGTTTAAAAAGGATAAGGGTATACATTGATTGAATAGTTCCTGTCCATAGTAGCCTCTCGGCTATCCATCTCTGTAGAGAGTAGCTTTAAAAGTGTCTTATGGCAATAATCGCATTAGAAAAAGTAATCGTTTTATCAAACTGCTGAAAGGTGTTTTTATTCTCATTGGTCATCCCGACTGTCTCTGTCTTCTTCTTACAGGACTCCAGCTGTCCATCTCCTTTTGCCATTCAACAAATGACAAGAAGTCTCAGAAATTATCTTCTGAAAAGACAAGTCCTGAAGATAACCTTTACGTCCTCGAACACAACTTGCATCAGCTCATTAGAGAGGTGAGTCATCTGAGTCCTCCAGGCGCAAACCAGGGTTCACACTATACCACAGAGCTGCCAAGGCGATTCGCCACTGCCGACAACTCTGCTTTCCCAGCTGCAGTAGGGGGCAGTGTGGTGCGTTGATGAAGCGCATCACATGGCTCTCTTTATTATGTCTTTATTTTAAGTAGGCTTTATGTGAAGTGTACAAAACGTACACTTCATTCACTGCAATGTAGGGCAGTGTGCTGCCTTACGTCACAGTGCGATTCGGCGTACTGCACTGCGATTAAATGCAGCTTGTCTGTATTTTACCTCGTCGCAGCACTAGGCTGCATTGCACTATGAATGGGACACATAGGAAACAATTGTTTTCTGTGTATCCTTGCAGTAAAACGTCTGTCATCACAAATAGTGTGACTTAACCCTTACAGACACAAAGTAGTTCTACTTCTTAGCTCTGTATTATTATAATGCCATACCAGATTTGCGGTGAAACCTGGTGTTGAATGGACCCGGCCTATACAAGTGCTGTGTGCCTTGTTTCAGATGGTATCGGCTACCGAAGGAACTTACAAGCATGCCATGTAAAAGTGGTACAAAATCACACCCAGAAGTCCTTTCTCCAGCTGGGGAGTCTTATTTGCAAACTTTACCCAGGGAGCATTGGCTGAAATCTCCTTTCTTGTGTTTAGCAGTCCACTAAATATTCTGTCAGCTGGTGAAGGAAGAAGGCATAACATAGCGTTTTTTTGTTTTTGCTTTCATTTTTCAGTTTCACAAACAAACTTTAAGTAATATTGTGATGCCACATCCGGCCAGCGCTCCATTTGGACACAAGAGGATGCGTCTTGCCGGTCCCCAAGCCTTCGATAAGAATGAAATAAACGCCATGCAGCAGAGCGAGGGACTGCTGGAGAAAATAATCAAACAAGCAAAACACATTTTTCTCAGACGCAGGTTAGTGGTCACTAATAAAGCAGCAGGCCACATTTTTGGCCCTTTAGGACCTATTCGCACCAGCACGTGGTGCGGAAAACTCATGTTCCATGCACGTTTCCCACACCGCATTGAAAATGCACTGCTGTTGCGATCTGCAGCAGGTGTCCATATTAAATTACTGACACCTCAAATGCAGGTTGCAAACGCAGTGTGTTTTTCCCCCCACTGCATCGCCTGGTCCTTCGGTTGCAGTGAGTCTCCAAAAGTGTTGCATGCACTACTTTTTGGTGTGGTGTGATTTCAGCCAATTCAAAATTAATGGACTGAAATCACACCGCACAGAACTGCATGCGAATTGAACAGTGTGTTCCTGTGTGGTTCCCAGTGTGAACCGGCCCTTAAAGTGTATATAACTAGTGCCAAAACCTTTTTTTTTTTTCTACACATTCTATTTTGCATGAGCTAGAGATTGATTGAAACTCGTTACTTTTTATTACTAACAAAAAACAGAGTATATGGTACTGGCCACTTATACTATATACACTGCTCAAAAAAATTAAAGGAAGACTTTTTAATCAGAGTATAGTATCAAGTCAATTAAACTCCTGGGATATTGATCTGGTCAGTTAAGTAGCAGAGGGGGTTGTTCAGTTTCAGCTGCTTTGGTGTCAATGAAATTAATAGGTGCACTAGATGGGCAACAATGAGATGACCCCCAAAACAGGAATGGTTTTACAGGTGGAGTGCACTGACGGTTTTTTCCCTACTCGTCTTTTCTGACTGTTTTTCAGTAGTTTTGCATTTGGCTAGGGTCAGTGTCACTACTGGTAGCATGAGGCGATACCTGGACCCTACAAAAGTTGCACAGGCAGTCTAACTTCTCCAGGATGGCACATCAATATGTGCCGTTGCCAGAAGATTTGATGTGTGTCCCGGCACAGTCTCAAGAGCATGGAGGAGATTCCAGGGGACAGGCAGTTGCTCTAGGAGAGCTGGATTGAGCCGTAGAAGCTCCTTAATCCATCAGCGGGACCGGTATCTGTTCATTTGTGCAAGGAGAAACAGGATGAGCCCTTCCAGACAGACTTCATGAGGGTGGCCTGAGGGCCCAGTGTCCTCTAGTGGGCCCTGTGCTCACTGCCCGGCACCATAGAACTCAATTGGCATTTGTCTTTGAACACCAGAATTGCCAGGTCTGCCACTGGAGCCCTGTGCTTTTCACAGATGAGAGCAGGTTCACCCTGAGCACAGGGACAGACCCTATGCTGGTGCAGTGGGTCCTGGGTTCCTCCTGGTGCACATCAATGCCTGGCCTCATGTGGTGAGAGTACGCAGGCAGTCCCTGGAGGGTGAAGGAATTGATACCATTGAATGGCCCCCCACACTCGCCTGACCTAAATCCAATAGAACACCTCTGGGATGTCATCTTTCTTTCCATCCGACGCTGCCAGGTTGCACCTCAGACTGTCCAGGAGGTTAGTGATGCCCTGGTCCAGATCTGGAAGGAAATACCCCAGGACACCAGCCGTCGTCTCATTAGGAGCATACCCCGACGTTGTCAGGCATGTATACGGGGACGTGGGGGCCATACAAACTACTGAATACCATTTTTGAGTTGCTGCAATGAAATTTCAGCAAAATGGACTAGCGTGATGCATCATTTTTTCGTTTTTGATTTTCGAGGGTCTGAATTCAGTCCTCTGTAGGTTAATTTTCATTTCCATCAACCGATGGAGCATCCTTACTACAACACATTACCCAGTCCATATCCGTATAGATATCCAGCATGACATTTTTCCCCATTGAGATCTGATGTGTTTTCAAAGTGTTCCTTCAGTTCTTTTGATTAATGTATGAGTGGTGCTTATATCCCAAGTCGTAGAACGACGATAGACATACATTTTTAGAAAACGGGGACTTTGCAAGCACCAAACTATTACAACAAAAGAAATGTATAAAACGCCATTTTATTAAATCCAATATTAAAAACGGAGAGAAATACATTGTACGAGATAATATACAAAAATGGCGATTATTTGGCAGCCTTCCCCCAGAATTCCGATATGTAATATTTTCTTCAGAGGGGAACAGTAGAATACAGCAAAAAGTTCTGTAAAATATTGGTAATCACCTCAAACAAATATATTTATTTCCAAAGAGACAACATTTTTTGTATTCAACTTACTATGATCTCCCCGTATAATCGGTCAAATTTGAAAACAGTGTGGCTGTGCAGGGCTCCGCCCACACATCTGCGTCATTCATTCATGGACTTCAATGAATGAATGCACTGCAAGTCCCGACAGCCTTAGCGGCTGTGGGCTTGTAGTTTTCAATGAACTACCACGGCGCTGTGGAGCGCCATGGTAGTTCATTGAAGCTTCCTGTCAGAATATCTGCTTGCTTGTACATAGTACGGCAAGCAGATATTCTGACAGGTCTGCAGGAGACCTGCATGGCACCAGCAATCAATGCTTTACAGGCTCCTGTAGACAATAATAATAAATGCACATTTTTTTTTTACCAGCAAAAAAAAGAGCATTTATTTGTCTAAAAATTTTACTTCTCCTTTAAGATTTCAATAAAACTTGGTGCTCACTGGATTTCTGGAAGGATCATAGAGTGCATGTAAACCCAAACAGTGTACAATGTGCAGCAAGGAAAGAAAAATACTCAAAGTGTGGGAATGTAGGTGTTTATATTTTGGGAAATTATGGGAGGCCATGCAATGATACAGCTGCACCAGCTAAAAGCTCATTTCTTTACATAATTCACATAACAAAGTACTTTGTCATGTAACTGTTACCCTTCGTGATTCCCGGTTTTGTTTCTAGAACTGCACGCACAATCGATAGCCTGGCCAGCAGAATTGAGGATCCTCAGATACAAGCTCACTGGTCAAGTATCAACGATGTGTACGAGTCCAGTGTGAAAGTCCTGATAACATCCCAAGGTTATGAACAGATATGCAAGTGAGTGATTTTTGTTTTTCTTAATGTATGTTCGTGACCGTAAGCTGCAAGTTCAGAGACACTTTTTTTATGAATGGATTGGTTCCTCAGCGAGCCAATAAAAGCTTGGAAACCTGAGTCAGAAGACTGATTGATTGTAACTGGCACATTCAGGGAATTAAGCCAGGATCCAAATGAGCATGTTTTATGACAGACAAATATTTTATTATGATTAGCAGGTTCTGCCACTTGATGCTGAGACTTGCAAATGGAAAACTAACGTTTTGCTAGGTTCAGAGCTTCTTACAGCATTAGCAGTTTTATTTTGTTTTTTTAAGCACAACCCCCATGCAAACTCTTTCTTTCAGTTTTGAACAGATTGGGAAAAGGTTAGAACCAGTGTCAATTGCTGTTCCCCTAGGTATTGGGGATCTTTTTCATTGACCTTGATGAGATTTGTGATAGGAGCCCACCCCATTGCAATCTGTACTGGCATGGCCTGCTCTGTCAGACATCAAGGGGTTTATTTACTAAAGCTGGAGAGTCCAAAATCAGACTCCCTTCTGCATAGAAACCAATCCGCTTCTAACCTCAGCTTGTTCAATGAAGCTTTGGCAATGAAACCTGGAAGCTGATTGGTTTCTATGCAGAAGGGAGTCTGATTTTGGACTCTCCAGGTTTAGTAAATCCCCAACTGTCTAGTGAGTTGCACAGCTTTGACTAGTTGTGTTGTCCCTGGTTTGCTGTAGGAGCTGAAGATTCTAGCAAGGGCACCTGGACTTCTGTCAGGCCCTAGGATTCTACTTAGGTTGCTTTTAGATGATATGGGTCAGATTCCTTAAAATGTTATAGCCCTTTTTATCACATGACCATGATATATCCCATACAGAGAATAATTTGCTCTTTTAAGATCTGACACAGTATAAGGGCTCATGTACATTGCAGCTGATAAACTCACGTTTAGGAGCTGTTCAGTGTTTCGTTTTTTGTTTTTTTTTTTGTTTTGGTTTGGTTTGGTTTTTTTTCAGCAGCCCCTGAACTCGCTCTGTTTTCCTGTGTCCATGTACACATCATCATTTACAGCAGTTTAGTCATTTTTTTTTTTTGAACACTTGTGTTCAGGAGTAGATTTTATCAGCATTCCAACTGCTTGTAAATGCGGCTAACTGCATTTTATAAGCGTTTGAAAATTTTTTAGAAATCTTCCATTTCCAGATGCTGTCCAGAGCCTTTTTTCATCATGAAAAATGCATGCAAAGCGTTTTCCCGGTACTCAAATGGACCCGGTACACCATGCTTTGAGGTTTTGCATGAAAAAAAATGTTAGACACTGCTGCAATAATTTCTGCACAGAAATAAGCTGGAACACATCCAAACACAAATTTAAAAAAAAAAAAAAGACAGCTAATCTCAACACATACTGCTCTCTCTGCTTCTGCTCTCTATTTCTCTCAAAATGTCTGAAATAGTTAATTTTTACTGTTTTTCAGTGCATTCTGGGCATTTTGGAAGGTCTCCTCTTTAAAAAAACATGCATAAACGCATTATGCAAATGCAGCTAAACAGACTTTTTTTTTTAACCTACGTTTTCCACCAGTCAGTTTCCATAGTTCAGAAGTGTCCCATGTACATGGAGCCTAAAGATTCACAACTAGAGTGAAATTAAACCTAATTTATGCACTTTGCCTCATCTGTTTGAATACTGCACATACCCTTTGTACTCTCAAAGCCGCTCTGTTCCTGAGATTCTGCCTTTTTTTTTTTTTTTTTTTTGATGATCTCCCCTGTGCATAGGCAGTTTATCCTACATTCACGGTACACTGCTGTCCATGGCGTGATCTACACAGTGCTTTGTCGTGGTAGTGCATTCAACTGTCTCTGGCATAGGCACCTGTTCTACGTTGTAGGATGAAGTCTATAAATGGCAAAAGCAGGGTTTTGAGGAAGTAATCGGAGTACATTTTCAAGTATGGCACTGGCTTCTACTGGAAAGGGGGTAAATTATTGTCATTCTGCAGAGGGTACACATGGGGGCAGCAATGTTTGCTTGTTGTTCACTACATGCTCCTCATCTTCTGTGCAGTACTACACAGCGGTTGTGCTCCTTTTTTGTTTTTATTTTTTGGATTTCTTTCTATTTTTTTTATCATACATCACAGGATACAGGATTCGCTATTTCTTCGAACAGTGGGTTATGTTGCACCTTCAGGTGATTGGACACAGGCAAAGCTGACCCCCCCCCCCCCCCCCCCATCCAGAATACCTTCAGATTTAGTGTCTTTTAGCATCAGACTTCAGCTTCTCGGCTACCTGATCTTCTATACATATATTTGAAATTCCACCAGGAAGATGTTTACTGTAGGTGGTCCTGTGAGTTGGGGCACATTTTCTGGTTCTTCTTGGAATTTTGGAGTTTGTTTGCTGCCCCCCCCCCCCCATCTTCTGTGCTATAATTTGGTTTAAGCATTAGTCATTCCAGTGTCCTGTGATTGTCCAATAAAGAAAACTGTATTTTTGTCTTTTGTGGAATTATTTTCTTGGCGTACAGCACAGAGCCCTTCCATCTGTGTCTTCACTCCTATATTACTTCAAAACTGAAGACGTGAGTGTGAGAGGGTTATTCAGGGAGGGGTTTTCAGCTCTGCTTTCCCAGCATGCAATTTCTTGATGATGCAGGATAAACCGTTCGACTAAGGCAGGCCATAAACGGGCTGTTTATCGGCCGATAAACAAAAAATCAGTCACCCCTGTTGCCGATGCCACCAATGTCCATGAAAAACAACTGTTTTTGTGGATTTTCCAGCATGACCAATAAAAATAAATGTGCAGATCCGTGAAAAACGGCCGACGGGCTGGCCCCACTAACGGCGTGAATATCGGCCGATTTTTTCTTGCGGACGAAAATTGGGCCGATAAATGACCCGTCTGTGGCCTGCATAAGAATTCACTAATCCTGTGTTTTGTGATGTACTCCCAAGACAGGGATTTTACAGGTAAGTCAAACCTTCTTGCTTAGCCCTGGTTCACACCGCTGCAACCAATCGCACCTGAAGCTGCATCTAATGTATTTCTATAGCAGTGACTTAATAGGTGCAATTCCAAGGAGTGTGATTTGAAAAACCGTTCCTGCGCTTCAGTGCAATTTAACGCTCATGGTCTATAAAGTAATTGGCACTGATATCGCACCTGTGTCTATATCATTGATACTTTGAAGCTGAGCTTTAAGTGGGACCACATTGAAAATGCATTCAGTGCACACCAGGGCTTACTGCTTTTGTATTTGTTATTGACAGAAAACAAAGCACTCCTTATCTACTGTAAACACTGAAAAACAAACAACTGTTTGTATAATATCACAGCTAAAGTACAAACTAAAGGCTGGTTCACACAGCAAGAACTCACTCCAGATGCATGTGCGTTTTTGATGCATTTCAATGCCTCCAGTGTGCTTTTTTACCTGGGGTTTTTTTCTTTGTGATGCATCCCAGTGTGTTTTTGATGCGTTTTGTTTTCCCAGTACAGTTGTGTGCAGAAAAACTGTTGTATGTTCTACTTTTATTTTCTGCACTGGAACGCACCAGTACTGACTGCACTTGTGTGAACTATGCCATTGGAACCCATATAATCTACTGTGTATGCGTTTTTTTTTTTTGTTTTTTTTTTTTTTTTTTTTTTTTTTTGCTTTTTTTAATGCAGAAAAAAAATGAACTGTATTGCCTCTGTTGTGAACCAGCCCTATGTTTCTCTTTAACTATACCAAGTTTATCTAAAGTATTTTGTTTGTTTAGGCTTTGTGTATGCAGGAAGTAAAAGCTCCCCATGAGCGGTTTCCATGCTATTATCATATCATGGACAAAAGGTCAGCTGCTGTCATTTCTTGATGGCTAACTTCTTCTATATGATTCTTCCTCCAGGTCCATTCAGTTGCAGCTGAACATTGGGGTGGATCAGATCAGAGTTGTACACAGAGATGGGAGGGTCATCACACTGTCTCATCAAGAACAAGAGCTACAAGACTTCCTCCTCTCACAGGTGACCGTGTGCTGCTCACCAATTGTGTTAATATGGAATAGTCATGGTTAAAGATCAACCTCTTTTTTTTTTTTAATAAAAGAAAAAAAATAAATAAACAGCCCAGCCATTGCCAAGCATCAGTATTTCCCTCCTCTTGGTGCTCTTGCATGCATACTTGCTGCACTGGTTCTCTTCTAGGTTAAATGATGCCCAGTGTCATTCAATCCACTTGCTATGAGCTCATGGTGTTAAAGGCCTCCATGTACTCCCAAGAGAATTCCGCTGCCACTCAGTTTGCTGAGGGGAGGATGTTATATCTGTACCTGGCTCTGCTCTGTGATGTAACAAATCGGACGCGATGGGAATTTCATCACATCCAGTTTGTTTACAAGCCGTTACCGGCTTTTAAAGCATCCGATCAAATCGATCCTGGTTTGATCAGGTACTTTGGAGGTCAGAGGCAAGATATGGGGTCTCTCCATTAAGAGGACCTGTCATGGCTCATGACATCACAAGGGATGTTGTTCATCCCTTGTTTATAGCAATAAAGTTGATAAAAATAAGACAGTGTAAAAGAAAAAAATAAGTTTTAAATAAAATTCTTAAAATAAAATGCTCGCCTCTCTCCCTCGTGCTCATGCACAAATGATCACACCACACGTCAGGTATCACGTCAAGTCTCAGAGTGAGAGCAATAAATTCTAGCACCAGAGCTCCAAGTAGCTTTAAACTGGTGACCTGTAAAGGCTTTTAAAGCATCACCTATGGAGATTTTAGTTTTGTTGCCATTCCACAGGCATCCACAGTTTTTAAAGTGTGACATGCTTGGTATCTGTTAATGCTGCATAACCTCATCCTTTTTTACTTTACCAAAAATTTGGTGTTCTATTGTTTTGTGTGCACTAAAATCCATTGGCCACAAAGACTCAGCCTTTTCTGACACTTTTTGTTTACATTTAATAATCAGTATTTTTTGCTAGATAATTACTTAGAACCCCTAAACATTATATATATTTTTTAGCAGAGGCCCTAGAGAATACAATGGTGGAATTTTTTTTAGGTAAGTGGCTAATTTGCTGCTTGGATGACTGTTACGAAAAAACCCAGCCGTTGGCTGAAAAAAAAAAGATACCGGGATGATAGCTGCAGATATCATCCCTGTATACCACTTGAAACCCGTAACGTATATGTACTTTTAGCGGCTCTTCAAGTGGTAAAGTATAGTGTTTGTTTTTGTGGGGGGTTTTTTTGTCCTTATTTTTAAAACACAAATCTTAAAAAAAAAAAAGGACTGTGCAAACATCATGCGACATAAAAAAAATTTGAGCAACCACCAATTTTATTCTACAAGGTCTCTGCTTTCACAAAATGTTTATGAATTCTCTGTAGTAATCTAGCACAAAAATGTTTGCTTTTTCACATGTACAGTTGTGACCAAAATTATTCAACCCCCAATGCTGTAAAGGGGTTTAGGGACTATAGTGTACATTTGGAATTGTATTCAGAATCAAATCCTACAAGGACGTTGTAACTACCCAAATGCAACTA
This sequence comes from Staurois parvus, assembly GCF_062004578.1. Lineage (NCBI taxonomy): Eukaryota > Metazoa > Chordata > Amphibia > Anura > Ranidae > Staurois > Staurois parvus. The sequence continues at coordinate 1,789,653 of NW_028318654.1, read as the reverse complement.
AAATGACATCAATTGTTTATGTAATACAGTAGTAAATGGTTCTTATGTGGTTTCTTCATTGCCACAATTATTCAACCCCTTAAAGACTACCACTCTGAAGAACAGAGGTTCATACAGGTGCTTTCCATCAGGTATTGAAAACACCTGTGGATGTCACCGAGCAGCAATCAAGCATAATAAGCACCAATTAGGCAGCTTTAAAATGACTGTGATACTCAGCTCCTTCTAGACATTTACTGGTGTGGTTACAAACATGGTGAAGGCAAGAGAATGGTCCAGGAAGACAAGAGAAGAGGTGATTTCTCTTCACAGGAAGGGCAATGGCTATAAGAAGATTGCAAAGATGTTAAACATACCAAGAGACACCTTAGGAAGCATCATTCGCAAATTCAAGGCAAAGGGCACTGTTGAAACGCTACCTGGTCGTGGCAGAAAGAAGATGCTGACTTCGACTGCTGTGCGCTACCTGAAGCGTAGAGTGGAGAGAAGTCCCCGTGTGACTGCTGAGGAACTGAGAAAAGATTTGTCAGATGTGGGTACAGAAGTTTCAGCCCAGACAATAAGACGCACACTGCGTAATGAAGGCCTCCGTGCCAGAACTCCCAGGCGTACCCCCTTGCTGTCTCCAAAGAATAAGAAGAGTATGCCAAAAGCCATGTGGACAAACCACAAAAGTTGTGGGATAGTGTTCTGTGGACTGATGAAACAAAATTAGAACTGTTTGGGCCCATGGATCAACGCTATGTTTGGAGGAGGAAGAACAAGGCCTTTGATGAAAAGAACACCTTGCCTACTGTGAAGCATGGTGGAGGGTCAATCATGCTTTGGGGCTGTTTTGCTTCTGCAGGTACAGGGAAGCTTCAGCGTGTGCAAGGTACCATGAATTCTCTTCAGTACCAGGAGATATTGGATGGAAACGTGATGCAGTCCGTCACACACCTGAGGCTTGGGAGACGTTGGACCTTTCAACAGGACAATGATCCCAAGCATACCTCCAAGTCCACTAGAGCATGGTTGCAGAGGAAAGGCTGGAACATTTTGGAGTGGCCATCGCAGTCACCAGACTTAAATCCGATTGAGAACCTCTGGTGGGACTTAAAGAAAGCAGTTGCAGTGCGCAAGCCTAAGAATGTGACTGAACTGGAGGCCTTTGCCCATGAAGAATGGGCGAAGATACCCGTAGATCGCTGCAAGACACTTGTGTCAAGCTATGCTTCACGTTTAAAAGCTGTTATAACTGTAAAAGGATGCTGTACTAAGTACTAAGATTGAATGTCACTTGGGGGTTGAATAAAACTGATAATGCTGTGAGCACAGAAAAGACATTTGTGGTTATTTCATTATAACTGTTATGTTATATTTGTCTGACCTACAAGTGCCTCTTTAATGTAAATGTAAGCAAGATGACTGAATGATCAAAAGCAATGTCAAACTGGCCAAAACACTCAATTTCAGTGGGGGTTGAATAATTTTGGTCACAACTGTATGTGAGAAGTGTCAGAATTGGCCTGGGAGTCAGGTGTAAAAAAAAAAAAAAAAAAGAGGAAAAAAAATTCTAGTTCATATTGCTTCTGGATAAAAAAAAAAAGCTGATTTTAATGCTCTAGAACAGGTCTTCATCACGGCAGATAGAGAATGTTTTGAGACAACAGGTCTAACATGGTATGCTTCCTTTGTTTCAGATGTCTCAGCACCAGGTCCTTGCTGTCCAGCAGCTGGCCAAAGTGATGGGATGGCATGTGCTAAGCTTTAGTAACCACGTCGGCTTGGGGCCAGTAGAGAGCATTGGGAACGCCTCATCTATAACAGTGGCCTCCCCTAATGGAGATTATTCTGTTTCAGGTATGTCAATATTCACTGTTTTCATGTTTAACTACACCAAGCTATGCTTAACCTCCCTGGCGGTATGATTATGTCAGGAATTTTGTACCAAAAGCGGTACCATTTTTTTGCATGGAAATTTGGTGTTATGTATTGTAGGCCTGCAATTCTTAGTAATTACTCAATAAATACTCATAAAAAATAATATAATAATAATAAATTTAATTCAATAATATAATCAAAACCAAAAACACTTAAATTTGAAATACAGCGCCAAGTTCGCACATCATTGAGCAAAGTCACAAAATCGTTTTCAGTGTCTGACGAATTTCCCCCATGAATCAGCACTCAATTCTGCAAGTGGTTCTAATTTACTATCGCTGTTTTCTAGCCGGTCTAAAACCGATTTTGACAAAAAAGGACGCTTTTTGGACGCGTGGACTTTTTTACGTTTCTAGGCAGAAAGAACAGTAAAAATGCAGGCAGGGCACAGGACAAAGCAGTAGGGACAAAATGTATGTGAAATGCATTGAAACAGGAATGTTTTGCTATGAAATAATAATGTAAAAAAAAAATGACTTTTTTTTTTAAAACTTTCAAATTTGTCGCCGGTTCCGGCGCCCGTACGTCCCGACGTCACAGGGACCGGAATACGGAAGCCAGATGCCGGGGACGCTGCAGGGGACACATCGCGGGAGCGAAGGACAAGGTAAGCACTGCAGGGAATCCCTATGCAACGCTGCATGGTAAGCCCGAGTGTAGCTCAGGGTTACCGCTTTTGGTACTGAAACGTTACCCCGAGCTACACTCGGGAATACCGCCAGGGAGGTTAAAAAATTGAAGCCGGTTACAACACACTATATTTTTCCTTTATCACATATAGCTGAAATTTCAGGTGCATGCATTTTAAAAATTAAAGCCACAGAAAGATATGTGAAGTCAGTTGGTGATTAGACATCCATGCAGAACACAAACTATTAATTTTGGGGCAGTTTATTAACTTTTAACCTTAGCATTGTACCCCTTGAACCACTCTTCACTTTTGGGTACAAAAAGACCTGCTAAATCTAAAAAGACTTTCACTGTTCATGGACAAATACATGGGCAATTTATGATGATTGGGCCAATCCTGGAGAAAAAAATGTCACACCTCTGAAAATCATTTCCAAGCTCTATAGAGTGGGAAAAGAGTTCACCCAAATGTGGTCTGGTAGTGGACCCTGCCCTCTGTCTTAACCATGTCCCTGGTAGATCACCTCATCGTATATCATTTTGAATCCATTACTTTGCTTGCTTCGATTTGAGCATTACTTGGCTACATGTAAACCTTAATTACCTATTTAGCTAAAGCACTGTGTAACTTAAACAGTTGGCATGTTTTTAAAATAAAGTATTTGTTTTCATATTTTATCCATTAACAGAGCTGTTTGATCTCCTGCATGCCATTTTGCAACCACTTTCTGTGTAAAGGCAATCCAGCAATGACTGCATAGTAGTTCCAGGGTGGGTTTTCTGATGGTCATAACAGTAGACTGTGTCTGTGCAATCTGCATTAGCACAGCCGCTTGTAGTCCTTTTTTGGGAGAGAGCATGACAAGGTGACATTGTAAGAAAACTATTTGGAAACCGACAGGAAGCTGTCACTCTACAACAGGAAGTGCCTGAACAAGTATCTTCATGGCAGGATCATGAGATATTTTAATGAGAGCTGCAGATTTAAAAATCTTGAAAATGACTTTTGAAGTTGCTTAACCACTTCAAGTCCGGACACTTTTACCCCCTTCCTGCCCAGGCCAATTTTCAGCTTTCAGTGCCATCACACTTTGACAATTGCGCGGTCATGCAACACTGTACCGATATGAATTTGTTAGCATTTATTTTTTAGACAGATAAAACTTTATTTTGGTGATATTTATTCACCACTGGGATTTTTATTTTTTTTGCTATATAAATGAAAAAGTCCAAACATTTTGAAAAGTGTTTTACTTAAAAATTTTACAAAAATAATCTTTCTTCATAAATCTTGGCCAAAATGTACTCAGTTATCTTTTTAGTAAAAAAAAAAAAACCCAAATTAGTTTATAACCAAAAATTATGTTTCCAAATATTTTGTTTTACATTTTTATTTTATTTTTTGTATTTGTTTTTTTTTTTTTTTTTTTTTTTGCTGTCACCCTAGCAGTACAGTGTTGCCATAGTGACACTGTACTACTTGTGGGGGGTGATGAAGATTTTATTATTTTTTTACACTGATTGCTTTTACAGCCTTTATGGGTGGGAAAGCAATCATTTCTCCTCTCTGGCTGCATTCTTGCAGCCATTGAGAAATACTGTGTGAGCTGTGATTGGTCATTCATTCACAGATTTCACACGTAGTAAGCAATGTCAGGAAGTGACATCTTGCTTACTACTATTCATGTGATCACTGATTGGTCAATCATTGATCACATGATCGGGACACACAAAGGTCCTGTACAGCGATTGGTGTTCCTCCGGGCACCAGATCGCGGTGCTGTGCGTTCCCAGGGGGCGTGCACAAGCAGGGAGGACATTTTATAAACGGCCACCCTCTCTTGCACTGCTCCCGTCTGGCCCATGTATATAAATGGTGGTTAACATGTCGAAGGTTAAATGAGATTTTAGTGATTTGGGTTTACATTTACAGAACCTGACCATCACCATAGTAGTTAATTGGTGTAATGAAAATAATTGTAGCCATTCAAAACGTCTGCAAATTTCTAGACCTACTTGTTGTTCTGCCCATTATAACAGTACTAGACCTACGTACCTGCAACCAAACAAGACTGGACTTGGAAAATGCTATCGGATTTGGAAGTGTCACAAACAGCCACATGAAGCAAAAATATGTGCTGCATAGTTCATGTATCCATCTGATCATGTTGCTGCAGAATTTTAAGCTGGAGTACATGGTTGCTTTCTGTTCTTTATGTACAGAAAATTTCTTGTAGACATGCAGTTTATGTGGACGGGGGCTTGAAATGCTGTGTCATTCAGTATTATCTGGCAGAATCCTGTTCTGTACAAAATAAAGACGGTTCAGGAACTGATCAGACTGGCCGGTCTCCAGGGAAATCCAGAGTGTTTGTGCATTATGAGGATACAGATACTCCTTTATCTAATGCTGAATCTACTAAATGAGCATTTCCAAAGTGCTAAAGTAAAGTGGCTAATTGACATCCCATAATGATTTGTATTAGAACACTGCTCGGCTTTTCTGAATTTACATGAGAACTTCAGTGGAAAAGTGCTTTCATTTTTTGCTAAACTTATTTTTAACAGTTTATTGTTAAAGTGCTGATTTTAAGGCAAGACTTAAATTATACTAATTTCTTTCCTTCCACTGCCGGTGAAAGGAAGGACAATCGCTAGATTCCCCCATCAACATAGTCAGTGTTGATGGGGGGAATCTCTCCCCCAGTGCTATTGTGGTCTCCCTGTGGGGAGCCCTCCTTGCCGGCAGTACGCGATGATTACTGCTAGCAGCTATAGCCTCCAAAAGTGATTGCATATGAAATCTGACAGGCTGGTTATGCTGTAGTCGTTCAAGGGATCGACTTCAGAACAGTCAGCTTGCCCATAGATGGATAGAAACCAGGCAGTAAACCAATCATAGCTACTCTCCTGGCTCCTACACAGTGACCTGTAATGGGGAATTCAAGTGACCAGCCCATCATGGGATATGAGAAGGGCAAAGCCATCATGCTGAGGCATTTCACCTTTTAAGCCGGCCATAGATAAATAGAATCTTGGCTGATCAGCGGAGACCGGTCGGGGTTCTATCCATCTATGGGCAAGCTGACTGTTGTGAAGTCAATCCCTTGAACGACTACAGCATAACCAGCCGGTCAGATTTTTTTGTATGCAATCACTTTCGGCGGGTATAGCTGCTAGCAGTGATCATCGCATACTGTCGGCAGGGAGGGCTCCCCACATTGGTCCTGATGAAGCAGACCAAGATACGCCCAGCAGCAAAACGTTTTAATGTCTTACGTCAGTGACGTCACGGCTGGCCGCATCCACTAGGTCCATGCACCCTGTTTCGGGCGGGGACACGAGGAGTCACTGTACTTTGCAGTGTAGATCACTGACGGGTGGCACACTTATCTGGAGGCAGGGCTCTGCCTATAGGAGTCCCGATAAGGCGGCTGCCGTACAGACTCCCCTCAAGGAATTAACCATCCCTGGAAGGGTGACTTTGTTTCCCACTGGCCAACCAGGTGGTGAGTTGTTAAACTCCACTTATACCTGGATGACACGGCACTTCATACCAAGGATACAACAACGCCATACCTATTCATTGATCCCATGAGGCTTTCCTAATATTACTGTATGACTCGCATCGAAGTCACACATTTATTTCAGCGACCAGCTGAGGAGGCTATGATTCATCCAGGTTGATCTCCGTGCCTTATCTTGTCGCCACTTTGACACACATTTTAGAATATTGACACTGCTTGCTTTGATCTATTACTAGGAACTGCCTTACCAAGTGACTTGTCCCATATCTGGGCCTGTGATTAATAACATATTGTGATAGATTTGGATATACCCATTCCATATATCTCTATATATATATATATATATATATATATATATATATATATATATATATATATATATATATATATAGTCGTTTTGCACTGATCAGTTATTCATCTAGTTTTCAAATATACCCCGGTGGTGCACTCCGATGTGTTTGCGGTCTTGGCAGAAGACAATTTAGTCGTTGCCCATTCAGCATACCATGCATTTTGGCCTAGCTATGATGTCGGTTTTTTTTTTTTTTACTTCTAGGTTGTACTGTGTATACTGTCTATAGGTGAGGTGATGGCTATTGTGCAGTCTTCATTAAACCTGTTTGATACTGCCAATTTTTAAAGCATTACATGTTGGTGTGCCGCCTTGTCCTTTATGTAACCGCTTTTTTGTGCACACTCTGTTCACATTGTTCTTTTTTCACAAGGTTTGTTTTGGTTACTGGACAGTATCTACTTTTAGTGGTACCCATGAACATTTTATGCCTCCATTCAGTCAGTTTTTTATAACCATGAGGCCACACCCTCACCGTTGAATCCAGTATCAGTCCTAAACTAGGGTACCCCTTGGACAGCTTGTAATGTCAGACATTACAAATAGGGGGTGGGGATTAAGCCTGGCATCGGGGATGGGCAATCTTCAACAAGCTCAGACAGCATGGGTCTCCAACATGGGGTCCAAGTCAGTTTCAAGGTTCTCCCTAAGTCTATCGGCTCCACCTTCCTCTCTAGTGTCGAAGGAGAAATTTCCTCTGCCATATCCACTATTTTGAAACAATTGGCAAGTATATGGAAGGATATGAGGCAAGGAGGACTCAAACGCTCCAGGATGCCTTCTCTGCAGGAATTCTGTGACTTTCTTCTACTGCCCCTCCAGTGGTCAGAGGAGGAAGCTTAAAACGAGCAGCCTGGGGAAGCAGTGTCATCTGCTGTGGGCAAACCTTCACAGGAAGATGCTCGGATGTCTCTCCTGCCGGTTCTAGAAGACTACAATGGGAATCCTCACCAAGGTGGCCTTCAAAAATCTTAACTTGTCAGAGCCTAAAGTGACTAGTTTAGGGTCTTGGAAGTCTTCAAGGCCAGCCCAGTCCTTACTGCTACAGCCTCATACAGAGAGGATTCTAAACTTTTATTCATTCCTTGTATTTGAAGGTTTCCATTATGTCAGATATATTAATAGTAAAAAGGTCCGGTCCGAGCATGTAGGCCCTTTACAAAATAATAGAGCGGGTGACTGGGGACAAAGAGAAGGCACATTTATTAAATACCTTCTTCAGCTCTGTGTATACAAAGGAGCATGGGGGAGCTCTTGTCCATAATGGGCATGGTATTGACACAGCTCCAGATGATCCACATTGGGTCACTATTGATATGATCCAGAAATATTTAGAATAAAGATTCCAGAGAGAGATCATATTACCCCAGTACAAATCATTAGTACCACCTCATCTGGAATATGCAGTTCAATTTTGGGCACCAATTCACAAAAAGAACATCGGGGAACTGGAGAAAGTACAGAAGGGCTACCAAACTGATAAGAGGCATGGAGGAGATCAGCTATGAGGAAAGATCGGAGGAACTGAATTTATTCTCTTGAGAAGAGGAGATTAAGGGGGGATATGATCAACATGTATAAATATATCAGTGGTTCATATAGTGAACTCAGTGTAGAGCTATTCACCCTGAGGTCATCACAGAGGACAAGGGGGCACTCTTTACATCTGGAGAAAAAGAAATGTAATCTCCAAACACGGAAAGGTTTCTTCACAGTGAGAGCTGTGAAAATGTGGAATAGACTTCCTCAGGAGTTGGTTCTGGCCAGCTCAGTGGATTGCTTTGAAAAGGCCTGGAGACTTTCTTGGATACAAAGAATATAAATGGATACTAACATTTATAGGTAACGTTGATCCAGGGAATATCTGATTTGTCTTTCAGGGGATCAGGAAGGAATCTGTGTGGATGCCTGCCTTGTGGCCATTACCTCAATTAGGACGGTTTTTTGAGTTGACAGCCTTTTCCTTTTACTTCTAAAGGGCAAAATAGTTTTGAATCCTGGAACCTCTTCCTTACCCAAGGTGCCTTCCACCTTATCCAGGACATTGTTTTACCATCCTTTGTCCTGTCACAGGACCTTCCCCCTCCACCCCCCTTCCCATGTATGTTCACTCTTTTGTTGCTTGCTTACAAAACTGAGGTATGTTGGCCATGGGAGGGGCTATACGAGACTGGGTTCCATTTTTGAAGTTTGCCAGGGTCATTCACCTGGAAGGGGGAACATAACCCAGTGGTCTAACAAATAATCTATTCCTGTGTCTTGTGATGGATTTTATAAACAAGTCAAAATCCTGTTTTAATGTTCAGCACAAACATGGGATCTTGGGTGAAGTCTGTGCCGAACAGTAAAGTTGACTTTCCCCTTTGGAAGGGGTGTGTGGGCTCCAGAATTTTTTGTGTGGGAGGAACAGACCCCAGAGGATTCTATAAAGCAATTAGTATAGAAAAGTGTCAGGGCATTTTCACAGTAGGATTATGTATAGCAGCAAGTGGAAGAATGTTGGGCATTTTCACAATAAGATTCTATATGACAAAGGGCAGAGAAAAGTCTCAGGAAATTACACAGAAGGATTGTGTAAGGCAACAAGTGGTAGAATGTTTCGAGGAGTGAGAGTATTACTAACCAGGGCTGTAATTTTATTTCAACAGACTTATAGTTGTGGGTTTTGTTTTCCCAAGAACAATGCATCAATAAGCAAAATAGCTGCTGCTTACATGTTTTCGTTGAAAGGTGTTTTTTAAACATGTATATGTGTCATCTCTGACAGCTTTGTGTACTCTCCTCACAGTGCGAAATGGGCCTGAGAGCGGCTGCAAGGTGATGGTTCAGTTTCCCCGCTGTCAGTCTAAGGAGCTCCCGAAGAGTGACATGTTACAGGATAACAAGTGGCAATACCTACGTGGACCTTTTAAAGAAGTTCAGTGGAACAAAATGGAGGGCCGGAATTTTGTCTATAAGATGGAATTGCTAATGGCAGCCCTAACGCCATGCTAGAACCTTCCAAACATGGACACCAGTGAGGGTGCTTGAACTCTTATTTCTAGAAAACCAACAGGCTTCCTGCATTGTTTACGGCAAATAAACGTGTATATTTTTTTTTTCTACTGTTTTGTCCTTGTGTGTTTTTTAATTTTAGCATATTGATCTTCTATAAAGATGATGATTAACAAAATTGAAAGCTTATGACCATGCTATGTGCGCCCTCCTCCAGCTCAGCCCCAGACCCCCCCCCCCCCCTTTCCCAGAAACAGAGATAGTTAGACAAAAAAAAGCCTAGCATTATCAGGAAGCCAGCAATGATAGCCTGTCGGTCTGGCACAGATGCTTATGTAATGTATAGTGACCTAGGAGCCCAAACTTCTAGGGAGCTCACTTATGACTCACAATTGGACCATAACTATAATAGACTGTCTGTCGGTCTCAGACCAGTAATGGGATGGGGAAGGGAGCTGGTCCAGTCTTTTGACCATATAAATGATTAAGGTTTTCATAAGGCTCCACATGTTCTCTGCAAGGTGTGTAAACATGCATGCAGGTAATTCTAGGTGTCTTATTTCCATTAGTTGCTAACAATGCAGTGCAAAAGTGGTACTTGGTTACTAAACCCAACTTTAGAAATGAAAATCTAGGGAAATACGTCATATTAACAATAGTCCAGCCCTGGGTAATCCATCCTACTACCAGTATGCCTGAGTGTCCTAGGAGAATGGACCTCTTTTCGGCTAATTTAAAACTTTTATTTACGTTTTTAGGTAGCTACTTTTTCTCGCCAGTGCTTTCCAGATCTAGAGAGGTTAGCATATCCTTTGCAATTTCTATGTCTCTGAAGATACTGTTAAGTTGGCTATTTGGGCTGGCAACTGGCAGCTCCCTCATTTTTATTGGCAAGTGGACTGAGTGCTGATGTCATTACACTGGGTTTCTGCTGATTTTACCGTCCATGATGTAGTCACGAGCCATCAAATTCAAAGCTAAAGCCTTTACCACGAAGACAAACTCCCTATTCATCCTACCATCAGGCTGTCATAAGGGGCATCCTGTTTCAATGTCCACCATTGCTAGATAAGACCATATATCTCCAGAGCTTACACTCCTTGCGCTTTTACATGTTCACTCCACTGGGTCACCTGTCAAGAATCCAGCTGGATAAAGCCACATCCATGCCTTACACTAACTAGCAGGGAGGCACCAGAAATCATGCCACTCAAAGGGAACTGAACTTGATCCCCTCTTGGGCAGATCTGGTTCCTGCTCTGTTGGTGTGCACATGTTAGATGTAGAAATTTTGGCATGTGGACTTTCTCATTAGTCAGCACCTTCAGGGGGACTCTGCTGTACATCTGGAGGTGTTCCAAGGCCTTTGACACAGATGGGGGATAGCATACGCACTTCTGGCATCCAAATTTAAAAACAAACTGGACAGGTATATTGCCAGGTCCAGGGACCATCAGGCCTTCGCAGAGGACATCCAGGAGACTCAATGGACTCTTCCACATGATTTATGCCATTCCAGCTTCTCCATCTGGTTTGCAGGATTGAGATGGAGGGTATTCTGGTGATTTTAAATGCATTAAACTGACCCAGGAGGGCATATTACTTAAACTCATACTCCTGGCAGACTCTTCATTGTCCCCTCCTGGATCATCTAGACCTCTTGGTCCATTATCCTGTTTCACAGTCACTGGCTTCACTGTTGAAATCCCATGTGTTTAAGGGTCATGGACCTATTGGATTTAGTGATTCCTACCAGAGTGCACAGAGCCGGTTGCGAATTCACAGAGCAGCTGTGTGGAACCCTGTTGGATGAGAAGTACTGTAAGTATTTACTCCCTTAATCCTCTGCTCCTAGACTAAAGTGGACCATACACTCCTAGATTGTAAGCTCGAAAGAGCAGGGCCCTCAATTCCCTCATGTTTTGCATTGTATTGGAAATGTTCTGTCCCCCTTTGTAATGTACAGCGCTGAGCGAACTATTGGCGCTTTATAAATACAGTAAAAAAAAAAAAATAAACTTTGAAATGTAACCAGTTCTGCAGGGAGCAGCTGGATTTCAAGCAGTGTGTGGCTATCTCTGCTCAGGGGTGGATTTATTTTTCCCTTTTCACAAAGTTTCCCTTTAAGGACAAAAGGTATTATAGCCTGGTACTGTTCTCCTTTTATCGCTACTATGTGCTACATATCGAGAAGGAAGATGGCAGATTATTTTCTACCTGTGTCAGTATAGAAATAAGATGAAGATAATTTTTAGAAAAGCTGGAATTTCCAGTCTTTTCAGATTTTTATGAAAAAAAAAAGCTTTAGCTATACATGTATTTCAGTGATATGTACTTATCAACAACACTCCATCTCAGACCGATTAGAAATTGAGGAAGAAATATCCCTTTAAACTTATTCCTGAAACATGTTTTGCAACAAGACAGTCAATATCCTAGCCAGGCACTAGCATTTTCAAGCATAGTCAGCAGTGGTAGCTTCCATGTTTTTCTTCTGACAGATAATTTATTATACAGTATTTATATAGCGCCAACTCTTCTCGCGGCACTTTACAATCTAAAGGGAGAGAGAGTACAGTTACAATAAAATACAAGAAGGCTTATTGGGCCCTGCTCATAAGATTTCACAATCCTAATATATTTATAAATCACATCACAGTGCACATTCGTGCTGGTTTTCAAACACCAAGATCTTCTGCCATGTAGTGAGGCAGGGTGATGTCACCTGTATCTCTCAAAAGTCCTGGAAGTCAAGTTGGAAGAGAAGTATATGTGTATGTATTTATATGTGTGTGTGTGTGTGTGTGTGTGTGTGTATATGTATGTATGTATGTGTATATATATATGTATATATACATTTTTTATCTCCTTAAAACACTGAATTTTTGGACACTTTATATTGCCCTTAAAAGGCAATCATTGTTTCAGGCAAGTACTGTATATTTGTCTAGGCTGAGATGATATCATCAATCTGCATGCAAGCAGTGATTCCTGTGCTGACTTTACCTCTTGAAATTCCTCCCCTCAGCACCTCTAGTTCAGAAGGCAGGCTCTGTGACATGTGTGACACAGCAGTGCTTACATGGCATAGTAACTGTGTCACAGAATTCAAGGAAGTTAATGTGTGGAGGTCTTCATAAAGTAAAGCTGGCCATACACATATAGATGTTTGTTAGAAAATCAAACAAATATTCTTGAAAAAAAATTCTTAAATTGTTAGTGGGGTCAAATCGATGTTTGTTTTAGACAGCAGTGATGGGAAAATTTGAAGGGCAACTACTTGATTAAACATAATTTCGGCCAGTGTATGTCGTTATCGTTCAGAAATTACATTCATTTTAAAGTTGAATGTTAAAAGCAAAAGACTATATTTGAACGGCATTCATGCATTGATCGAATGTTCTAAGATTTTTTGTACAACTTTTTCTTACAAATATTCTCCTCTGTAAACTTAGGCTGGCCATGCATGTGTAAATTTTCAAAGTTCAAGGTTGTTCAGATTATTAGAAGTAGGCTAGAAATAATGGAACTACAATGTTGAAATATATTATTTATAATTTTGATCATAGATAGTCTAACTCTAGAAGATGTTCATGGTCTCGATTTGAGCTCTGTCATGGGTGAAACACATTGGAGGTGAGGCTGTAGCTGGAGGATTTTGCAATGTGAGTGGTCATTTACAGTGCTTTCAAAAGGCATTCACACCTGTAAAAGCTTTTTTCTTTTTTTTTCAAACTCCAATCAGGTTTTCATGGGTTGTGCACTGAGCAAAGGCTTCCATTTAGCCACTCTGCCATAAATCCCAGATTGGTGGAGGGCTGCAGTGATGGTTGTCCTTATGGAGCTTTGTCTTGTCTCCACACAAGATCTCGACCTCAGAGTGACTGTCGGGGTTCTTAGTCACCGCTCTTACGAAGGTCCTTCTCCAGTTGCTCAGTTTGGCCAGGCGACCAGCTCTTGTAAGAGTCCTGGTTGTGCCAAACATCTTCCATTTGAGAATTATGGAGGCCACTGTGCTCTTGGGAACCTTCAGTGCAGCAGAATTTTTTTTGTGCCTTGGAATAATCTCATCTCTGAGCTCTGCAGGCAGTTCCTTTTAACCTCATGGCTTTTGTTCTGATACAGTGCGCATTGTCAGCAAGGCCTTTTTATACAGAGGGGTGTGCCAAATCATTGTCTTAATTTAATTTACCACAAGTGGACTCTGATCAAGGTGTAGAAACATCTCAGCAAAGATCAAGAGAAATGGGAGACACCTGAGCCAAATTTCAGGTGTTCCAAAGGGTCTCAAAACTTATGCTAATGTGGTAATTTAGTTTTTTATTAAATTCACAGACCTTTCTAGAATTCCATTTTCACTTTGTTATAATGGGGTACTGAGTGTAGATTAATGAGAAGAAAACATTATTTTAAACAACTGTAGTATCAGGCTGCAACATAACAAATTTGAAACAAGTGAAGGGGGTCTGAATGCACTGTGGGGTTTATTTACTAAAGCTGGAGAATGCAAAATCAGGCTCACTTTTGCATAGAAACGAATCAGGTTCTAATCTCATCTTGTTCGATTAAGCCTTAGCAAGAAAACCTGGCAGCTGGTTGGTTTCTATGCAGAAGTGAGCCCGACTTTACGCTCTCCAGCATTAGCCAATAAACTCCTGTATCTGCTTGTCTGATAAAACCATTTGGAAGTTTGAAAGGCCATTGGTGTTGGGCCCATCTTCTAGAGTTCGAGTGATAAAGTGGGCTTTGGCACCCAGTTTGTCCATGAGATTGAGAGGAGCAAAGGTGGCTTTGGTAGCAATGGGACATGCTGATCATCATCTAACTGCTTGATCATAGATACACTTTACATTACAAAATGGTATGTGTGGCAAACTTATATGCTATGAAAGTGGAATTCCTCTTCAACCACACCTATAAAATGCCGGTCAGAGAAAAATGTACAGTTGTATTCAATATAATAGCAGTCAGACATCACTAACCTGATCAATCACTGTTTTTTGGTAGAAATGATATTTCTACATGGCAAATAATTTACTAGCAGGTGTAGTAGAGTAATAGAAATCCAACAGTCATGACATGCATGCTGCTGATTCTGTGTAATTGAATCACTAATTGAAAGGGGCATGTTCAAAATAATAGCAGTGTGGAATTCTATTAGTGAGGTCATTCATTCTTTGAAAAACAGGTGGCAATTATTGCCCTTATTTAAGGAAGGAAGGCAGCAAATGTTGTACATGCTGGTTACAGTGCATTTCTCTCTGAAATTCTGAGGAAAATGGGTCGTTCCAGACATTGTTCAGAGGAACAGCGTACCTTGATTATAAAGTTGATTGGAGAGGGGAAAACATATAAAGAAGTGCAGAAAATGATAGGCTGCTCAGCTAAAATGATCGCAAATGCTTTAAAATGGCAACCAAACCTGAAAGACGTGGAAGAAAGCGAAAAACTACCATTCAAATGGTTAGAAGAATAGCCAAAATGGCAAGGACTCAGCCAACAATCAGCTCCAGGAAGATCAAAGAAGGTCTAAAGTTACTTGTGAGTACTGTTACAATTAGAAGATGCCTATGTGCTGGGGCTTCTTGCAGATAGCTTGGCTTCAAAGTCCCACTATTGAAAAAAAGACGTGCTGAAGAGGTTACAATTTGACAAAGAGCACATTGACTGGCCTAAAGAGAAATGGTGCAACATTTTGTGGCCTGATGAAAGTAAGATTGTTCTTTTTGGGTCTAGTGGCCGGAGACAGTTTGTCAGACGACCCCCAAACACTGAATTCAAGCCACAGTACACTGAAGACAGTGAAGCATGGTTGCGCAACCATCATGATATGGGGATGTTTCTCATACTATGGTGTTGGGCATATTTCTCGCATACCAGGGATCATGGATAAGTTTGAATACATCAGAATACTTGAAGAGGTCATGCTGCCATCTTGGTTCCAGACCAACAAGATTGATGTTATGGAGTGGCCAGCCCAATCCCCGGATCTTAATCCAATAGAAAACTTGTGGGGTGACATAAAAAAATGCAGTTTCTGAGGCAAAACCAAGAAATAGAGAAGAACTGTGGAATGTAGTCCAATCCTCCTGGGCTGGAATACCTGATCACAGGTGCCAGAAGTTGGGTGACTCCATGCAACACAGATGTACAGCAGTTCTCAGAAACAGTGCTTATACAACGAAATATTCAATAAGTGATTCAAAGGAAAGCAAAATCTTCAAACATTTTTCAGTTTATATAGTAAATGTTTGAGTTTGTAAAGAAGAATACAAACACTGCTATTTTTTTGAACAGTCTAATATTCACTTTTCTTCAATTTTTTTTTAGAGGAACAACACAAATCTGATCTATTTTTCTTCATGTTTTGATTTGGAATAGAATGTGTAGTGTTCCCAATGCATTTGTGTGTATGGAAATAAAAGCTATTAGAAGGATTTTGAGCTTTATTCACTTTTTCAACACACTGCTATTATTTTGAACACAACTGTAGATACAGAATAATGTAAGACTAGGTCAATTAAAAATATAAATTATGCAATGCAGAAAGCATTTTATTTACTGAAGTAGTAGGGTTGTGGCATAATAACAGTTCTTGTGCCCTATCTGACCCCATAACAGGGGCTGGGGCCTGCATCTCGGTCTCTGCCCTCTACTGAGAGTACTTTACCACAGCTTATATCCACCCTGTCCTCCCTCACTGTGATCGTTTTATATAGCTGTAACCTTATATCTGCATCGGGCATTATAAGTCCCATGGGGTTATTATCATCCTTGGCTATACAAATTTCAGTCAATCACCCCCAGGAGACTTCCTGCACGCTGTCCACCAAGAAGAAAAGTAAGGGTAATGCTAAAAAATCACAACATATTTACTGAAGATGCAGGATATTTGCAACATGTCTCAAGATAATACAGACCGAGCATCCCCATCCTGTTTCATGCAGGATACCGCGCTCATCCATCTGCACAGGACAGTGAGTGCGCACAGCAGCTTACAAAGGGGGACTTGGAATCTTGTCTGGAGACAATGTACACTAAGTTGGCCACTAAATTCCAATCAGAACTCCATAAGAGCACAAACGTCCTCTCTCAGGAAATAGCTGCATTGGGCTCCAGAATGGATCGGTTAGAAACAAAACACGATGAGCTCAGCTTAGCTTATGGTGAGAGCTCTCCAGCTTAGCTCTCCAGAGATCATGACCATTTACAAACTGCATTTACGCAGTAGCAGGCACAGGTTGAGGATCTCGATATCCACAATCATGGGAATAATCTGCGCGTTCGGGGAGTTCCGGAGACTGTGACTGACCTTTTACAAGCTACAAATAAATTGTTCAAGTCTTTCCTTCTGGACCACGACCCTAGATCCTTTGCATGTGAGCGTATCCATAGAGCTCTATGCCCAAAACTTTCTAATGATAAACCGCCTTGGGACATTGTTCTGTGTATGAAAGATTTCCTGACCAAACGAACACCCCCATGATCTCTTTTGAAGATTTTTGCAGATGTCTCTTTGGCTACATTGGAGAAGCGCAGAAAAATGAAGGAAATAACACCTGACCTTTTTTCGGCTTGTATTTACTATAAATGGTGCTTTCCCTTTAAGTTGATAGTTCCACACAATGGCAGCACATACACAGCCACATCTCCTTCTTGAGGGCTAAGAAATCCTGGCTAAATTAGGCCTGGCGGACGCTCCTTCACCTCAGCGTCCACCTTCCACCCCTCGGGTATCTCCTATCTGGAACACTCCATCTCCACGAAGGGAAAGAAGGAGAGTCAGACAAGAGTCAGGATGAAAGGGTTTTGGAAGATACTGCTCATTTGCATATAATTCACTATTTTGATAAGATACTGAGATATGCTGCAGACTCATCATATTCATATATGTCTGTTAATTTTAATTTATCCCTTAGCTACCTGGACACGCAAACGTTTTGCATGGGTCTTTGGACCCTTACTTTACAACCGGAATGCTGATTCTATGGGACTCCTTGATACGTGACCCCACCCTGTTACCGAACATGGCTGGAGATGTCACTGCCCAGACGTGGAGTGGCCACTCTGCTTCCCTCGTTTTAAGGTGGTGGGGCTTGCATCCTTCTTTTCCCATTTCTTTAAAGTTCTTGATAAGTTCCTGTCCCCTCATTTGTTGGTGGGAGGTGATTTTAATTTGGTAGCTAACCCCCTTCCTAGACAGAAGTTCGTCTTCACCTTCCTCCCCGGCCTTCCCGAAATCCCTCACCAAAAAACTAGAAACATTTCAACTGGTAGACTCCTGGAGGGAACACAATGTAGGAGCATGGGATTATTCATTTTACTCCCACCCACATGACTCTTATGCTAGGCTGGATTATATCTATTGCTCCCCCATTCTGCTGGCCAACTTCAGAAAGGCGTGCATACATTTATGTCCTTGGTCGGATCATAATATAGTGGCACTGTCCATCACCTTCATAAGTCTAGTGCCTACTCCCTACTCCTGGCGACTAAACAATTCTATGCTTACAGATGTTAACACCAGTCAAGACGTAGTTACTTCTATCCAAGAATACTTTCAGCTGAACACAACTCCTGATCTCTCCCCGGCTACTTTGTGGGTGGCCCATAAGGCGGTCCTGAGAGGCCGCCTTATCTCTATGGCATCATCTAGGACAGGGCTTGAAATTTCTGCTCGCCAATGGCCAGTGGAAATTATGGTGAGAGCGAGTGTGTCCTCCAGGGCAGGGGCGTATCTACCATGAGGCAAACAAGGCGTTTGCCTAGGGCAGCAATTTTTAGGGGGGCGGCACCGCCCCCGGAAGAAGGGACCTTTTGGGCAGCAGCGGACAGAGCCATGCAGGGCCACCAGCAAAGGGGTCGCGTCTGTACCCTTGCAGTGGCCCGGACAGCAGGAGAATCGATACAGGGGAGGGCAGTTGCAGAGCGATGTTCCTGTACCTCTCCCTCCAGCAGCTAACGAGCAGGGGACAGCTTGGAGCAGGGAGAGGAGAAGTGTCGGAGAGGAATAGGCCCGGAGCAGGTGAGCTGTGCTGTGTTCTGTGGGATCTCCCTCCCTCCCTACACTGATGGATCGTATGGGGCTGCAACCCCCCCCCCCCTTCCTGCTGCCTGGAGATCAGCAGCCCCTGGAGAAGGTGTTTGTGTGCAGCCCCATACGATGTGAGAAAAGAAGAGAGAGAAGGGGAAGAGGGAAGAGAGAGAGAGAGGGGGAGAGAGAGAGGGAAGATGTGTATTTCTGTGTATGTACATGTATCTGTGTGTATGTGTGTGTACATGTGTTTTGTATGTGTGTGTGTACATGTATGTGTGTGTGTACAGGTGTCTCTGTTTGTGTGTGTTTGTTGGTGGTGAGTAACTCTTAAGGCCTGGCTAGTAGCTCAGGACTTGAAAATGTAAGCCCTGATCTAAGAATAGGGAGCGGTGGAAACAAATTCAGAAACTTACCTGAGAATTAGCAACACATTACAGAACTCATGTTGGCAATCCATCTCTCCTGAACAAAACGATGATACCGCAAAAGCATCTAGAATTGAATACTTTTCTATCCCAGAAAACTGAAAAGGCTTTACGCTGGTTGAAGGCCTCTTTTTTTTTTTTTTTTTATTACATAGCAACTCAGCGTCTACTATGTTCGCACGGAAATTGAACCTTTCTATACGACCCCCACATATCTATAAGTTACGAACTAAAAATGGTAACATCTCCTCTCTATCTCATGAAGTATTGGGGATTTTTGAAAAATTTTATTCCACCCTATTCGCTCCCCCACAAACGACTTGCACTCCCCCAGACGGCTCATGGCTTGATTCTCTACCCCTCCCTGTTCTCACACCCTCTCAGATAAGCTCCCTTAATGCCTCATGTACCTTGGAGGAAATAACCAGAGCGATTAGGGCACTGAGAACTTCCACAGCACCGGGCCCAGATGGGTTCACGGCTAGTTATTATAAACATTTTGCTCCTATGTTGGCTCCTTTTTTGATGTTGTTGTTAAATGATATTTTGCAGGGCCGCAAGTTTCCTGAGGAGATGCTGTTGGCTAACGTCTCTATTACCTAAACCCCTAAAAGATCATCATCTACCTCACAACTATAGACCCATCTCAGTGATGAACAGCGATCTTAAAATATTCAGTCGTATTCTGGCAGATAGATTGGCCCCTATTATCTCCACCTTGGTCTCACCAGACCAATGGGGATTTATCCCGGACAGACTTATCACGGACAACATACCTCTCACACTAAATGTTATTCAGGACGCTAATTTACATTCTAAAGAAGTGTTGTTACTAAGCCGGGACATTAATAAGGCCTTTGATAGTGTCCTCTGGCCCTATTTGTTTCCACTATTGCAAAAGATGGGCTTCAATGACGAATTTTTGTCCGGTGTACATGCTTTGTATGCCTCCCCCCAAACAATAATTAAACTCCCAACTCTGATTTTTTTACACTGGGCAGGGTACCCGTCAGGGCTGTCCACTTTTACCCTTACTATTTGCGCTAGTTTTGGAACCTTTGGCAATTGCTATAAGAACACACCCGGATATATTTCAGGGTACCCACTTTTGGTCTCACAATTTAAATGATGTATGTATGCAGATGATGTCATGCTTTTCCTTACTAACCCATTAGTATCAGTGCCCAATTTATGCACATTATTAAATGAATTTGCATCGGTATCGGGTCTCACTGTAAATTTTACCAAAGCAGTTGTCATGCCTATTAATGTTACTGATTCCCTGAGTGCATCTCTCCGCAGCTCTTTCCCATTTTGTTGGGCCACAGACCAAATCTCATATTTAGGTATCTATCTTACTCCCAGCTACTCGAGACTATTTGCAGTTAGTTACCCACCATGTGTCACGCCTCTCTACTCTGTTGAAGATCTGGCATGGATATCCAATCTCATTTTTGGGCAGAGTCACGGCAGTGAAAATGAATGTCTTGCCAAAACTACTTTACTTATTCCGAGCACTCCCAATCTCAGTCTCAAAAATATTTTTAGATAGTTTTCAACGGATGGTTAACAATTTTATTTGGTATAATAAATGTTGTCGTTTTATTTCATCAGTCCTATACCAGTCACAATGGGCCAGTTTCTGGCATTATTACCTGTCGGCCCACTTTGCACAACTATCACAATGGGCGACTATTAACTCCCAGGTCCCTTGGATCAGATTTGAATCTCAATCTATATGTCCATTCTATCTACCAGGTATATTATGGACAAAAATTCCCCCTCGCTCGTTATTGACCCATAATTCCATTGTTGCCCACTCTCTGATGCTTTGGTCCCATTATAAACTTAAATTAAATCTTGTCTCCTCTATCTCACCGGGTTCATAATTTTTTGGAGACCCGAATTTTATCACAGCATTCCGTTGGTGGTATGATTGATCCTTTATCAGGTTATCTGATTTTCAAAGAGGAGGGTCTTATATCACTTCTGAGATGCTGCGCACACTTTTCGATATTCCACTTCATGAATATTATTGTTATCGGCAAATAAGACACTTTTTCAATTCACATTTTGGTCTGACACCTTCGTCCCCAATTACATTTTTCAAACGTATTAGCCGTGACTCTCCTAGGGGTAGGTGTCTTATTTCAGATTTGTACCGCCTTTTTTTGGTAACTATCTTTCCCTCACCCCCCTTGTATTGACAGAAATGGGAGGCTGATAGTGGTGTCACTTTTTCTGAAGAGGATAATGGTGGATAATATACGTAAGAGCTCTAGATCTCTTTCTGTCCGTGAGACGGCCCTCAAAGTATTCACCCATTTATATCATACCCCTTCTAGACTGCATGTCAAGTTTCCAGGGACGTCCCACCTTTGCTTCCAGGGTTGTGGCCTTGCTGGTACCCTAGTGCATATATTTTGGGCCTGCCCAAGCCTTTCATTGGTGTGGCGCAAAATCTCTGAAGTGGCCTCTGCTGTGGCAGATGCCCCAGTGCATCTGTCTATGCAGTCTTGCCTACTGGAAGCCCATATCTCAGGAATACAGACTGAGGCTATGAGTCTAATCCATACCATCTGTGTATCTACCCTATGGGCCATTGTCCTACATTGGAAATCGCCCACGGTACCATTGGCTTCAGTTCTAAGAAGAGTTGATGCGGTGATGCTCATGGAAAAAATTCATTATACATTACTGGATAGGATGCAAATATTTGACAGAAAATGGGAAATTTGGAAAACTCATAGACATTTACTATACAACTAATGACTTCTCATGATTTAATTGATTTAGTTTCTCTGTTGGTAGCATTATTGCTCTGCCTACCTTCCTACCTATCTTGCTCATGTACTTAATTTCTTTTCTTTTTTTTTTGCCTTACATGATTGTACCTTTTTGGAATGAATATTACAGATGTGGCTTGTTTCTGCTGTATATTCTACTTGATGCAGTAACGCTGTTTTTTCACCCTGATTCTTACAAAATAAAAACGTTTGTAAACAAAAAAAAAAATTAAAATAGCAAACTGAGAACTTAATAGGCAAACCTAGTCTTGTGTGGCTGGGACTATTATGATTTTTTTAGTCATTTTCTCAGCACAATCTGTCATATTAAGACAAGCTGCTTTGAAGAAAGAAAAGTCATTTCTCAGCACAGTGTCTGTTGGAATAATCTGCAGCTTGCTGGCAGGACATACCGAGCTAAAGGTTATGTCATACAAGGTCAGGTGTAATTTCCCAGCTTGATGCCACCAAAAACAAGCCACGGGGGTTATTTCTGTTTTTCCTCTCCATAGAAATGGAGTTTAGCTACATCATTCCCCTCATTTCACCCCTAATGTGTGTCCTACAAGTCTCCCACCAGAAGAATTCTCAGGATGTACAGGGACAAGATGGCCGACATCTTGTTCTTGGAATATGCAAGCATTGTCTTGCCCTCTTCATGTATGTTGTGTGTGTCAATATGGCGCATCAAATAGATAGCTGAGATCTCTTAGCTAAAACATTCCGACATCTGTGTAAACTTGGCGCGTGTGAGGAGTTCAGATCTCAGCAAGGGCCACCCTGCATGCCGTTATCCTACACAGCTGTGATTGTGTAATAGTACATAACATGGGCATTGCACAACATTGCCAAGTGTTATTGGAGCTACACAAGAAAATATCATTGCAGAGTACAAAATGTTCACATTAATATTACTATTATAATTCTTAGATTGTAAGCTCTAACAAGCCGGGCCCTCTGTTTCCTCTTGTACCAAATTGCAACACTAATGTCTACCTTCATTTTGTAAAGTGCTGCGCAAACTGTTGAGGCTATACAGTGAAGGAAATAAGTATTTGATCCCCTGCTGATTTTGAATGTTTGCCCACTCACAAAGAAATGATTGGTCTAAAAATCGAATGGTAGGTGTATTGTAACACTGAGAGACAGAATAGCAACAACAAATTCAAAAGAAATGCATGTCTAACAAATTATGCACTGATTTGCATGTTCATGAGGGAAGTACTAATTTGATCCCCTATCATTCAGCAGGATTTCTGGCTACCAGGTGTCTTTCATACAGATAACAAGCTGAGATTAGAAGTAGTCTCTTAAAGGGAGTGCTGCTAATTTCATTTTGTTACCTGTATAAAAGACACCTGTCTACAGGAGCAATCAAACAATCAGATTCCAAACTCTCCACCATGGCAAAGACCAAAGAGCTGTCCAAGGATGTCAGGGACAAGATTGTAAACCTACACAAGGCTGGACTGGGCTACCAAACTATCGCCAAGCAGCTTGGTGAGAAGGTGACAACAGTTGGTGCAATCATTCGCAAATGGAAGAAACACAAAACAACTGTCAGTCTCCCTAGGTCTGGTGCACCATGCAAGGTCTCACCTCGTGGAGTGTCAGTGATCATGAGAACAGTGAGGAATCATCCCAGAACTACACGTGAGGATCTTGTCAATGATCCCAAGCAGCTGGGACCACAGTCACCAAGAAAACAATTGGTAACACACTACGCCGACAAGAATTGAAATCCTGCAGTGCCTGCAAGGTCCCTCTGCTCAAGAAAGCACATGTCCAGGCCCATCTGAAGTTTGCCACTGAACATCTGAATGATGTAGAGGAGGACTGGTTGAAAGTGTTGTGGTCAGATGAGACCAAAATTGAGCTCTTTGGCATCAACTCAACTCGCCGTGTTTGGAGGAGGAATGCTGCCTATGACCCCAAGAACACCATCCCAACTGTGAAACATGGTGGTGGAAACATTCTGCTTTGGGGAGGGTTTTCTGCTAAGGGGACAGGACAATGGCACCGCATCAAAGGGACGATGGACGGGGCAATGTACCATCAAATCTTGGGTGAGAACCTTCTTGCCTCAGTCAGGGCATTGAAAATGGGTTGTGGATGGGTGTTCCAGCATGACAATGACCCAAAACACACAGCCAAGGCAACAAAGGAGTGGCTCAAGAAGAAGCACATTAAGGTCCTGGAATGGCCTAGCCAGTCTCCAGACCTTAATCTGATTGACAATTTGTGGAGGGAGCTGAAAGTTCGAGTTGCCAAATGTCAGCTACCAAACCTTAATGACTTGGAGAGGATCTGCCAAGAGGAGTGGGCCAAAATCCCTCCGGAGTTGTGTGCAAAATTGGTGGCCAACTACAGGAAACGTCTGACCTCTGTGATTGCCAACAAGGGATTTGCCACCAAGTACTAAGTCATGTTTTGTGAAGGGGATCAAATACTTATTTCCCTCATGAACATGCAAATCAGTGCATACTTTTTTAAACATGCATTTCTTTTGAATTTTTTGTTGCTATTCTGTCTCTCAATGTTACAATACACCTACCATTCGATTGCAGGGGAAGGGGAAGAAAGAAGTTGTCATATATACTAGTGGTAGAAAAAACCACCACCATATATAACATGGAGCTCCCACTGAACAGGCTGAAAGCTCAGCATTCAAACAAACCTCGGTCTGACCAAACCAGGAGGTCATCCCTATTCTGTAGGAATCTATATCTCTTTGGCAAGGGAGGAGTGAGCTGGGGGTAGGGTTACCACCTGCCCTGGATAGAAATAATAACCATGATGGGTTTGATCTGTTGTGGGTGTGGCCTAAAAGGGGTGTGCCCTGTGTGACCACGCCAAATCACAGTAGGATTGTGTGCTAGAGTGTTGCTGTCAAAAGCTGACTTTTGCATTTGAATATTGAAAATTTGATCAGCTCTAATCATGCTCAGGACTCAGAGGATGGCTCTTCCTTGACTCAGCACTTGGAGGCTAGCTGCCTCTGGAAATAGTTCAGGACTCGGTGGCTAGCTCCTCCCTGGCTCACAGCTGGCTCCCTCTCTAGCTGAGGACTCAGAGGCTGTCCTCTCTTATTCAGAGCATGGAGGCTACCCTCTCTCTTATTCAGAGCATGGAGGCTGGCTTCTATCTTATTCAAAGCATGGAGGCTGGCTTCTCTCTTATTCAAAGCATGGAGGCTGGCTTCTCTCTTATTCAAAGCATGGAGGCTGGCTTCTCTCTTATTCAGAAAATGGAGGCTTGCTTCTCTCTTATTTAGAGCATAGAGACTGGCTTCTCTCTTATTTAGAGCATGGAGGCTGGCTTCTCTCTGGCTCATGACTTCAAGGCGGTCTCCTCACTGGTTCAAACGTCAGAGGTTAACTCCTCTTTGTCTTAGGGGTAGAAAGCTTTTTTCTGGCTCAGGAATTTGAAGGCTGTCTCCATCTCAAGACTCAGAGACTGGCTGTTTTCTGTCTCAAGACTTAGAGTCTGGTCCTCTCTGGTTAAGAAATCCGAGGCTAACCGCTTTCTGTCTCGGCACTTGGAGGCCAGCTTCTCTCTGGCTAAGGATTTTGAGACCAGTTCCTCTCTCGCTTGGGACTCAGAAGATGCTCCTCTTTGGTTCAGTACACAAAGACTGGCTCCCACTACGGTATATGATTTGGAGACTGGAATCTTCTCCAGCTCAGGTCTTGGAGGCTGGCTCAGTCATTGGGGGGGGGGGGGGGGGGGGGCTGGTTCCAAACTCAGATGCAGGCTCCAGTCTAGCTCAGATTTTGGAGAATTCAAAGGACTCAAATACCAGCTCCTGTTTGGCTCAGGACTCAAAGGCCAGCTTCTACCTGGCTCAGGACTCGAAGACCAGCTTCTACCTGGCTCAGGACTCGAAGGCCAGCTTCTACCTGGCTCAGGACTTGAAGGCCAGCTCGTTTCTGTCTCAGGATGTGGAGGCCAGCTTTGGTTTGACACCCCAAGAAGTGTTGTATGTTGAAGAGGCTTATGGATGAGTCTTTCTCAACTGGTGTGCTGCGGCACCCTGGGGTGCCATCAGGGCTCTTCAAGGGTGCCATGGCAAAATGCTAAAATCTGTAACAAAGGCAGGTGGATCAAGTAGCTTTATCCAAGCCTGGCTTATTTTACAGATAGCTACAGGTCACAATACAAGTACAAGTTCGACCCCTTACGGGGCTGCCCACCCACTCCCTACCAACTGATAACGTCACCGGTTGCAAAGGAGCATGTTAGGAGCCTGCACAGACTCCTTGAGTTCCCCTCACCTGCCTCTAAGGATGCTGAGAGAGGTATGGATCATCAGCAGTGGGGATGGGTGGTTGGGTTGCTTGTGGCTCTTTCTTCATAGTTCAGAATTGATTTCTCTTCTGGGCCCCATGCAGAGTATCATACAGTAGGGCCTGGCTCCCTTCAACTATTATTTTTCTGCTGCTTTTTTTGTTTCTATTTTATTAACCATTAGTATTTAAACTTTATTCTTTCTTATTTGTTTTGTTTGTTCAATTTTTGTGTCACATTTAAAGAAAGTGCAAAACTCAAAAAAACCCTTTTATTTAATTTGTAAATACATGTTTAATGCTTTGTACCAGATTAATGATTTTAGTGTTATGTATGTGTATTTTTATTCTGTAGTAACAGTTTTTTTTTTCTAACACACATTGGTCAAAATAGTGTATCTTGTTAGCTTTCTTGCTTTAAACAGTTAATTTTTGAAAGACAATTTCCCAAAAAGAAAGCATTGTTTGTCCTTAAAAAAAAACCAATATATTTATTACGTTGTCATTTTAAAGCATAACTTAACTGTATCACCACAAACTGAAAACACTGCTTAATTCTTTTATTAATATTCACAAACTCACTCATCCATCTATGTCTCCATGTCTTTATTTCATTGGGAAATCACTTTGAAAAACACCTCTGTAGCATTTCTAGCCATGTCCATCTCGAGTAAGGGAAGAGGATTCATGTTACTTCATGGAATCCACCTGCCCTTAGCTCAGGCATGCAAGCAGGAGAGTGTGCCTAGCTGAGAAAGCGCCCCCCCCCCCTCCTCCAAATGAAAGGAAAACAAATACCATGAAGACTGCTGGGATGTATTACATCATTTTGGTCTACACCAGAAAACAAGAAGCAATTGAAAGCGAAACACTACTCACCTCAGTTCCAGCAATGCGGCATCCCTCCGCTCCCCACCCAATCACTGACATCATTGATTGGCCAGCTTCCGGGTCTCAATCTCCGACTGCTGTTATTGGGATGACATTACACCTGCATAGGCATGGAAATTTAGTCAGATTCGGCATTGCCGAATTTGAGCAGTCAGCTGCGCATGCGCGGCTCACTGTACAAGGCAGACGGGTAAGTAATTTCAATGAAGAAAAAACACAGCATGTCTCTTCTACATTATAATTCCTGCCTGTCTGCCCATTTTTATTACTTTTTTATTTTTATTACTTTTTTTATTTTTTTTATTGTTATAAGTAGTCAAAAGAAAAATCCATATATGAGTTTCTTCAAACGTGCAAACTTTGCTTTAGTGTACAATATCCCATGCTTCTTAAAAAATATAACGCTTGTGTCCCTTTAAATGGGCCAAAGAATGGATGAGATGGCATGCTGCTGTTTGGGTTCCTTCTCCACTCAAATGATAACCTCCCCTTCCACAGTGGTTATTATAGAGGAATAGATCAAATCAGAGTGTATTACACTTTAAAAATAATTTTTATTAACAAAAGTAATGCACTCACATTTACTCTATGTTAAAACCGCTTTGTGCACAAAATGTGTCCTCCAGAACTTTTTCCCAGGTGAAAATGCGAAAACAATCCTATGGACACTGTTGTTGCAAATCATCATTGGTTTATTCACTTTTTCATTTATTTTGATATATAACTGGATGCACAATTTTATATATTTTTATTCATTTATATATGTGGATATGCTTGAGGTGATTGTAGCCGTATTAGTGCATTTGCAACAGAAACAATTGAGTTCTGTCCGTGATACTTTTTTTATTTGCACTAACATACAATTTTGAGGACAAGCTTTCGGGGTATGTTCCCTTCTTCAAGGTCCAGCCAGTAGTAGGTAGTACTGCGTGAACCTTGAAGAAGGAGTCATACCCCGAAAGCTTGTCCTCAAAATAGTATGTTAGTGCAAATAAAAAAAGTATCACGGACAGTACTCATTTGTTTATATTTGGATATCCATCATAAATATTAGTAATTGGGTACACACTTTTGAAGTGAAGCGCGGCACATTGTGGTTTTTTGGTACCTTCTTCCACATGTTTGCTGTGTCCCCCTCATGGCTTCTCGCAAACTGTGAACGGGACTTCTTATGGCTTTCTTTCAACAATGGCTTTCTTCTTGCCGCTCTTCCATAAAGGCCAGATTTGTGGAGTGCTCAACTAATAGTTGTCCTGTGGACAGATTCTCCCACCTGAGCTGTGGTTCTCTGCAGCTCCTCCAGAGTTACCATGGGCCTCTTGGCTGCTTCTCTGATTAATTCTCTCCTTGCCCGGCCTGGGAGTTTAGGTGGACGGACATATTTTGGTAGGTTTGCAGTTGTGCCATACTCTTTCCATCTTCGGATGATGGATTGAACAGTGCTCTGTGAGATGTTCAAAGCTTGGGATATTTTCTTATAACCTAACCCTGCTTTAAACTTCTACACAACTTTACCTGACCTGTCTGGTTTGTTGCTTGGCCTTCATGATGCTGTTTGTTCACTAATGTTCTCTAACAAACCTTTGAGGGCTTCACAGAACAGCTACATTTATACTGAAATTATACTGAGATTAAATTACACCCAGGTGGACTCTATTTACTAATTAGGTGACTTCTGAAGGCAATTGGTTCCACCAGCTTTTAGTTAGGGGTATCAGAGTAAAGGGGACTGAATACAAATGCACGCCATACTTTTCAGATATTTATTTGTAAAAAAGTTTGAAAACCATTTATCATTTTCCTTCCGCTTCACAATTATGTGGAAAATTTCAAGGGGTTTGAATACTTTTCAAGGCACTGTATAAGACAACCCTTCTGAACTTATATCAGTGCCAGCTGTGAAATAAAGGATTTCCAGTTACATTCCCTCTAGGTGAAAATGATCACTGGGACAAATAGTGTGAATCTCCTTAGTAGGGACACAAAAAAACACAACAGAGGTACGAATCCTGCAACATAATCGTAAAAGCAGGGCTTTTACTTTTATAATTTTTTCAATGAATACATAACTGCATCAGTGGGTGTCTGTTAAGCAAGCCATAGATGATGCAATTTTCTTCCCGCAACCAGGGATTGGAGGAAAGAAAATCACTTGATTCCTCCATCAACGCAGTCAGTGTTGATAGGGGAATCTCTCCCACAGTGCTATTATGTTCTGCTGGTGGGGAGCCTTCCCTGCTCACAGAACACAATTACTGCTGGTGGCTAAAGCAAATTATGCAATTTTCTTTCCTTTAAAGTGTTACTAAACCCCGGACCCTGCATTCACTATAACTGGTCTCCCGCAGTACACACAACATGGTAGTGCAATTATTTTAGTACATATAAACTGCTAAATATCTTTTCTCATCAGCAGTTGGAGCAGTCTTGTGACAAAATTCCGTATATATATGTGATTTAGCACTTCCGGGCAAGGGGCACGTGTGCTGCCATTGGCGAATATGGGTGTCGATCACTGGGTCCCTTGCTTGAGATTCCCCACCGGCCGGCACCTGCCGATTTCCGAGGAATACTGACAGAGGAGAGGTCTGTATGTAAACAATACATAGCAGAGCAATACAAAGCAGCATGCTTACACAGTAAATCACACACAACACATGTAATAAAACAGCACACAGTTAACCCTTTGGTCACTGCAAATGTTAATAACTTCCTGCTCAGTGCCATTAGTACAGTGTCAGTGCTTTTTATTAGCACTGATCACTGTATTAGTGTCACTGGGGATGTCAGCGGCAATTAGTCACTCAGTCAGTGTCAGAATACCCGCCGCAGTCCTGCTACAAGTCGATGATCTCCATTATTACTAGCATAAAAACAGAAAGTCCCAGTATATATATGTACCGCCATTTATAGATGCTATAACTTTCACATAAGCCAATTAATTTACACATATTGGGATTTTTTTTTAGCAAAGACATGTAGCAGAATACATTTTTGGCCTAAATTTATGAATAAATTTGATTTTTAAATTTTTTTACTGGATATGTTTTAGAGCAAAAAGTCAAAAACATAGTTTTTTTTTTTCAAAATTGTTGATCTTTTTTTGTTTTATAGCAGAAAAAAATGAAAAACGCATAGGTGATGAATTACCACCGAAAGAAAGCTCTATTTGTGGGGAAAAAAAGGACATAAATTTAATTTGGGTTCAGCGATGCATGACCGCGCAATTGCCAGTTAAAGTAATGCAGCACTGAATCACAAAAAATGGCCTGGTCAGGAAGGGGGGGGGGGGTAAATTCTCTGGAGGGCAAGTGGTTAAGGACAGGTTGAAGGAAAGATAATTGGTCTGTTTCCCTCCCGTAGGACTATTGTGTTCTGCCAGGAGGGAAGGCTCCTCCCTGGCCGAACACAATGATCATAGCTCCGGCAGTGATTGAATGATAAAAATCCGACAGGCTGGTTGTACTGAAGTCGATCGATCGATGGAGTGCCCATAGCTGGATAGAATCTCAGCTAGTCCCTGTTGAACCGGCCGAAATTCGATCCATCTATGGCTGGCTTTAGTGGTTGGATCACCAGATGAAAATAGAAGTAAGAAGGCTAAAGAAGAAAACTAATGCAGCCATCACATCTAAGAATTGGTAAGCTGCAATACTCTGTAATAAATGTTTGCTTTGGGGTTTAATACTGATTTAAAGCGGAGTTCCACCTGGAAAAAAAAAAAGGCCAACAGCTACAAAAACTGTAGCTGCTGACTTTTAAAATACAGCCACTTACCTGTCCCTCGGTCCAGCAGTGTCCTCACCATGGCTGGTATACACAGGAAGCGCTGCACTTTGCGAATGGCCCCGTAGTCTTCTGGGACCTAGGCGATCACAGTGGAAGTGGGAGCGGGTACCTGTCAAATTCGGATACCCCTCTCCCCCCCCCCCAACTCCTCAAAGGTGCCAATCCTTAATGGGGAGCGGGGGGACCAAGCCTTAAAGCAGAACTTCCCCTTTTGGGCGGAGCTCCGCTTTAAGGGCTCACTCACACGGGCATATGTGTATTTCCTGCACAGAAAGCAGGTTCTTGCTGACAGAGATAATCGAAAATCCTGCTTAAAATACGCACCTTGTGTTTACATGTATTTGGATGCATACAATTCTTCTAGTGACTGTATGTGTACTTGTGTTTACATGCATTTATACATCTACACATGTAAAATGTGCAGAAAGTGTGTCCTCGGAAGCAGCTGTGTCCTACTTTTTGTATACTGGTAAACACGGAGCACATTTTCGATTGTAGACACAGCTGTGTGTATGGCACCATTCATTCGATTCCTCGAGTGCTGCATTCAGGTCTAGTTCATGCGCATCCTGAGTGCGTTCGAGTCCACGCACCTGCACAGACTGTGTCCATGCAGCCGCTGCATTCCAGCAATGGGACTGCCTACATGAGCATGCATGGAAGACCTGTGCATCCTGGTGCAGGTCAACACAGCCCTCCACTTGGGTATGCTTATGTACACCCCGTGTTAACAAAGCCTTAGACGCATCAAAACTATATGCTGTACACATCTAAAGGCTAGGGTTGCCACCTCATCCCTTTAAAACTGAACACATATTAATTTTAGATTGTAAGCTCCATAAGCAGGGCCTCCTATTCCTTCTGTACTGAAATGTATTGTAATGGGCAGCACCATGGCTAAAAGGTTAGCACTTCCACTTGGCAGTAGTAGGGTCGTCGGTTCAAATCCCAACCATGACACCACCTGCCTGGAGTTTGCATGTTCTCCCCATGCTTACGTGGGTTTTCTCCACGTACTCCGGTTTCCTCCCACACTCCAAAGACATGCTGGTAGGTGAATTGGATCCTGTCTAAATTGTCCCTAGTATGTGTATGTATGAATGTGAGTTAGGGACCTTAGACTGTACGCCCCTTGAGGGTTAGGGACTGATGTGAATGTACAATATATATGTAAAGTGCTCTGTAAATTGACATCGCTATATAAGTACCTGAAATAAATAAATAATTGTACTGTCTCCCATTATAATGTAAAGCGCTGTGCACACTGTTGGCGCTATATAAATCCTGTATAATAATAATTACACAGGTTCTGTGGCTGATTAAAGTGGTAATTAACCACTTGCCCTCCAGAGGATTTACCCCCCCCTTCCTGACCAGGCCATTTTTTGCATGACGGTGATGCGTTACTTTAACTGACAATTGCGTGGTCATGCAACGCTGCACCCAAATTACATTTTCGTCCTTTTTTTCCTACAAATCAAGCTTTATTTAGTTGGTATTTGATCGCCTGTGCGGTTTTTATTTTTTGCGCTATAAACAAAAAAAGACCAACAATATTGAGAAAAAAAAACAACATTTTGACTTTTTGTTATTAAACATGTCCAGTAAAAAAATTTGAAAAATCTAATTTTGTCATAAATTTAGGCCAAAATGTATTCTGCTACATGTCTTTGCTAAAAAAAATCCCAATACGTGTAAATAAATTGGTTTACGTGAAAGTTATAGCATCTATAAATGGCAGTATATATACTGGCATTTTTTTTTTTACTAGTAATGGCGGTGATCAGTGACTTATGGTGGGCATTCTGACACTGGGGGGAACTGACTTGGTGTCGCCGGCATCTCCAGTGACATCAATATCTAATAAATGCTAATAAAAAGCTGACACTGTACTAATGGCAATGGGTGGGAAGGGGTTAACATGTGAGGCAATCAAAGGGTTAACTGTGTGCTGTTATACTATGTGTGCTGTGTGTGTTTTACTATGCGTGTTGTGTGTTTTACTATGTTTGCTGTGTGTTTTACTATGCGTGCTGTGTGTTTTACCATGTGTGCTGTGTGTGTTTTACTATGCGTGCTGTGTGTGTTTTACTATGTGTGCCGTGTGTGTTTTACTATGCGTGCTGTGTGTTTTACTATGCGGGCTGTGTGTGTTTTACTATGCGTGCTATGTGTGTTTTACTATGCGTGCCGTGTGTGTTTTACTATGTGTGCTGTGTGTTTTACTACGCGTGCCGTGTTTTACTATGCGTGCCGTGTGTGTTTTACTATGCGTGCTGTGTGTGTTTTACTATGTGTGCTGTTTGTTTTACTATGCGTGCTGTGTGTGTTTTACTATGCGTGCTGTGTGTTTTACTATGCGTGCTGTGTTTTACTATGCGCGTTGTGTGTGTTTTACTATGCGTGTTGTGTGTGTTTTACTATGTGTGCTATGTGTGTTTTACTATGCGTGCCGTGTGTGTTTTACTATGCGTGCCGTGTGTGTTTTACTATGCGTGCTGTGTTTTACTATGCGCGTTGTGTGTGTTTTACTATGCGCGTTGTGTGTTTTACTATGCGTGCCGTGTGTGTTTTACTATGCGTGCCGTGTGTGTTTTACTATGCGTGCCGTGTGTTTTACTATGCGTGCCGTGTGTGTTTTACTATGCGTGCCATGTGTGTTTTACTATGCGTGCTGTGTGTTTTACTATGCGTGCCGTGTGTGTTTTACTATGCATGTTGTGTGTTTTACTATGTGTGCCGCATGTTTCACTGTAAGCATGCTGCTATGCAGAGCCATACAAAGCAGTGTGCAGGAGCTGACGGAAGACATCTGTATCGTTTACATACAGGTCTCTCCCCCATTGGAAATCCTCGGGGACCGCCAGTTGCCATTGGGGAATCACCGGATGAGACCCGGTGATTGACAGCCAAGACGCAGGTAGGGCGTGCGTGTGCCCCCAACCCAGAACTGCATAATCACGTATATATACATGATTTTGCACATAGGGCGGCATGGTTTCATTCACTTAGTGTCTTATCTGCAATAAATTAGCCTCAGAACACAGGTAATAATATGTGTTCGGTTTTTAAAGGGATGAGGAGGAAACCCGACTAAAAGCGCCTGTGTGAATGAGCCCTAATAACACATTTATCTATCACACACGGTAAAGAACCGGACACATCACAAACTACAGCTCACATTTCATTTATATAAAAAACAAAATATTTTAACAGTGCATCCTCTTTACAATAACTCACCATTCAAAGATATGAATTCTATATATATAGGAGCTGTTTGTTGATTCCAGTGTGTCCCCGGGTTCCACAACACGACAACTTGGTTGTAAACAATGCATCCACGTAATCACACAACGACTGACCATATAAACAAGATGGTAGACCCTGTCATTACTGTGCCGGGCTTTGTACCATGTATGAGTGATGGCTGAGCGTGTTGTGACAGGTCCCAATGTACCTCATGTGTGATATACAGGAATCTCCTCTAACTAGTTCTATTAGCTGATAAGATGCTAAACAACAATAGCAAGTGCAAATGGCCTCTGGAGTCTGCACCCAACAGCTTCCAATAGTTGTGTGCAGATAAAAGTCCCCTTTGTGTGGAGGAATGCAGGCTTGAGGCCTACTAGATGGCATTGTTTTTGATGAACACCAATAATAAATACTGCAGGACAGGCTCAGTAGGAACAGTTCCAGTGCGGAGAGGCGGCTTCTAGCCGACAGACTGCTCCATCTTCCAATACTCTCATTACTAGTAAACATCGCTTTAGACTGGACCAAAGTCCTTGTGGCGGCTTGAGGTAGAAAGTCGATCAGTCCGAAATGATGCGCAGCTCGATCTCTTCTGCTGTAGAGTTTAAAAGCAAGAAGTTTCTTTATTCCCAATGTTCTGATATGCTAATTAACATGATTATTGTTAATATGGTAATAATTGAATTAACTATGTAATTTAAAAAAAAATGATAAAACATATATTAGAAAAAAAAATTCATGTTTTCATAAAAATGGTTGTATTTCACATATACTGTGCATATCAGAGGTCAGCATGATGCTTAAGTTGAACTTCTGGCAGATATAATAGACACAAATTAATGCAGCTTTATATTCATTATTACATCATTAACCACTTGCCTACCCCCTTCCTGTCCAGGCCAATTTCCAGCTCTCAGCGCTGTCACACTTTGAATGACAATTGTGCGGTCATGCAACACTGTACCCATATGAAATTTTTTTATCATTTTTTGAGACAGAGCTTTATTTTGGTGGTATTTAATCACCTCTGGGTTTTTTATTTTTTCTTAAACAAACCAAAAACCACTGAAAATTGTGAAAAAAAAAAGTTTTTTCTTAGTTTTTGTTATAACATTTTGTAAATAAGTGATTTTTCTCCTTCACTGATGTACACTAATGAGGCTGTAGTGATGGGCCCTGATAAGATGCACTGATGGACACTGATGAGGAGGCACTGGTAGGTGGCACTGATGGGCATTGACAGGCATCACTGATGGGCACTGAAAGGCAGCACTGATATATAGCACTGATAGGCGGCACTGACTGCCACTGATAGGCAGCACTGATAGGTGGCACTGACTGGCACTGATGGGTGACACTGAAGGGCAGCTCAGATGAGCACTGATTTGTGGCATTGATGTGCACTGGTATGCACTAATATGTGGCACTGATGGGCACTGGCACGTGGCACTGATCAGCTGGCACTTCTGGAGCCACACTGGTCATCAGGGCACACGGATCATCAGTGTACATGTACCCTCCGTGGAAAGCCCATTACCGCCTCTCCTCTCCTCTGTCAGCGTGACAGCTCGAGAGGAGAGAAATGCCGATAACCAGCATTTCCCTGTTTACATGTGATCAGCTGTGATTGGACACAGCTGATCACATGACCAAGCCAACATCTTCGGCTCTTTTCGTGATCGGTGATACCCTGTGTCCGAGGGACACAGAGCACCGCTGATCGCCACGCTGCGCGCTCCCTGAGCCGCGCATGCACGGTGAGAATGGCAGGACGTCATATGACGTCCTATCAGAACAAGAGAACCACCTTGCGCCCGTAATTGGACTATATGGCGGGCGGGAGGTGGTTAAAGACCACCTTTTGCAAACATAAATAAATAAATACACAAATATTTGCATTTATTACTTTTTTGCAAATGAGCCTGCAGAATTTTTTAACTGCAACCAGTGGATCACAGGTGCAATCAAGGCCATGGATAAGGGGGTACCACCAATCCTCCTATACGGGGCCCCAGACCAGCAGGGGGGCCCAGACAGCTGGGTGAATCAGATGGGGGCAGGGAGGGTGATCAGCATGGCAGGGGAGGGGGGGGGGGTCAATTACTGGAACTAATCTCCTGTATGGTTCTCTCTGCAGCAGCTGAAAGCTGGCTTCTTCTCTGACTACCGCTTCGCTTTCAGCTGCTACAGAGAGAACCATACAGGGGATCGGTTCCAGTAATTGAGCCACCCCACCCTCCATCCCCTCCGCACCCATCACCCACTCTGTGCAACATACATTCCCCCCTGCTGCCCAGGCCCCCCTGTGTGTCCTCACCCCCGCAGTGCTGCCTGCTACCCTCTGCTTCTTCCCTCTGGCAGCTGCAAGCACACAATAGGATCCTCATGATGGTGGGGGAGGGGTCCAGTAAATATGTCACATTAACACCCCCTTCTTTTCCTGAATGAACACAATGAGTGATAGGTACAGATCACTCATTGTGTTAATTTATAACTGAAGCATAGTAAACTGTATTTTTTTTTGGGGGGGGGGGGGCTCTCAAGTTGGCTGTATGGGGCCCCTTTGGTTTCTAACAGTGGCCCTAGGTGCAATGCCAGATTCCTGTAGACTCTTCGTCCAGCTCCTTGTCCATACAGAGGCATAGTCTTTGAGTTAAAGACCTGGAGGGAGTGTCAATGGACTGTGAGTGCACTGATCACCAAACTTGTGCTTCGTTGAGAACTACAAGTTCATCTGCTGAGGTGCACTAATTCATGCACTGATATTCTTCAGTGCTGAGGAATCCCTGTTCATGTGTAAGCTTGCAGACCATTCTTGTACAGTATGTGTGAGACTGATTCTTGATCACATTCTGCTTTCACAAGGGCAGGCTGCTTCTCATTCCATTATTGCTCTCGGTCGCTGACTGAATGGCTGTTGAAGCCCAGGTCCTGAACGACACGGGACTTTCAGATTCGATCATCCCAACTCTCTGGAAAACTAGGAAGTCCTCTTCCTCCAAAGTCTACCACCACAATTGGGAAGTGTATTTTGCTTGGTGGGAGGCATGAAATTTTCACCCAGGGAACTATTCAGTGGGACAAATTTGGCCTTTTCCCTAGTCGAGTCTAGACAAGTCCTTGTCTCTAAGTACCATTAAGGGTCAGATCTCAGCTTTGGCTCATTCAGTGGCCTCTTGCTTCTCATTCCTTGGTGAGAGCTTTTGGAGAGGGGGGTCATGCACATTGTTCCTCTTGCGCAATCTACTCTGTAGTTCCTGCACTACTTTTGCCGATTTCAGGTGCGACTTGCATAGTCATCTGTGCTTGAAGTAGCACAGATGTCTGCAAGTTGCACCCAAAGTTACATTGAAATGCGACTTTGAAATCATGCAGCTTCAAGTAGTTTGCCTATTAGTCCTACAAATGGGGAAAATTTAACTACACTTTCCCCCCCATAGACTTCAATGGGATGCAATTCTAAGTTTGAATTCGCTGAACCCTTGGTGAATTGAAGCCGGGTAGATTTGACCATTACTAGTTCTACTTTTCAGTGAGCTGTTAATAGAAGAGAACAGGAAAGTGGGCAGCTTAACCCTTTTCACTGCCAGGTCTCTACGTCCTAAAGAACCTGTCACCTAAAAATCATCACATTGGGGGCTCTGTAATGAAAAGAAAAAGTTAAGCAAAAAAATAGTTATACCCAAGCACATAACATTTCTCCCCCAAAAAAATTTGAGGCCCCTCCACCCCCACGTGTATGCACATACGACTGTAAGCGCAGGCGCCGGGGGCACATATGCAAACTGTTGTAATTCCTACACCGTTCACCTGATTTGGGTGTAAATACCCTCAAATTAAAGCTGACAGTCTGCAGTTAAAGCACATCTTGTTTGTTTCATTTCAAATCCATTGTGGTGGTGTATAGAGCCACAAATGATAGAATTGTGTCGATGTCCCAATATTTATGGACCTGACTGTATTTTGGGGTTTTGTGTAATCTTCAGGCCTAAAATAATTTTTTAAACGTGTTAAAAAAAATGCAAAAACGTCTCTGGCAGCTAAAGGTTTAAAGTAGTGATAACAAAACATAACCCAGATCTGTTCATACTAGTGTCACACGGCGCCATACACTGGGATTTATTTACCAAAGGCAAATAGGCAGTGCACTTTGCAAGTGCAGTTTCATTCTGCAAAGGGCATTTGCTCCAGAGCTTAAAGTGATTGTAGAGCTTCATATGCTTTTTTATTAAAATAACAAACATGTCCTGCTCTGTGCAATAGTTTTGCACAGAGCAACCCTGGTCCTTTTCTCTGGTCCCCCGCCGACGCTCCTGGCTGCTTCTCCAGTGCCAGAAATAACTTCCTATGGGGGCACTCATGCAGGCTCAATCTTAAGCCCAGATGCCTGTGTCCATAGACACAGCTGGCCACAACCCAGCCCCCCATATCTTTGTTATAGAGTTTGATTGACAGCAGCGGGAGCCAATGATTCCCGCTGCTATCATCTGCCCTGTGACGAGGGACAGAGCCTGGAGAGCTGCTGCTCTGATGCACAGCGCTGGATCACAATTAGGCTCAAGTAAGCATAGGGGGGCTGGGGTGAAGATCCAAGTTACAGAAGGTTTTTTTACCTTGCTATGGTGGCACCTGAACAGACTCGCTCCTGAGCCGCTGCTCTGTGTGCCCATTTACACGCAGACGCGGCTTGGCCCTGCCCCCCGTTCTCTCCTCATTAGTTCACTGGCTGTGACTGACAGTAGTGGGAGCCAATGGGAGCCAGGACAGCCGAGGCTCTTGTGCACACCACTGGATCGAGATGGAGCTCTGGTAAGTATTGGGGGGCTGGAGGAAGGGGATGGGGCTGCTGCACACAGAAGGTTTTTTACCTTCGTTTATAGAATGGATGAAGGTAAAAAAAAACCTTGAGCCTTTACAACCACTTCAGTGCATAGAATGCATTAAGGTAAAAATACCTTAAGGTTTCAGAACCACTTTAATAAAAGAGGTGACGATTCACTTTGCAAAGAATACCCAATCAAATGCAAGGAAAATAATAAACCAGCATTTTGTACTTGCATGATTGGATGATGGAAGACAGCAGAGCTTCACCACATTTCCTAAGCTCTGGAGCAAATACCCTTGCAGAGAACAAAGTCTATTTTCCTTTAGTAAATTAACCAGTTCCATGCCTCTCTATAGCAGAAATACTGCTACAGGGCGGCACGGGTGTGCAAAATCAAGCATATATACTTGATTTTGCAGTTCTGGGTAGGGGGCGCGCGTGAGCCGCACATACCGCCATTCGCGGCCTCAGCTGTCAATCACCGTGTCCCGGATGGTGATTACTCGCCGGCACCCAGTGATTGCCGAGTATCTCTGACAGGGGGAGAGACCTGTCAACAATACAGTATGTCAACAATACAGATCTCTCCCCTGTCAGCTCCTGCACACTAGCAGAGCCATACAAAGCAGTGTGAACATTCAAAAAATAAAAAAAATTATAAATTATTGTGGCGCCAAATACTTGATATAAAATAAAAAATATATAATAAAGAATTAAATTGGTGATTAACCACTTGCCTACCGGGCTCTTATACCCCCTTCCTGCCCAGGCCAATTTTCAGCTTTCAGTGCTGTCGCACTTTGAATGACAATTGCGCGGTCATGCAACATTGCACTCATATGAAATGTTTATAATTTTTTTTTCCACACAAATAGAGCTTTCTTTTGGTGGTATGTACTCGCCACCGGGTGTTTTATTTTTTGCACTATAAACAAAAAAAGAGATCGCCGGGGGCGCATGTGAGGGCGCGTTCTAAGAGGACGTCATATGATGTCCTCCCAGAACTGGCCGGCTGCAGTGTAGCCATAATTTGGCTATCTGCAGTTGGCAAGTGGTTAATTAATATTTACCCCCCAGGGGGTTTTACAGCTGCCCCTAAAAAGTGAAGGTGACACTTGTATGTGAACTAATAATGAATAGATAGGCTCTGTGCATAAAAAGAACAAGAATTCACCTAAGTGAACCCAATACAATTGCTGGATATTTGTTATCTGTGGGTGGACAACCTTTTGGTGAACTGATCATTAACCTCCTCGGCGGTATGATTCTTTCTGATTTTTTTGTACTGAAAGCTGCACCATTTTTTTGCATGGAAATATGTAGTTTTTTATTGTAGGCCTGTAATTTTTAGGAATAACTCACTGAAATTTGTCCGAACAAGAGTCTAGTAAACATTCCGGATATGATAAAACTTGAAACACGAAATCATAAATTATAATTTAATAAATAATCATAAAAAATAATAATATAATAATAATACATTTAATTCAATAATATAATCAAACCAAAAACACTGAAATTTGAAATACAGAGGCAAATTCGCACATCGCTGAGCAAAGTCGCAAAATCGTTTTCAGTGTCTGATGACGAATTTCCCCACGAATCATTATCACTCAATTCTGCAAATGGTTCTGATTTACTATCGCTGTTCTAAAACCACTTTTGACGTAAAGGGGCGCTTTTTGGACGCCATGGACTTTTCTAAGTTTGCAGTCAGAAAGAACAGTCAAAATGCAGGCAGGGCGCCGGACAAAGCACACTTGAAACAGCAATGACAGCAAAAATGACATTTTTTTAAATTTCAAATTTCCCGCCGGTCCCGGTGCCCGTATGTCCCGACGTCACAGGGACCGGAACACGGAAGCCGGATGCCGGCATCGGC
Source organism: Staurois parvus (assembly GCF_062004578.1). Taxonomy (NCBI): domain Eukaryota; kingdom Metazoa; phylum Chordata; class Amphibia; order Anura; family Ranidae; genus Staurois; species Staurois parvus. Next base: position 1,749,054 of record NW_028318654.1, on the reverse strand, counting down.
CGGAGGAGATGGCCGGGGACGCTGCAGGGGACACATCGTGGGAGCGAAGGACAAGGTAAGTGCTGCAGGGACTCCCTGAGCAACGCCGCATGGTAAGCCCGAGTGTAGCTCGGGGTTACCGCTCTTGGTATTGAAATTTTACCCCGAGCTACACTCGGGAATACCACTAAGGAGGTTAAACAATATAATCAATAACCACACATTAATCCTATTGCCATAACAGGTCCTTGCACCACGTGCTAAATAAACATAATGTGTAACAGTCCTTTTTTGAGACTCAATCATGGTGACATGAAGATCTATACCACACCACGGTGCAAAGACAAACGAATGGCTCACTCACCAGACCTATATGACCCCATTCCGGAGGTCATATATCGCATTGTGTTTTATAAGCCAAGACATTCTCTTAAGGTTCCTCCAAAAATGGTCTCCATCACCCACACTTCATAGTTGTATAGCCAGGAAGACTGATATAAAATTGCCGATAGATTCAGCAAAAGATGTATAAAGGGATTATGACAGGTGATCCTTGCTGGTTATGCCATACAACTCAAAGGAATCAGAGAAGATAAAGCCGTTCTAAGTGTAGTATTTAATGAGGCAACAACAAAATCAGAAACAAACTCTGTACACTCACATGTAGAAGTGCCTATGTAGCCGGCACCAGCATGTATTGCCTTTGTAATCAATTAAAATGGACGACGTGCACTCCAAGCCTCGCTTCTGCTCTGGCCGGACGTGACGTCACCGAACCCCGGATATGACGGACTCATGTTTCTTCGACGTACATTTCGCCTGGCGGCATCTTCAGGAAGTCAAAAAAGGACTGTTTATGTTTATTTAGCACGTGGTGCAAGGACTTTTTATAGAAATAGGATTAATAAATGTATTTATTATATTGTTTGATGAACAGTTCACCAACAGGTTGTCCACCCACAGATAACAAATATCTAGCAATTATATTGGGTTCACTTGGGTGCAGGGGCGGACTGACAAGTCATGGGGCCCCCGGGCAATAGGGGATCATGGGGCCCCTGTGTCCTTGCCCAAAAATAAAAAAGCCTATGAAAAAGGTACCAGGGGCATCTCATGGGGCCCCTTACTGACCCCGGGCCCTCGGGCAGTACCCGAGTTTCCAAATGGTCACTCCGCTTCTGCTTGGGTAAATTCTTGTTCTTTTTATGCACAGCGCCTACCTATTCATTATTAGTTGTCATTATCAAAGCGGTGTGCTTACAGTGAAGCACACACACAGCACACAGTTAACCCTTTGATCACCCTTGACAAGCATGCATTAGGTCTGCCCTATAGCAGAAGTACTGCTACTAGGGCGGCACGGGTGTGCAAAATCACATATATATATATATGTGATTTTGCAGTTCTGGGTAGGGGGCACGTAGCATACAGAACACAGTTAACCCTTTGATCGCCCCACATGTTGACCCCTTGCTGCTCAGTGCCATTAGTACAGTGTCAGCTTTTTATTAGCACTGATCACTGTAATGGTGTCAGTGACACCAAGTCAGTTCCCTCCAGTGTCAGAATGCCTGCCGCAGACCCGCTATAAGTGTTGATTGCTGCCATTACTAGTAAAAAAAAAAATCCAGTATATACTGTATACCGCCATTTGTAGACACTATAACTTTCACACAAACCAATTAATTTACACGTATTGGGATTTTTTTTAGCAAAGACATGTAGAAGAATACTTTTTGGCCTAAATTTATGATGAAATTTTATTTTTTAAATTTTTTTACTGGACATGTTTAATAGCAAAAAGTGACTAATACTGTTTTTTTCTCAAAATTATCGGTCTTTTTTCATTTATAGCGCAAAAAATAAAAAAACGCACAGGCGATAAAATACCACTGAAATAAAGCTCGATTCGTGGGAAAAAATAACGGAAATTTCATTTGGGTGCAGCGTTGCATGACCGCACAATTGTCAGTTAAAGTAACACAGCGCCGTAATGCAAAAAGTGGCCTGGTCAGGAAGGGGGGTAAATCCTCTGGAGGGCAAGTGGTTAAATTATAAGAACACCGTAGTCGGCTTTTAATACTTGTTACTTATTTTCTTGGACTTTACAGATACTCTGAATCATCCAGCACTTTTTGCTATTTGTAAATTTCAGGACAATTGGCAGTCAGAACTAGGTGATTGTTGTAGGACAAAACAGAGCAATTTTCCTCTAGACCAGAGAGAAATCAATTGTATCCAACACAAACACACAGACCAGTCCGGTATATCTGGAGCCTGGTGTCAGTGTCGGGTAAAATGACAGACTATTATTATAATGATTAGGTAGCCACATCCGCCATGAATACAAGCTGTTGTGACCATTAACTTGCAGTTAGGATTTGATTTACAAGTATACAATAATTACTGATATTAGGCATTTACATTCGATGTACTGATTTATTACTGACTAACAAAAGGAGGGACATTAGACACATCGGAGTTGATTTACTAAAGCTAGCCCAAAGAAAAATCAAAGATTCCTCCATCCAAGCTAAATAGCACAAATGGACGAATCGCCCTACTAGGCTGTTATTATTATTATTATTATTATTATACAGTATTTATATAGTGCCAAAAGGTTTGCTCAGCGCTGTACATTATAGTGGGGGACAGTACATGAGACAATACAGTAACAAAACAATACACGAGGGGATCAAGGGTCCTGCTCTTTCGAGCTTACAATCTAGGAGGGAGGGGATAGTGGTACAGGAGGAAGTGGCTGTGGGGGATGGAGTGGTAGGAGGAGTGGAGGAGATCGGCTGTTAGGTGAGAGTGGGGTAGGCTTCCCTGAAAAGATGTTGTATCCTGACAGATGCTAGTGGTGGCTGTCAGGACACCTGAACGGTGGCGGCATCAGATTGGATGCAGCCGCTGTTCAGCCAAACGTCTTCCAGCAGGCTCCTCCGACAAAAATGGATGAACATTTTTTCTTGAATAGAGCTGGACCAGCAGAGCTACCCACTGAGCAGGTTTCAGCTGGTTCATCAAAAACTGTCTGAGGTTTGTGTATGGCCAACTTACAGCTGAATTCCAGGTATGTTGTTTTTTCATAATTAAAATATTAAAACTTGGAACAATGTACTGTGAGTATACATATTCCATACTTAGTTAATCCCCGTGGAAGCTGAAAATCACTGTAGTAGCTGCCCCTACTACAGTGATCCTTGCTGTCTTCTGGGTTGTGTGCTGAGCGGCTGTTGTGCTGCATAGTACCCATAGGCATTCTCTGATTGGACAACGTGAATATCACAACATCAGCACCCCACCCTCTCCACTTCATCCAATCAGAGAACACTTTTCATTCAATAGGAAAATGCAAAGTATGTAGAAATATAGCTGTCAACTTGGTCACTTCTTCATAAAGAAGCTTTATTGGTCCACAGTAGGAAATACAGAGTCTATAAATGCTAACGCGTTTCGGCCAAAACCTTCCTCATAGCATACTAGAAAAAAGAAAAAAAGCAAAGCCTTCTCTGAATGGCGACCATTCCAAGTGGGTGACCTCTGTGATTACTATGCAGCAGGACAGCCTCTTGTCACAAGGCCTAGGAGATAGCCTGGATCACTGTAGTAGTGGCAGCTACCACAGCGATTTTCCGCTTCTACCAATGTAACTGTACTGTGCATCTTTCTTCTTACAGCAATTCCCATAATGGATTTTGCCTAATTATAAACTGGCTAAAAGAAACCTAAACCTCAGGCAAACATTTGCGCAATTAAAGTATGTATGAATACACATCCTTGATAGGGACTCCCACATTGCAGTTTGTATGTACATCATGATTTGTGATGACCAAATTCTGTTCTCATAGATGGAAACATCAAATATATACAAACACGTAAAAACTGTACAATGTACTATCTGATATATCTGTGATATAAGGGTGATATGTTTACCATCTTTGTATTTTGTTATTCAAAAAATTTAATAGAATAATTTGTGAAAAAAAAAAGTATATGTGAACTGTGTTACCTTCTAGAGGTTTTGTAATTGTGTTCAGGCCAGGGGCGGACTGACCATTTGGAAACTCTGGCACTGCAGTAGGGGGCCCCATGAGATGCCCCTGGTACCTTTTTCATAGGCTTTTTTTGAGTTGGGCAAGGACACAGGGGCCCCATGATCCCCTATTTCCCGGGGGCCCCATGAGTTGTCAGTCTGCCCCTGGTTCAGGCAGAAATCACAACTCAGGCCTTGAATTTCCTTGAAAACTGAAGTTTAACAATACATAGTCGAGGGCCTACCCCTGCCTGTGATTGGGCGATGAAGGAGCAGCACACTGATGAAGTCATCCGTCTGCTCTGATCTCTGCATATTGAGAGACAGAATTGTGGAAAGCAATAGAGCCCAAATAAAGAAAGAGTGCTGGCTGTCCCTCTGCCAGTCTGTGTGCAGATCAGGGTACTTGTATGAAATACATTTAATGCCATTTTTAAATCTTGAGTTCAGGCACAGGGCTCTTGCACATGGGCGTACAGTCATACAAAGTAACATATGCCTGTTGTTGTAGCACCTGGAAGCCATAGCTGCAGCATAGCTGACCAGAAAAAATAGTATTCAATCGACTCTGGAGAAGAGTTAGTTATAATAAATAAAAGTCTATATAAAAGTCCAAGAATGAACACTAAGCGGCATCAGCGGCAGCACCCTTTGGAGCAAAACTGGAACTCTGTGAGTATAAAAGGGAACAGAAGGGCGCCACACTAAGTGCAGCATTAATAGTGCGATTTATTAAAACACATACAATTGACATTACAATCTGTAAGTCGTCCGGGTGTCTCACCTATAGGTTCCTGATTCCAGGTGGTCAGGATGGTCTATGCATGGCTGGACTGTGGAGCTGGAACATCCAAACGTGGCCGTCCGCTGCAGTAGCCAGCATAGACCATCCTGATTGCCTGGAAGCAGGAACCTATAGGGGAGGCACCCGACTTACAGATATGCCTGTCTCTTTTACCTTCCAGTGAGTTGCCAATTGTATGTGTTTTAATAAATCGCACTATTAATGCTGCACTTAGTCTGTTGCCCCTCTGTTCCCTAGCATAACTAACCAAATGTCAACTGACATCCATTACAGAATCTGTGGTGCAAGGCTATACATTCACCGGCCACTTTATTAGGTACACCTGGTCAATTGCTTGGTAACACAATTTGCTAATCAGCCAATCACATGGCAGCAACTCCATGCATTTAGACATCTAGATGTGATGAAGATGACTTGCTGAAGTTCAAACCGAGAATCAGAATTGGGAAAAAAGGGGATTTAAGTGATTCTGAACGTAGGTATGGTTGTTGGTGCCAGACGGGCTGGTCTGAGTATTTCAAAACCTGCTGATCTACTGGGATTTTCTTGCACAACCATCTCTAGGGTTTACAGAGAATGGTCCCAAAAAGAGAAAATATCCAGCAAGCGGATGTCAGAGGTCAGAGGAGAATGAGCAGATTGGTTCCAGATGATAGAAAGGCAACAGTAACTCATGGCAATATGGACCAAACTCTCTGAGTAATGTTTCCAACACCTTGTTTATTCTAAGCAATGAAGAATTCTGACAGCGAAAGGGGGTCCAACCCAATACTAGCAAGGTGTAATAAAGTGGCCGGTGAGTGTGTGTGAACTGTATTAACTTCTATAACGGGGGTCAGCAACCAGTCGACTAGTAGATCTCAGCCAGGTGACATATGATTACGGCACCCCTGCCAGAAATCACAGCACAGGCCTTGAATTTCCTTGCAGACTTAAGTTTAACCACTTGCCCTCCAGAGGATTTACCCCCCTTCCTGACCAGGCCATTTTTTGTTACTTCAACTGACAATTGTGCAGTCATGCAACGCTGCACCCAAATGAAATTTACATCCTATTTTTTCTCAGGAATCAAGCTTTCTTTCGGTGCTATTTGATCACCTGTGCAATTTTTTTTTTTTTTGCGCTATAAAAAAAAAAGTGACAATTTTGAGAAAAAAAAACTATATTTTTTGACTTTTTGCTATTAACCATGTCCAGTAAAAAAATTACATTTCATCATAAATTTAGGCCAAAATGTATTCTGCTAAAATGCCTTTGCTAAAAAAAATCCAAATATGTGTAAATTAATTGGTTTATGTGAAAGTTATAGTGTCTACAAATGGCGGTGTATATATATACTGGAATTTAAAAATACATTTTTTTTATATTAGTAATGGTGGCGATCAGATAACGGGACTGCGGGACTGCAGCAAGCATTGTGACACTGAGGGGAACTGACTTGGTGTCACTGACATCCCCAGTGACACCAATACAGTGATCAGCTAATAAAAAGCACTGACAATGTACTAATGACACTGTGCAGGAAGGGGTCAACATGTGGGGTGATCAAAGGGTTAACTGTGTGCTGTGTGCTGTTTAACTGTGTGCTGCTTGCCCCCTACCCGAAACTGCAAAATCACGTATATATACGTGATTTTGCGCACCAGTGCCGCTCTGTAGCAGTACTTCTACTATAGGGCGGACCTAATACATCCTCATCAAGGGCTAACCCCAGCCTATGATTGCAGCAGCACACTGATGAAGTCATCCCTTTTCTCTGATCTCTGCATATTTAGAGACAGCACTGTGGAAAGCAATAGAGCCCAAATAAAGAGAGCTGGCCAGTCTGTGTGCAGATCTGGGTACTTACGTTTAAGTTTAACAATACATAGTCGAGGGCTTACCCTTGCCTGTGATTGGGCGATGAAGGAGCAGCACACTGATGAATTCATCCCTCTGCTCTGATCTCTGCATATTGAGAGACAGAATTGTGGAAAGCAATAGAGCCCAAATAAAGAAAGAGTGCTGGCTCTCCCTCTGCCAGTCTGTGTGCAGATCAGGGTACTTGTATGAAATACATTTAATGCCATTTTTAAATCTTGAGTTCAGCTACAGGGCTCTTGCACAAGGGCGTACAGTCATATAAAGTAACATATGCCTGTTGTTGTGGCGCGTGGAAGCCATAGCTGCAGCATAGCTGACCAAATGCCCACTGAGATGCATTATAGAATCTGCTGTGTGAGGCTATATGTGCACACATAAAAGTGTATTTTTCAAACTGTAAATGTTTACTTTGTGCAGTTGTATGCCCTACCATGTGGCTGTGTGCAAGAGCCCTAAATTGTGTCTAGTCAAACCGTTTTTAGTTTTGGGGAGAGTAGGGAGGGATAAAACCTCTGTATAGTTTTCTGTTCCTAGGCAAATACAGTTTTCTGAGCCTAGGCAAATTCACTCCTCTAATTGTCCTAAAGACTATTGTCACCTGGGATGGAATCTAACATTTTACAGTGGTCATCAGGAAGTGGAGGAAAATTGGACCCACACTACAAAACCGATGTTTATAAACTGGAACGAATTCACCTAACACGAGGGAAAGTGTAATTAAGATGGTTTTAGGGGTGCAATGGGCTTTAAATATAAATGCTGATGGTTACAAAAGGTCTTTCAACAAGCTTGGTCCTCCTAGACCAGGGGTGCTCAACCTGTGGCTCACAGAGCCCTCTGATGTGGCCCTCAACCTCAAACTAATTGCAGGAGTTTTGGTACACTTTCAGAAAGTGCACCACACTGGCAAGATATAATAGAAGTCTATGGCAAAGAGCAGCTAACCCGCAGGAAAGCCGCAAGTGCACTGTGCACTAAACCGCAGCCCGTCAGTGTGAAAGCAGTCTTATAGGGGACTCAGGGCAGTAAGGACTCATTGATATTTGCTGTTTTGGAGACAGTAAAACCCCATAGTTGAGATTTATTTTTACCATACCCCCCAACCACTGGTGTAGCGTCAGGGGTTGCAATGGTTACAAATGGAGAAACAGAAAAAGGGGCGCACCGACCTAGTGCATTATCGTTTAAAATAACGCATTTCGAGGACACAACCTCTTCCTCAGAGCCAACCTCTGGCTCTGAGGAAGAGGTTGTGTCCTCGAAATCCGTTAGCCAGTTGGTCATCCAGGGTTCCATCGTATGGACTCAGATGTTGTTTGGATCATACATCTTGTTCAGTTTGACATGCCTGTGTTATTATGTCCATTGTGAGTATGATACCTATTTTTGTTTCTTTAATAAATTATTTTAAACGATAATGCACTAGGTCGGTGTGCCCTTTTTCTGTTTCTCCATTTGTATCCAGTGTATTCGGACCACCCCGGTCTGTTGAGGGCAGCAAGCAGTGCATATTTCAGAAAATTCCAGAACATTCCGATTGGGTCTACTGAGTCCTTTCCTAGCGCAGGAGTAAAGTGTTTGTTGTGTTGCAATGGTGACCATGCCCCATGCTCCATGGAGCCCATGTGGCCTCCCTGTCACATTCTGTTTTACACTCGGACACGAGGGGTAGTGCAAACCAATACAGGCTGGCTTCTCCTTCTCTCCCTCCCACCGGCATTCTGCAGCTACAGAAGGAAAATGTTCCTTATGCTATTCAAAATTTAAAAAAATTTAAATTTCTGAACCATTTCATTTCATTGTGGCCCCCAATGAGTCACCAAATCACTTAAGTGGTCCTCCATCTTCAACAGGTTGAGCACCCATGCCCTAGACCTATTCTTGTTCCAAACACTGGCCCATCAGAATATTTCCTTACATAGTGAGAACATAGATGGAGCTTACAAAAGAAGTGAACAGAATCATTTTTGGTTATCTATGTTCTTTAAATTAATTTGTTTACATATTTATTATTATTTTAATAGGGACTGTGTTAATTTATACAAGTATAAAAGATATACTAAAGTCCAATAGACCATGCACTTTGCAAAGTGCAGTTGCACTCATTTTCCTTAGTAAATGTGATGTGCTAAAGCTTCACTTTGTAAAGAATAACCAATCAAGGGAAAAAAAAATGAAAAAAAAAGTTTTGCATATAATTAGATGAAGGAAATCAGCAGAGCTTTACCACATTTACTAAACCCTGGGGAAAAATGAGTGCAAATGCACTTTCAAAGTGCACAGTCTATTTGCCTTTAGTAAATCCACCCCACTGCGACAACTGGCAAGCTCGCCTCCTATTAGCTGACCTCAGACACACCAAGCTGTGTAACTTAGAAAGCCCCTGCTTTCCATAGGCCCCCGGCCTATGGCAGTGCAGGAGTGGACTGAGAAATTTTGTGATAGGGAGTAGATGCAACCAGCCTGTCCATAGTAGGGATAGATTTGTGAAGGCTAAGTAAAATGTACCATAGTGCCTCATTGAGTGGTGGACATGGTCATAGGAGGCTATTCCTAAAAGACGTTGTTTATAGTAAAAAAATGTTTTCACATCTCCCGGCATCAGCTTCCATTTGTGGCTTTCTGCAGTTATTCACATGATGTCTTGGAGCTGCAAAGGAAGCTGATACTGTTAAGACTCATATACATTTACAGTTAGGAAGGGGGGAGTGGTAAAAACACGCTATGATGCGTTTCTAATACCCACAAATGCCCCCCCCAAGCCACAAAGGCAGCCGAGTGAACAGATGCTGCAAAAAGGATCTCCCCTGATGGGGCTGCACCAAAAATGCCCTACAACCATATGCAATGCACATGGTTGCACTGTGGTGGTGCAGCATGAGTTAAAACAGGCAGTGAGAAGGTGACATAGCTCCTCCGTCAACCTCCTCTGAAAAGCAATCCACCACAGATGACTTTGCAGAGGAGAGGCAAGCTCTACTGCTAGTGTAAACTTAGCCTAAGACTATCCTCTTCCAGACTTTGTCATTGCAGGTCTGAACAAGGTAGCCACATAAGGCCCACTATGCGTCAATGACTACAGGTCCCAATCTGACTGACCGTTTGAATAATAAAGCATCTCAACTCAGAGCCAAGGGCGGACTGACCATTTAGGCATTCGGGCACTGCTCGAGGGCCCGGGGTCAGTAGGGGGTCCCATGAGATTCCCCTGGTACCTTTCATAGTCTTTTTTGACTGTGGGCATGGACACAGGGGCCCCATGTTTTCCTATTGCCCGGGGGCCCCTTGAGTTGTCAGTCCGCTCTTGCTCAGAGCCACCAGACTATTTATCCTATTAGCACAGGCCAGGGGCAAATGCCCACCCTGGGATCAATACTACCCTGGGACAGGGCTATTGCTAGATTATTTTGCACCCTAGGCAAGACCAGCCACTTGCACTCCCCCCCAAAAAAACTTCACCTGTAGTTCCACTCCACCCCTCCTAGCAAACACCCTCTTTCCCCTCAAATTCTCCACCCCAACACAAATCCTTTCCCCCAACCCCCCCCCCCCCCAGCATAAATCCCCTCAATCCTGCCTCCTAACACAAATTCACCTAAATCCCTCCTAGCACAATTCCCTCCAAATTACCCTTCCCAGCACAAATCCTTTCTCCCCATCCAATCATCCCTCCCAGCACAATCCCCCCCAATCCTCCTCTCCTACAACAAACCCCCCTCTCCTAGCACACATTCCCACCCAATCCCTTCTCCTAGCACAACCCCCCCCCCCCCTTCAATTCCCTCTTCTAGTAAAATTTCCCCCAAATCCCCCTCCTAACACAAATCTCCCCATACCCATCCCCTCTCCGAGCACAAATCCCCCCCCCCCCCAATCCGTCAAAAGGCTTGCCTGGGGGGGGTGTAGCCAACCCCAACACCCCCCTAGGTCTGGCCATGTCGGAGAGTAGGGAAACCAGTGGCAGTGGCTGCGCCCTAGGCTGCCACCTAGTTTGCCTAGTGGTAGCACCTGCCCTGGGGTAACAGACATACACAACAACACATACTAATATAATACACAACTGTGTGCCAGTACAAGACTGTGTTACCTCGTCGGTGCTGTTTCCTCCTCTGGCAGATGTTAATACATTTATTACACACCCACATGAGACAGACTAGAACTGCCGACCCAGCAGCCAGGAACGCTATGAACACCGCCACAAAATAAAACTCCTCATAGCGAATCTCTGGAAGGAGAGACAGATATGTGTAAGAGACACAATAGGCAGTAAATTGAGGATTGTCTAAAAGAATCATCAGAAATTGAGGGACAGCTTCTACCATGGACATTGAGGATGATTGTACTCTGTTTGACGTTGCCAATTTCATCGCTCAGGGTGATCATGTAGAACCCAGAATCTCTGACCTCCACGTTCAGGAGCTGTATGGAGCCATTGTCGTAGTTGTGAACACGCCCGCTGTAACCACTGGAGATGTTGACGTAAGAGTTCATCTTCCACTCTATGATGCATTGTGACTTCCAGCTGGACATGAACTGCCACTGAATCCACGGTGTTCCATTACAGGTGTGGTCGACGGACAGGAGTACATTCTGCATCACTGTGGCATTTATGATGGGCTCTGGGATGAGCAACATGATCCCTTTGCCTGAAGAAGAAAATATTCAGGACATTTAACTTTTTTTATATTCTGTTCACAAACATCGACTCAAATGCTTCAGGTCTAACCTTGCATTATGTTGGCCTTATAAATAATGCTAAGTAATTGATTGATTACAGATTAGAGTAACCATTCTCAATCAGGGTTCTGTGGAACTCTAGGGTTCCTCCAGAGGTTGCTAGGGATTCCTTGAGATGTGGTTGGTGGACTTCTCATCTGAAGGTCTCTACATAGTTGCAGGGCTAATGCCACTTGGTGGAGACAATACAATGAATTCAGCTACCAGTACTCCTTGCTCCTGTGTATCCTGTATTCCTTGGACCTCCTGTTACCAACCCGGCTTGTCTCTGGACCTTCCTGCTGTCTGACTCCTGGCTCTAACCCTGGCCCTCTAAAGGGCTCTGCTTCTCCTGCCTTACCGTGTATGACTCTGGCCTGTTACCTGACTACTATTTAGCATGCTTCATCTGATTCCTGTATATCACCTTGGCTACTGTTCTTGACCACGCTTCAGCCCTCTCTCTGGCCTGTCTCTCCGTGTATGACTATGGCTTTTATCCTGACTATGCCTCTTCAGCCCGGCCCTGCCAGTCTGACCACATTTCTGCCTCGGGTGCCATCTTGCTTATGGCTGCTTCCTTGGTCCTGCTGCATCTCCAAGGGCAACAGAGATCCTACCATCAGTCCTGACAGACCAGCTGACAGCTATCTGCTGGACTCTGCTGCAAGCAACCTCCAGCAGAGCTGCTTAAATGGCACCTGTGCTTCTTTAAACTTAGCACTCCCTGTTCTTGCCTTCAGGGGTGCTCAGCCATGAGGGAAGCCCTGTCATCAAGTCAGCGTCAGACCAGGTATGTGACTGTGATCTTTCTGGTTGAATCAGGTCGTAGGGAGAACATTGCAGTCACTTAATATCCTCCTAAATCTCTTGTGAAGTCACTCCTACTATGTGACTCTATTACTATAGAGAAGTGGTGTACCCAAAACCCTCCATATGATGGTGTCCAAACAGTGGCCCACTTTTAAGGTATTAAAGTGTTTCTTTGGTGGGTTCATACCCTTGAGGCCTTGGATTATACAATCCCACCCTGGATAACATTTAGAATTGCTCTGATCAATGTTCATTAAAACATTTTTTTGTAAGTATTATTATGATAATTGGTTTAAATATTTTTAATTCACTATTGTGTGTATATTATCATTCATTTTTGTATCTTTATTAGAAATTCCTTCTATGTCTATGCCCCCTGAAGAAGATACAAAATGGAGTGATCGAAGCGAGTCAGAGTTATCTCCCTTCCTTTGGGAGTTATTCTTCATATTTAGGAGGAAATATTTTTGTGGTATTGTCTGAGTTTATTGTGTGAAAAAAGTCTATCACAATATTGCTGATGTGCTGTAAACAATTGTGTACTTTTTGTAAGGATGTTTATGGAATGAACCATGTATTTTTTAACAAAAGTCCTTTTATGTATATGTATCATGGTTGCTGCATGAAAGTCCCCCATGGGGGTGTTCATTTGTGTATTTGATTTTGGGATGAGCAGCTAGATCCTCGACCCTTTAGTTATGATTAAAGTGTTTCTAAAGGCATTATTTAAATTAAACTAACAAACATGTTTTACTTACCTGCCCTGTGCAGTACTATTGCCTGAGCATCCTCTTCTGGGGTCCCCCACCAGCGCTGTCTTCTCCTCTTCTGTGTCTGCCTCCATAGCAAGCCGGTTGCTATGGGGGCAGATGTGTGAGCTTGTTCCCGAGCTGTAGGTCCATACAGGGGCGGACTGACCATTTGGAAACTCGGGCACTGCCCGAGGGCCCGGGGTCAGTAGGGGGCCCCCATGAGATGCCCCTGGTACCTTTTTCATAGGCTTTTTTGAGTTTGGGCAAGGACACAGGGGCCCCATGATCCCCTATTGCCCGGGGGCCCCATGAGTTGTCAGTCCACCCCTGGGTCCATAGACACACACACTCCGCCCGCCCCCTGCTCCGCCCCCTGCTCTCTGCTCACAGGATTTTGTTGACAGCAGCAGGAGCCAATGTGAGAAGAGAAAGACAGAGAAGAAGGCCTGCAGATGGGAACAGCACTGGATTGATACAGGACTTCGGTAAGTGTTTGGGCACAGCAAGTGGCAAAACATTTTTTCACCCTAATGCGTTTTCTGCATTAAGATAAAAACATTGTAGCTTTAGAAACACTTAAAGTCTTTTAGGTGAAAGCAAACATTTCTTATATCACAGCTTACCAATTCTTAGATGTGATGACTACATTCATTTCCTTTTTTCTGCTTTCTTTCTTTTGTTTTTTACCTAGTGATCCTGCCAGTAAGTCTGCTGTTTTTCAATAGAACAAGCTCTCCTGCAAAGGTAGCAGTTACAGGGCTGAGAAAAACCATTTCCTACTGTCAGGGGTGCTTACAATAATCCACACTTATTTCTTCATGTTAAACTTTTATCCTTAAAAGGAAAAAATGGTTTGCTATAACTGTTTATAAAATATTAACTGGAGTTCAGCTTTGATATGTTAGTGTATCTAAATCTGCTAGTACATCTAACACTCCCCTCCCCTCAGACTAATAATGCTGCTTTCCAAAGGTGTCTCTGTTGCTCCTCCATCCAGACTGAGGGCACTCTAATACAGGGGGTGTGTTACTTGCCAGATCGCCAGGTGAAAACAGAGGGAAAAAAGCCTAAAAAAAGAAAACTAATGCAGCCACCACATCTGAGGACTGGAAAGCTGCAATATATTACATTTTTAGTTTTGGGTTTAAATGGCCTCATGTCCAGGAAGCTGTAGAAGCACTGTTTTGCCCATCATGATTGGCCAGACTGGATTGACGTAGCTCCAGCATGCACTGTACAAAAGCGGTAAGGATCCTTTATTAAAGAAAAGTCATAATACGCCATAGTATGTCCCTCTACAATAAAAAGCCCTCATGTTCACACATGTTCAGTTCCACTTTAAAATATTACTTGGCCTACAAACAACATTGTGTTCTTTTTTTTCAAAGAGAGGGGCTTTATTGAAAGACTTGATCCAAATCATACAAGACCTGATGAAAGGTATCCGAGCATCCTAAGATACTATGCAGCTGCAATATTGACCAACCTAGAGAGATGCATGAGAACTCTACTCTACAGAGAGACCCGTCACCCAGATCTACTCTCACACCACCTTATCCTTTTTCTAAACAAATTGCGTGTGTTAAATGATTTTATATGGTAGAAATATGTCCCTAAATTCAGGGCCGTGGATAAAGGGGTACCACCAGCCCTTCTGTATGGGGCCCAGGCCAGCAGGGGGGCCCAGGCAGCTGGGTGAATTGGAAGTGGGCAGAGAGGGTGATCAGCACAAAGGGGGGCAATTATTGGAATCGATCCTCTGTTTGGCTCTCTCTGCAACATCTGAAAGCTGGATTCTTCTCCTCTCCCTCCCGCTGGCTTTCAGAGACAGCCATACAGGGGATCGGTTCCAGTAATTGCCCCCCCTCCCGCCCACAATGGCAATCACCCTCCCTCTGCACATTTGATTCACCAAGCTGCCTGGGCCCCTACAGTGCCAGCTTCTCTCCTCTCCTTCCAGATGCAAGCACACAATAGGATCCTTCAGGATGGAGAGTGGCATAACAGTCCGAATAATATGTCACATTAACCAGTCCATTCCTTTCCTGAATGAACACAATGAGTGCTCAGTATTGATCACTCATGATGTTTATTCATAACAAGCATAGTAAACTGTGTTTTGTTTTTTTTTAAGGGGGCCCTGTCAGGTTGGTTGTATAGGGCCCCGTTGTTTCTAACAGCAGCCCTGACTAAATCATAGTCATGTGCAGGGGTGGACTGACCATTTGGAAACTCGGGCACTGCCCGAGGGCCCAGGGTCAGTAGGGGGCCCCATGAGATGCCCCTGGTACCTTTTTCATAGGCTTTTTTGAGTTTGGGCAAGGACACAGGGGCCCCATGATCCCCTATTGCCTGGGGGCCCCATGAGTTGTCAGTCCGCTCCTGGTCATGTAATGTGTCTTGTCCTCCTCTTCCATCGTCTTCCTTACAGTTTCCTATTGGTTATCCAATGGCAGAGCACTATGAAGATTATAGTGACTGATGTCAAGAGGAGGGGACTGGTAACTGGATCAGCCATTTGTGACTCTGGGACACAGTGCCAGCAAGGGACATGGACCTGGACTTAGGTGAATATTAAAAAGGCTTCACAAGCCATCTTTTTCTGAACAAATTGGTGAATGGGTAAGAGAAGAGTAGTACGGAAAAGTAGATCCGCTTTCTGCTTTGCCTGCAGATGGGCTTAAATAACACTTATTTCTGGAGGTTCTATAATTGTGTCTATTTAGGAGAACACAAAATTAAGCCATTTGAAGTGGAGATAGAATACCAATTCATGAATATTTAAGTATAGTTTCCTTCCTGTCTACAAATTGCTCTGACCCCCATGTAATGGAAATGAAGATTTAGTTTCAAGTTGCTTAACAGGACATGTGTCCACTCAATGAAGTTGGATGAGAAGTGGTTCTTTAATGGCAGAGCGGTTGTCAGGGACCGACTGACAGAAGCCTCTAGCACCCCACAGGCCGAAATTCCCCAAGGCGTGTTATCTAAGCCCCGACCTGCTTGTTCACCAGAGCTCCTGATGGTGGGGATGGACTTGGAGCAGGTCGAAACCAGGTCGCTGCCCCTGGGTACAACCAGCTGTGGTAGAGGTACTTGCCAGTGGCATGTAGCGGGTGAGAGACTGATGTGAAGAGGTGAATTAAGCGTAGTCAGACAGGACGGGTCAGGAACGGTGGAGGCAGAACGGTACAGAGCGGCAGGCAGAGGGATAAACGGGTCACAGGCCAGGTTCAGTAACAGGAGGTCAATATGTTCAGGAGCAAACAGAAGAAAGGTCAGACAAGCCAGGAATCAGAGCAGGAGACGGTCAACGGATCAGTGTCAGGCAGGGTTGGCAACAAGCAATCTCTCAGGATACAACAGGATAACAGGAGTAAGACCATATGGCACTTGAGCATTGCAAGAGCTGGTCTTAAAAAGAGCGCCCTGCGCTGTCATTGCTGACAAGCGCGCGCCCGTGTGCGTGAGTGCGCATGCGCTGCCACAATTGCCGCCGCGGGCACCCAGGTGCTAGTGCCTGCATGTTAGCGTGTCTTGGCAATTTGCACATGCGCAGACCTACACGCCGCGGCGAACCCTGACAGCGGTAAGGATGTGGAACTCCCTTCCACAGTTGGTGGTGTCTGTAGGGAATATTGAAATTTTAAAATACTCTTAGGTGTGCATTTTAGTGAATGCAATATACAAGTCTATGGGAGATGGTATTAACAAAACCACACACACCTTCACCCACACAGGTTGAACTGGATGCACTGGTGTCTTTATTCAAACTTACCAACTATGTAATTATGTAAGAGATACAGACATGTTTGTAGTCCATATCAGGAGAGCAGCCTAGGGTGACAACCATAGAGAGGAGACTAAGTGCAGCATTAGATGTACAGTTTATTGGCACAGTAACAATTGGCAACTTACAAGAATTAAAAAAGAGATAGGTATGCCACCAAAGACGTGGTCCAGACTCCCGGGAAATGAAGGAGGACAGGAGGTGTCCAGACTTCAGGGTTATGGCTGGAGAGAGGATCCTGAGAGAGGATCCTGGAGCGGCCAGCCGCCGCTCCAGGTCTGAAGAATAAGCTCTGCTTCGAAACGTGTTACCACCCTTCTACATCATCACGTTCCAATGCTGTTGTCACGTTCGCCCCGCTGCCATTTGCGTTACACACTGGTTTCCTGTGGCGGCCGACCGCTCCAGGATCCTCTCTCCAGCCATAACCTTGACGCCTGGACACCTCCTGTCCTCCTTCAGTTCCCAGGAGTCTGGACCACATCTTTGGTGGCATACCTATCTCTTTTTTCATTCTTGTAAGTTGCCAATTGTTACTGTGCCAATACACTGTACATCTAATGCTGCACTTAGTCTGGTGCCCCTCTCCTCTTTTTCTTTTGCATACATTATCCAGCTTTGCACTGATGCTGCCATTTAGCTAATGTGCCACTGTGAACACTCACAGTTCCTTCCCCCCCGTCTTGGACTTTATTGATGGACATTTGGACTTTCTTTTACCTCTCTCTCTCTCTCTCTCTCTCTCTATATATATATATATATAAATATATACCCCACAAGCGCAAAATCTGTATATACTGTATTACATTGCTAGGGTGACAACCATGGCTTTCTCCATAGATGCAGAGCAGGAGTGCCATAGCCACCCATGAGCAGGAAGTGCATTATCTGCAGGATTACCAGGTTAAAATAAACTAGAGGAAGCTTGAAAAAAAATGAAAACGAATGCAGCCACCACATCAAGGACTAGTAAGCTGTAATACTGTACATTTCATTTTGGGTTTTGGGCTTTAAGTAATCAGCCATTTTATGTGAAGACGTACCAGTCCCAGACTTAGAGGACATTTATGTTTAACAGCTCATGCAGTCTTAGTGGGCTGAGCCTATAATCTGTTTGTCATTATGTTGTCATGCGTTGCCACGTGCTCCTTAGAAATACTATAAAGATTAACCTAAAGGAATAGTAAACTATACACAAAACTGCCATTTACAACCAAGCTATCAGTATGGGTTTATAACTGCCATTTACAACCACACTATCAGTATAGGTTTATAACTGAATAATGCTATATGTGTAATGGGTTAATACAATGGTCTCCAAACTATGGCCCTGGGGCCAGGTGTGGCCCTTTGCTCGCCTTTATCCGACCCTTGAGGTACTGTTCCATCCACTGACACAAACAATGGGGCATAATTCCTGTTGCTAACACCAACAATGGGGCATTATTGCTCCCACTGAAACCATAAAAAGGGCACAATTCCTCCCACTGATACCAACGATGGGGCACAATTCTTTCCATTGACACCAACGGTGGAGCACAATTTCTTCCATTGTCGCCAATGATGGGCCACAATTCCTTCCATTGACACCAACAATGGGGCACAATTCCTTCCATTAATACAAGGATGGGGCACAATTCCTTCCATTGACACAACAATAGGGCACAATTTCTTCCAATGACACCAACGATGGGGCACAATTCATTCCATTGACACCAACAATATGGCACAATCCTTCCATTGACACTAATGATGGGGCACAATTCCTTTTATTGATACCAACAATGGGCCACTATATCTCCCACTGACACCAACACTATTATTTCGACTGACAACAAAATGGCACAATTCCTTATGCTGACACCAACAATTGGGCAGAATTCCTTCCATTGACACCAGCGTTGGGGCACTATTCCTCCACTGACACCAAAGATAGGGCATTGTTTACACCCATTGAACTCCAGGTCATTTTCTGCTTCCACTGGCCCTAGTCCGGCCCCCCTAACGTCTAAAGGACAGTAAACTGGCCCTTTGTTTAGAAAGTTTGGAGACCGCTGGGTTAGAAGCTCAGGGGGAGACTCAGCATGATTAACCTGGAACATGAAGGTGATGCAGTCCCGGCATATCTATGGAATTTTTAAGATTTTTTTGGCCTCATGCACACTGGATGTTTTTAACGTGGCTGTTAGGGGGTATCTGGCATTTTTTTTTCTGTCTTCAAATGCCCCTGCATGTTAGCCTATGTATCCATGCATACATAGGCATTTAGAGTATAGAGGTAGTGGCATCTACAGGCAGAAAAAACCTTCCACTACCAGCATGTCCAGGAACAGTGGCGTTTTGGCAGAAAAAAACACTTGATGCATGTAAACGTGTGTTAACACAAGGTGCATTTTGCGCTTTAGTGATAAGTAATTTCAGTGGCCATAAATAAATTATTAATTTGACCAACGAAATTAATCAAATGGTAGTAAACCACAGGTTAAAAAAAATTAAAAATAAAATCCCCTGCAAGGTAACGTCATAATGTGTTAGTATGCAACACATACTACCACATTATGAAAGACTTACTTTAAAAGGAAGCCCTCCAGTGGCTTTCACCACTGCAGAGGCTTTAATCTGCACCCAGTCTTCCTTCCAGGTTCGCGAGCTCCAGCCATCTGTTTGGCCAAGCTGCAATTATATCACTCTTGCGCATGTGCGTGGAAGTTCCGGACCACAGCACAGTGCTCTGAAGGAAAAGCACGGGTACGCTGTTCCTTCAGCGCGCATGCGTCGGCTCTCAAAAAGAGCGAATATCTCCTAAACAGTGCACGTTTAGGAGATATTAATTTTACCTACAGTAAGCTTTATTGTCACCTTACCTGTAGTTAAAAGTTAAAATAAGAGTTTACTATCACTTTATCATTTAATGCGCCTAATTGTATCACATGCATTTATAAGCTTCAAGTGTTTTTTCTACCAAAACACTGCTGTTAGGAATATCAACTTATGCCGGCCTCCTCCATACAAACATCCAGTTTCAAAGTACTTTGGGAATAATGCAAATCAGACACCTAGATGTGTCATGCTAAACTCGACTTTCTTTATTATTGATCAAGCTTTAAGTAATGAATGATAGCACTGCATATTTCTGGTGGTTTCCATGAAGCACCAATCTGAATACAGAATAGAGATTTCAGTAAACTACTATATGGTGTATCATAACAAAAATAACAGGATGAATGGCATAATGTCCAGTGTGCATGAGGCCTTAAAGCTGAATTCCAGGTATGATTTTTGTTGCAGTTACTGTACATTGGTCCAACTTGGAGGCACCACACAGTGACGTTCATTGAAGAAGACTCCACTACTACTGCGATCAATACTATCTTCTGGGTCCCATGCCGAGCAGCTGCAAACATGGCACTATTGACAGAACTCCTAGCATTTTTCTCAATTACAAAGCATTCTCTTATTGGATAGGGTGGAGATTCAGATGTCCCCACCTGCCTCTTCACCACGTTCAGTCAGAGACCGCCTTGCATTCACTGAGAAAATTGCACGGCATTCTGTGAATGGCAGCTACATTGAGTGAGCGGACTCCCTGTTACTATGCAGCAGGACCCAGAAGATAATGCCAATCGCTGTAATAGTGGTGACTACTACAGCCAGGGCTGCTGTTAGAAAGCACGGGGCCCCATACAGCCCACCTGACAGGGCCCCCTAAAAAAAACAAAACACAGTTTACTATGCTTGTAATGAATGAACACACGAGTGATCGGTACCGAAATGATTGCGTTCATTCAGGAAAGGAAGGGGCTGGTAAATGTGACATATTTACTGGACCTTTCCCCCACTCTCTATCCTGAAGGATCCTATTGCGTGACTGCAGTTGCCGGTGGAAAGGAGAACCCGGCAGCACTACAGTGGTGGGGGCACACAAGGGGCTTGGACAGCAGAGGGAAACATATGGTGTAAAGGGAGGGTGTGTCAGGAATGGACTGGCCAGCAATAGTGGGATTCACCTGCCTTATGAGCTGCAGTACCAGGGCTGGCCAGCGGGTGCTCCCAGCAATCAGAGACTCAACCTTGCAGCCAGTCAAACACCTGGAACTAATTATACTGGTGTATTTAAGGGACATTCAGACCTGCAGACTCTGCCTTGGTGTTGTGTTTCTCCTGGGCCCTGTATCTTGTTCCTGCATCCTGCATCCTGCATCCTGCTCCTGCCCCTGTCCCTGTTCCTGTCTTGTTGCTGACCCGGCTTGATTCTGACCTCTGCTGACTTCTCCTGTTCTGATCCCTGGCTTGTGACCCCGACCATTCTCTGCCTGACCCCCTGTACCTACCTGCCTGTTAGTTGCTGTACCCTGCTCGTGACCTGACTATTCTCCGCTTGCTCCCCCTGTACCTACCTGCCCAATTGATATTGACCCGGCCTGCCTGACGACGCTTGCACTGTATGTACTGTTATCTGTGGGTGGTTTGGTTTGTTTGCACTGTGTTATGTTTTAGTATTGCACTGCGTTTATGTTTGTATTGTTAGTGTTAATAAATTGTTTATAACTTATCTGAAGTCTGCGTTTCCCTGCGTCAGTCACACACCTCTGGTCATACCCGGGAGCCTTGACATTACACCAAGGCCAATCCTGACCAGAAGTGGCTGCATAGGGAAGCCATCTTGGCTTGTTGATGGGAAGGATGGATCTGAATGAGGTTGCGTATTTATATCTGCTAGTGTTTGATGACAGGGAGTATGCTTATCAAACTCTGAAGGAGTATACCCAGGATGAACTGCTAGAATGTATACGGCTCGCTCATGTTCTAGTAGATCAGGGCACAGAATTCTCTGAGGTGCAGCCATTGATTGAGGTTTGTGCTGAGTTGGTTTCATCTGGTACCCCTGAATGCAGGGATGAATTTTTGCCACCATTTAGTGCAGACCAGGTAGAGTCCCTGGTATGGTTATTAGAGGATGATGTGGATTGCTTCTTGGAGCATTATGCTGCATGTTCACCACAGGTACTAAGAGATTGTATAAACGCAGTGCAGTCTTTGGTCAGACAGGCTTTGTGTAAGCTCAGCTTTGTTCAACCCATACTGCAGACATGGACAGATTTGTTACACCCAGCCTCAGTCAGCATACAAAGACCCAGTCCTGCTTCTAATCTATTTCCTCAAAGCTCTATTCCTGCATTCCCAACAGCTCCTCCAGTTACAGCCCAGTATACTTGGCTATCTACCGCATGTCAGTACCCTGTTCCCACTCGCTGCACCTATCCTGCCTTTAACCCTGTAAAGAAGCCCTCTGTAGCGACTGTTCCTTCCCCTGTTCCATCCTCCAGCTCTTCTCTGTCTCCAGCTGCTCCATTCATTTGCAGACCTGCGTTTACTTGCAGTGCCCCAGTAGTTAAAACCAGAAAAAAGCGAAAATTCTTTCCAACCAGTACCATCCTGCCAGTATCCAAACCGGTGAGCCTACCGTCTGAGAACCTGCCTTCCGTGGTTCAGCCTGATGCCTCTCTTTGGCCTGATGCCTCTACTCAGCCTGAAGCCTCTACTCAGCCTGAAGCCTCTACTCAGCCTGAAGCCTCTCTTCAGCCTGATGCCTCCACTCAGCCTGATGCCTCCACTCAGCCTGATGCCTCCACTCAGCCTGAAGCCTCCACTCAGCCTGAAGCCTCTACTCAGCCGGATGCCTCTACTCAGCCGGATGCTTCTACCCAGCATAATGAACTGATCCAGCCTGATGATCCTATTAGGCCAGTTGACTCGATGCCCGCTGTTGATCCATATGATCCGGTACCTGATCCGGTGCCCGCTGTCGTGCCAATTGACTCAGAGCCCGCTGTCGTACCTGGTGACTCGGTGCCCACTGCCTTGCCAGATGACGCGGTGCCCGCTGGCGAGCCAAATGACCTGATGCCTGGTGACCCAGTGCCCGCTGTCATACCTGGTGACTCGATGCCCGCTGTTCCACCAGACGACTCGGTGCCCGCAGTCCTGCCCGGCGACTCGGTGCCCGCAGTCTTGCCAGACGACTCGGTGCCCGCAGTCTTGCCAGACGACTCGGTGCCCGCAGTTCCGCCAGTTGACTCGGTGCCCGCAGTTCCGCCAGTTGACTCGGTGCCCGCAGTCTTGCCAGACGACTCGGTGCCCGCAGTCTTGCCAGTCGACTCGTTGCCTGCAGTCTTGCCAGACGACTCGGTGCCCGCAGTTCCGCCAGTTGACTCGATGCCCACTGTTCCGCCAGTTGACTCAGTGCCCGCAGTCTTGCCAGACGACTCGGTGCCCGTAGTCTTGCCAGACGACTCGGTGCCCGCTGTTCCGCCAGTTGACTCGATGCCCGCTGTTCTGCCAGACGACTCGGTGCCCGCAGTCTTGCCAGGCGACTCGGTGCCCGCAGTCTTGCCAGGCGACTCGGTGCCCGCAGTCTTGCCAGGCGACTCGGTGCCCGCAGTTCCGCCAGTTGACTCGATGCCCGCTGTTCCGCCAGTTGACTCGGTGCCCGCAGTCTTGCCAGACGTCTCGGTGCCCACTGTCGTGCCTGGTGACTTGGTGCCCGCCGCTCCGCCTGGGGGCCCGAGACCTGTCGCTCCGCCTGGGGGTCCGGTGCCCGCCGCTCCGCCTGGGGGCCTGAGACCTGTCGCTCCACCTGGGGGCCTGAGACCTGTCGCTCCGCCTGGGAGCCTGAGACCTGTTGCTCCGCCTGGGGGTCCGGCGCCCGCCGCTCCGCCTGGGGGTCCGGCGCCCGCCGCTCCGCCTGGGGGTCCGGCGCCCGCCGCTCCGCCTGGGAGCCTGAGACCTGTCGCTCCGCCTGGGGGCCTGAGACCTGTCGCTCCGCCTGGGAGCCCGAGACCTGTTGCTCTGCCTGGGGGTCCGGCGCCCGCCGCTCCGCCTGGGGGCCCGAGACCTGTCGCTCTGCCTGGGGGTCCGGCGCCCGCCGCTCCGCCTGGGGGCCCGAGACCTGTCGCTCCGCCTGGGGGTCCGGCGCCCGCGCTCCGCCTGGGGGCCTGGCGCCCGCCGCTCCACCTGGGGGCCCGATGCCTGTCGCCCCGCCTGGGGGCCCGATGCCTGTCGCCCCTCCTGGGGGCCCGATGCCCGTCGCCCCGCCGGGGGGCCCGATGCCCGTCGCCCCGCCTGGGGGCCCGGCGCCCGCCGCTCCGCTTGGGGGCCCGATGCCTGTCGCCCCACCTGGGGGCCTGAGACCTGTCGCTCCGCCTGGGAGCCCGAGACCTGTTGCTCTGCCTGGGGGTCCGGCGCCCGCCGCTCCGCCTGGGGGCCCGAGACCTGTCGCTCTGCCTGGGGGTCCGGCGCCCGCCGCTCCGCCTGGGGGCCCGAGACCTGTCGCTCCGCCTGGGGGTCCGGCGCCCGCGCTCCGCCTGGGGGCCTGGCGCCCGCCGCTCCACCTGGGGGCCCGATGCCTGTCGCCCCGCCTGGGGGCCCGATGCCTGTCGCCCCTCCTGGGGGCCCGATGCCCGTCGCCCCGCCGGGGGGCCCGATGCCCGTCGCCCCGCCTGGGGGCCCGGCGCCCGCCGCTCCGCTTGGGGGCCCGATGCCTGTCGCCCCACCTGGGGGCCCGATGCCTGTTGACCCGCCTGGGGGCCCGGTGCCTGCTGCTTCACCTGGTAATCTCCCGATGTGCCTCTGCCCGGAGTCCAGCCCGGAGTCCAGCCCGATGTGCCTCTGCCCGGAGTCCAGCCCGATGTGCCTCTGCCCGGAGTCCAGCCCGATGTGCCTCTGCCCGGAGTCCAGCCCGATGTGCCTCTGCCCGGTGTGCCGCTGCCCGGAGTGCCTCTGCCCGGAGTCCAGCCCGATGTGCCTCTGCCCGGAGTCCAGCCCGATGTGCCTCTGCCCGGAGTCCAGCCCGATGTGCCTCTGCCCGGAGTCCAGCCCGATGTGCCTCTGCCCGGAGTCCAGCCCGATGTGCCTCTGCCCGGTGTGCCTCTGCCCGGAGTCCTGCCCGGTGTGCCAGTCTTTGATATCCCGCCAGTTACCAGACCTGGGCGGTGGAACTTTTTGCCCAGCTAGGACTGTTTGGAGCGTCCTGAGGCCGCTCCTTGAGGGGGGGTACTGTCAGGAATGGACTGGCCAGCAATAGTGGGATTCACCTGCCTTATGAGCTGCAGTACCAGGGCTGGCCAGCGGGTGCTCCCAGCAATCAGAGACTCAACCTTGCAGCCATTCAAACACCTGGAACTAATTATACTGGTGTATTTAAGGGACATTCAGACCTGCAGACTCTGCCTTGGTGTTGTGTTTTTCCTGGGCCCTGTATCTTGTTCCTGCATCCTGCTCCTGTCCCTGTTCCTGTCTTGTTGCTGACCCGGCTTGATTCTGACCTCTGCTGACTTCTCCTGTTCTGATCCCTGGCTTGTGACCCCGACCATTCTCTGCCTGACCCCCTGTACCTACCTGCCTGTTAGTTACTGAACCTGGCTTGTGACCCTGACCATTCTCCGCTTGCTCCCCCTGTACCTACCTGCCCAATTGATATTGACCCGGCCTGCCTGACGACGCTTGCACTGTATGTACTGTTATCTGTGGGTGGTTTGGTTCGTTTGCACTGTGTTATGTTTTAGTATTGCCCTGCGTTTATGTTTGTATTGTTAGTGTTAATAAATTGTTTATACCTTATCTGAAGTCTGCGTTTCCCTGCGTCAGTCACACACCTCTGGTCATACCCGGGAGCCCTAACAGGGTGATGGGTGCAGCGGGGAGGGAAATTACTTCAACTGATCCCCTGTATGGCTCTCCCTGCAGCAGATGAAAGCCAGCAGGAGGGAGAGGAGAAGCCAGCTTTCAGCTGCTGCAGAGAGCCATACAGGGGATCGGTTCCCATAACTTCCCCCCCGCCATGCTAAACACCCTCCCTGCCCACAAATCTGATTCACCCAGCTTCCTGGGCCTCCCTGCTGGTCTGGGCCCTGTAAAGGAGGACTGGTGGTACCCCCGTATCCACGGTCCTGACTACAGCGATTTTCAATTTCTCCAGAGATGCCTCAGGTATGGCATATACAGTACATACTTACAATGTTGCAAGGTGGAATTCAGCTTTATATTATCAATATAAAATTTAAAGTGTATGTCCAGCACAAACTTTTTTTCTTGTTTTTGACATTATGGGGAAAGGTTTGAACCCCTGTGAGGTATTTTACTGTTATCCAAGGCCCCATTAGGGAGATTTCCCATCACTTCCTGTCCTGATGATATTTTACCAAACAGGAGATGATGGTAAGTGTTTAACAGCAGCACAGACTAAAATATCTATACTTTTTTTTTTGTTTTCAGTTGTAGGGAAACGCTAGAACCCCAGTCGAGTTTTTATTTCTGTTTGTTTCCCTGATTTTCCCTCATTTCCTGTCTGGTGAAACCAATGTCAGCAGGACAGGAGGTGAGGGGAAATCTCTCTAACGGAGCCCCAGATTGCAATAGAAACTTAATCCTTCCAAAAACCAAAATAATGTGTTTGGCTTGACATATACTTAAAGTGCTACTAAACCCAGAACCCTGCATTCACTATATCCAGTCTCCCACAGTACACAGAACATGCATTTGTTTTAGTAAATATAAATTCCTAAATACCTTTTCTCATCAGCAGTTAGATCAGTCTTTTGACATCTATCAGTGTCCAGCAGAGTACTGGTTAAAGTTTCTAAGAGGAGTTTTCATTCTCCCCTGATTGTCCTATGAGGCTGCATAACCCCTGATCCTTTGTCTGGACATTGCTGATTGGCCCTGTGCTGATCACATGCACTCTCCCATAGAAAAGAAAAACTCTCAATCAATGCATACCAAACTGAGCATGTGCAGCTTGCCCCCAGGGCTATGTTCTCTGCTGATGGATTGGGGACAGAAGAAGGGGAGGATCAGAGAAGTCAGGATCAAACATCCTTTTTACACAATGCGAAGGATTAACCACATTAGGTTCCACGGTGAGTATAACAAGCATGCTTTACTGCATATACAGACTGATTTTACTGATGTGGTTTAAGTAACAGCAATGAGTAAATGTTAGTGGTGAACCGGAATGAAAATTCTAGTGCCGAAACCGAAAATTCAAAATGCACTTGGCCAAAAACCGAAACCAAAATGCGCAATTTTTAAAAATGAATATATATTTTTTTTAAAAAATACACTTTGATTAAAAAAAAACAATATACCGTATTTCCGGCGTATAAGACGACTTTTCAACCCGTGAAAATCTTCTGAAAAGTCGGGGGTCGTCTTATACGCCGGTGCGAGCCAGTGTCAGGGCGGCACTTTTTCGAGGGGCGGCGCGGCGCCGCCCCCCCTCCTCCTCCAACGGACACTAAGTACAGGGGTGGGCAGGGGGGCTGCTGTACCTTACCTGGCTCCGGTCCCATGACGATCCGGTCCAGGAAGCGCAGCTGCTCCTTCTTTCAGTTCGGCCGCTCGATGGTCACGCGGTCGCTCGGCTTTGCCTCCTCACCGGTGATTGGGCGCCAGCACTGGAAAGGCACACAGGCAACCAATCACCGGCGAGAAGGCGGAGCCGAGCGGCCCCGTGAAAATCGAGAGGCCGAACTGGAAGAAGGAGCAGCCGCTCCTCTCCCCCACTGACACTAACGATGGGGCACTATTCCTCCTTCACACTGACACCAACGATGAGGCACTGTTCTCCCCCACTGACACCAACGATGAGGCACTGTTCCTCCCCCACTGACACCAACGATGAGGCACTGTTCCTCCCCCACTGACACCAACGATGAGGCACTGTTCTCCCCCCCTGACACCAACGATGAGGCACTGTTCCTCCCCCACTGACACCAACGATGAGGCACTGTTCTCCCCCACTGACACCAACGATGAGGCACTGTTCCTCCCCCACTGACACCAACGATGAGGCACTGTTCTCCCCCCCTGACACCAACGATGAGGCACTGTTCCTCCCCCACTGACACCAACGATGAGGCACTGTTCCTCCCCCACTGACACCAACGATGAGGCACTGTTCCTCCCACTGACTAATGATGGGGCACTATTCCTATTCCACTATTCCAAATCAAATCTGATGTTTTTTCATTTTTATTTGGTGTTAGTTGGAAGATGGGTAGTCTTATACGGCGAGTATAGCTCAAACCCTATATTTTAACAGGAAAAGTAGGGGGTCGTCTTATACGCCCAGTCGTCTTATACGCCGGAAAATACGGTATATCCCAATTTGTTTGTAAAATATGAAAGAGGATGTTTCGGCGAGTAAATAGATACCCAACATGTCACGCTTTAAATTGCACACGTTCGTGGAATGCCATGAAACTGTGGTACTTAAAAATCTCCATGAGTGATGCTTTAAAAATATCTACAGGTTAGTAGTGTAAAGTTACAGAGGAGGTCTAGTGCGAGAATTATTGCTCTTGCTTTGATGCTTGTGGCGATACCTCACATGTGTGGTTTGAGCACCATTTACATATGTGGGCATGGCCTACGTATGCATTCACCACTACATGCAAGCACACGGGGGGGGGGGGGGATTTTTTTTTTTTAAATGTATTTAATGTTTTTTTGGTTTTTTTTGCACTGTCCCTTTAAAAAATGTTTTAATAATTTTTATTCTTATCACAAGAAATGCATGCATCCCTTGTGATAGAAATAAGTAGTGACAGGTCCTCTTTATGGAGAGATATGGAGTCAATAAGACCCCACATCTCTCCTCTGCAATGTAAAGCATTGGATCAAAATAAAGCATTGATCTAGTGCTTTAAAAAAAAAAATTGTCCGGAACCGGAAGGGACATCACTCTGGTCCTCCACGGGCATGAGTGGAGGCCATCTTTTCTTCACTCATCTCTATGCCCAGCACCAGGATCACTCGATGGTTTCTCAGGTAAGGCTGAGAACTACCAAGCGGCGGGCTGTGGCGGCAGTGAGGGGCGGCGGCAGGCGGGGTGGTGGCGAGGGGCAGGCTTTTTTCAGCACCTGTATCAGTACTTTTTTTCATTTCGGCCGACGGCTGAAAGGGGTGTTTTTGGACTTTTCAGCCACCGAAATTGCGGTGCATTCCTCGTAAATGTTTAGAATACAACTGGTATTCCCTCTTCTTTGTCCTCCTCAATAAAACTTCATGTCTCACATGCTGACCAATCCAAATTGCCCATGGTGCAACGGTAATGGGTGAGCCAGGCCCAGCCATAGAGAATAATGGTAGTCTTGATTTGGTATATTGGTTACTATTGACTGTAGTGGGCCCACCCAGATCATTTCAGGAGGGAATACTCCTTGTGCCTTCATCATGTCTATATTGTAATACATACAATAAATCTGAAGTTACTGGTATAAAAGTAATTTTTCCATAGATGTGATAATAAGGCTGTGCTGAAAGCCATGGCTCTGCTCCAGAGTTGCTCCTTTTTGACCCAGATGCTGGCTACCACAGCCCGTCTACCACAGCCGTGCTCCAAAATTTAGCTCTTCTTTCTATATTTAACCATTTCAATACTGGGCAATTTTACACCTTCCTGCCCAGGTCATTTTTCAGGTTTCAGCGCTCTCACTTTTTGAATGACAATTACGCAGTCATACAACATTGTAACCAAACTAAAATTTTATCATTTTCTTCACACAACTAGAGCTTTCTTTTGGTGGTATTTAATCACCGCCGGGGTTTTTATTTTTTGCTAAATTAACAAAAAAAGACCAAAAATTTTGAAAAAAAAAAGTTTTTCTTTGTTTCTGTTATAAAAGTTTACAAATAAATAATTGTTCTTCATAAATTTAGGCCGAGATGTATTCTGCTACATGTCTTTGGTGAAAATAACCCAAATTAGGATGTATTATTTAGTTTGTAGGAAAGTTATAGAGTTCACAAACTATGGTATAGATCTGAATATTGATCAATCCTGAAGTACTGACAGCCAATCTAATTTCTTGAGGTCCAAGAATGTCAGAATAGTACAGATATCCCCCAAATGACCCCTTTTTGCAGAGTAGACAGTCCGACGTACTTCATAAGAGGCATGGCGAGTTTTTTGAAGTTGTATATTTTTTGTCATAATTTTTCGGAAAATGAAAAAAATTATTTTCACTATTTTTTTTTTACATACTGTCACCAGTGCAGTACAGCGTCATCATATAACTGGCATGGCGGTGAACAGGGACACTGACTGGTGACAGTATGAAAAAAAAAATATATATATTTTTTTTCATTTTCTTTTATTTTTTTATTATTTTTTATTAAATTTTTTTTTTTTTTTTTTTAAAGATTTGTTTTTCATATTTTACTATGACCAAAGTAGTACAATGTTTCCATAGCAACATTGTACTACTTTGGGGAAGTGATCAGTATTTTTTTTTTTTTTACACAATTTGCTTATAGCAAAGAATTACTTTGCTATAAGCAAGCATATACCTGAATGACATCGATTCATTCAGGTTTTTTTTTTTTTTTTTGTGCTTAGCTGTGATTTGGCCACAGCTAATCACATGACATGTGCATATGACCTGCTGTGACCATTCACAGCTAGACACTAGTATACAATGGATGGCATGAATGAAGCCATCCATTGTATACAACTGTCTTGTGACCTGCTGTGATTGGTCACAGCAGGTCACATGATACTGGCAACAGGGGCCGGTACTCAGATCTGTCATCGGCCGTGTCCGAGGTAAACGGCCGGTGACAAATTGCGCTGCTGCGCGGCTCTGCAACCGCGCGGCTCTGCAACCGCGCAAACTGCGCATGTGTGGGAGGATGCCAAATGGCGTACACCCCGGAAAGGTAATGCATTTTTGCGGCCGCCAAACGGCTATAGGCCGGGCGGCAAATGGTTAATTAGTCAAAAAATTAAACTGCATACATGTCTTCCCAAAACCACCTTCCATTACGCGTTTCACCACTGCTGGCTTGCTCACAATGATAGTGAAACGCGTCAAGGATAGTGGTTTTGGTGGAGATATCAGTGTATGCAGTTTCAATTTCTGATTAATTAAATATAGAAAAAGAGCTAAGTTTGGGGGCATGGCTTACCTTTACTGTTGAATAAAGCTGTGCTAATAGCCTTGCTGGGATGCATTGATTCAGATAATAGAAGAGCCAATATACCAATACCAGCCAACCTGCACCAACATATCTCTCCTGGAAAAACTGATGTTCCAGGCTTCCTCACAGTGCTACTCATTTAACTGTGGAATTTTGAATCTCTCCTTCAAGGCTAGGTTCACACCTATGCAGTTTGCGTTTCTGCAGTGCTTTTTGCATTTTTGCACATGCGTTTTTGTCACGTTTTGTGTTTTTTTTTTCAACTTGTTGCTGGGCAGAATAAAACGCATTAAAAAAGGCATCACATGCTTTTCTGCAGCGTCTCCATTGAAGTCTATAGAACCAAAAACGCAACATTCTGCATTTAAAATAGTCCCTGACCCTTTCCAAAAAAAAGCACCGGGTGAGAACGCGGAGATCTGAACCTGTCTCACAGGAAGTCATGTTAAATGGACTGCTGTGCATTTCTGCAAAACGTAAAACACAGGGGAAAACGCATAGGTGTGAACCTAGACTGACAGAGATGACATGAGCAATGCCTTAAGTTGGCCGTACAAATGGCAATTGTCACTAAATCTCAGCCACCAGAATTCACAAATATCATCACCAGTAATTGTCAGAATCTAAAGCCTACACAGGCCTCTGTGTATGTGAGCAGAACTAAAGAGAGCCGGGATCAGCATTTTTCTCTAGGACAGGTACAGTGCCTTGAAAAAGTATTCATGCCCCTTGAAATTTTCCACATTTTGTCATGTTACAACCAAAAATGTAAATGTATTTAATTGGTATTTTATGTGATAGACCAACACAAAGTGGCACATAATTGTGAAGTGGAAGGAAAATGATAAATGGTTTTCAAAAATTTTTACAAATAAATATGTGAAAAGTGTGGCAGCATTTATATTCAGCCCCTGTAGAACCCCCTTTCACTGCAATTACAGCTGCAAGTCTTTTTGGGGATGTCTCTACCAGCTTTGCACATCTAGAGAGTTAAATGTTTGCCCATTCTTCTTTGCAAAATCGCTCAAGCTCTGTCAGATTGGATAGAGAGCGTCTGTGAACAGCAATTTTCAAGTCTTGCCACAAATTCTCAATTGGATTTAGGTCTGGACTTTGACTGGGCCATTCTAACACATGAATATACTTTGCTCTAAACCACACCATTGTATCTCTGGCCGTATATTTAGGGTCGTTGTCCTGCTGGAAGGTGAACCTCCGCCCCAGTCTCAATTATTTTGCAGACTCTAAAAGGTTTTCTTCTAAGATTGCCCCGTATTTGGCTCCATCCATCTTCCCATCAACTCTGACCAGCTTCCCTGTCTCTGTTGAAGAAAAGCTTCCCCACAACATGATGCTGTCACCACCATGTTAGTGTGTTCAGGGTGATGTGTTTTCTGCAACACACAGCGTATTGCTTTTAGGCCAAAAAGTTCAATTTTGGTCCCACCTGACCAGAGCCCCTTCTTCCACGTTTGCTGTGTCCCCCACATGGCTTCTGGCAAAACTGCAAACTGGACTTCTTATGGCTTTCTTTCAACAATGGCTTTCTTCTTGCCACTCTTCCATAAAGGCCAAATTTGTGGAGTGCACGACTAATAGTTGTCCTGTGGACAGATTCTCCCACCTGAGCTGTGGATCTGTGCAGCTCCTCCAGAGTTAACATGGGCCTCTTGGCTGCTTCTCTGATTAATGCTCTCCTTGCCCAGCCTGTCAGTTTAGGTGGACGGCCATGTCTTGGTAGGTTTGCAGTTGTGCCATACTCTTTACATTTGATGATGGATTGAACAGTGCTCCGCAAGATGTTCAAAGCTTGGGATTTATTTTATAACCTAACCCTGCTTTAAACTTCTCCACAATTTTATCCCTGACCTGTCTGGCGTGTTTCGTGGCCTTCATGATGCTGTTTGTTTACTAATGTTCCCTAACGAGGGCTTCACAGAACAGCTGTATTTATACTGAGAATATGCTGAGAATAAATTACACACAGGAGGACTAATTAGGTGACTTCTGAAGGCAATTGGTTCCACTAGATTTTAGTAAGGGGTATCAGAGTAAAGGGGGCTGAATACAAATGCATGCCACACTTTTCAGATATTTATTTGTAAAAAAATGTTGAAAACCATTTATCATTTTCCTTCCAGTTCACAATTATGTGCCACTTTGTGTTGTTCTGTCACATAAAATACATTTATGTTTTTGGTTGTAACGTGACAAAATGTGGAAAATTTCAAGGGGTATGAATACTTTTTCAAGGCACTGAAAGTCTTTTATCCCTTCTGTTATTTTTTTATTTACCCAACTCATCAAGATTACTAATTATCTAAATAAGATCTGGATTCTGTAAAGAATAGAAGGGTCATCTCTAGTGATATGCTAGGAGTCGGTTTTTTTGGATAAACTTGTCTGTAAATTCTAATACAACATATGATCTCCTGATATAAACTTCAGTATTCATTCTTTGAGAATATTTTGAATAATGTTTTATTTATGGACATGTATCACCAGACAGCAATTGATGTACTAAAAGACACTTCCTGGCAGGAGACAATAGGAATACATTAATGACTAGTGAATGGATTCAGTCCAATTGTGTTAATGCAAGTCATGTTGCCTATCAATGCAGATTGCCTAATATAACAGTTAAGCCCAACTGAACTTTCAGTTTAAATCAGCATAACACATTCCAAGTGCAACAAAACAAAAGGTCTTTCAAAGTCTAAGGTCTCTTTCAGACAGGCGGTGATGCTGCTTACTGCCCTCTGAAAATGGATCTGCAGTGGATTGCTTTCCAGTAATAGTTGGCAGAAGTTCAGGAGGCACAACTGCTGCCTCCGGATGCCTATTTTTTAAAAAATACTTTTTCTTTAATTGTCAAATGGCAATTTTACAACTGCGCAACCAACCACATTGAGATCAGCGAGGCCCCATTGCAGCTGTGCTTAGCTTGCAGTTGCAGAGTGGCTCCTATTGATCTCAATGGGTGTGTGTGCCACCTGTCAAGCCTTTCCCTTGGCAGTGTGGCAGGCGCAGCACCCTTTGGTGCCTAGTGCGCTGTGGCATTAGAAAAATTATGCAATTGCTGTTTCTTTTGTTTGATTGGACTGACTTTACTCTGTAATTCCTCCAATGCCGCTCTATGGATGCAGTAGGTTTAAAGAGCACACCAAATACTTTAGTTAACTTCTTTAATAACTTCAATCTTCTTCATATAACTGCTTACAATGGCTTATTTCTTTCATATTACAATGGTTTAACTTGTATTACGTTGGGTTGATTCAATAGATTGATAAATTCGTTAGATTCAGTAAATTCGATTTGCTATATTCGATTCAATAAGTTCGTTCATTCGTAAATTTGTAAGTTCGTTCGGTGGAACTACAAGTAAAACACACACAACAGTTTTACACAGATCCACCTGCACTGCCAAACAATAGAGGAACACACAAGTGCATTAAATACCTATTTGGCCTTCTCTGCCTCCATAAAGCTTGTCTGATTGGAACTGTTTGTTTCCTCTTCTGTCTGGTGAGCATGTGTCTCTAGAAAATCCTAGCAGGGAGTTTACACAGGCATAAATGTGAAACTGGCTGGGATTGGTTAAGGCTCTGTACAGTGTGAGGCTGTCTGTGATTGGCTCAGCTCTATACTACCTCTTAAAGGCACATTTTCCTTTTCTGCTTCTGCTAACACAATGAATATATAAATGTCATATAACAATCAAAGACATAAATTACAGCAATGATTTTGCTTTTGGCTTTAACATATGCACATATATACTGTACTGAGGTTATTGGCAGGTTTGGTATACACATATATGTGAACCATATTAGCAACCTAGGACTGGTCTTAACTGGCCAGCTACAGGCAGCATGCTGCAGAAAAGAATCCTTGCTCTTTATGTAAGCAGTGGACTCTATACAGAGCTCTGGCACACCCCTTGCTACAGCTTTCCATTCAGCAAAGCTCATGCTTCCTGTTGATTGGATAGCTGTAGCTCTGACTCGAAGGAGATGTTCCAGACCTCTACAGAGAAGCTACTGCTTCCACAAAGAGAGAAAGGGTCCCTCTTGCCAGCAAAATTGCAGCCCCCTGTCCAGGGTAAAGGCTGTGGCCTTAAAGAATAGAAGATACTGACAGCCAAAGAAAAGGCTGTATAGGTGAAGCAGTCATAAGAAAGCTTTGGCCATATAACTGTTTTGCAAGAGGTTTGGCTTTTTATTGAGACCCCTTTGGTGAGTATTTATTGAGTCTCACTTTTAATTAGTTTTTCTTATGTCCTCCTTTTATTTTGTTCTAATGTTCCCTTTTTGACTTTTTATTGAATTCCACCTTGATTTGATTATTTTTTTTTATTTAGTTTTTATTGAGTGCAATTTTTTAGTTTTAATTGCTCTCTACCCTGTATTATGTTTATAATGAGTTACCCCTTTATTGTATTTCTATTGAATCCCCTTTTATTAAGTTTTTATTGATTCCCCCTTCTATTGAATTTTTATTCAGTCCTGCTTCTATCGAGTTTTAATTCAGTCCCCCTGGTTTTGAGTTTTTATTCAGCACCTCCCCTCCCCCCTTTTTGCTGAGTTTTTATTGTGTCCCCTTTTATTAAGTTGTTATTGGGTCCCCCTTGTATTGAGTTTTTATTCAGTCCCCCTTTTATTGAGTTTTAACTGAGTCCACCAAGTATTGAGGTTTTTTAGTCCTCTTTATATTGATTTTTTTATTGTGTCCCCTTTTATTAAGTTTTTCTTGGGACCCCTTGTTTTGAGTTTTTATTGAGTCCTTCTTGTATTCAGTTTTTATTGTGCCCCTTTTATTAAGTTTTTATTAAGACCCCTTGTTTTGAATTTTTATCGAGTCCCCCTTTTATTGAGCTTCTGTTGAGTCCCCCTTGTATTGAGTTTTTATTCAGTCCCCCTTGTATAGAGTTTTTATTCAGTCCCCTTTTATTGAGTTTTTATTCAGTCCCGCTTCTATCGAGTTTTAATTGAGTTCCCTTTTATTAAGTTGTTATTGGGTCCCCCTTGTATTGAGTTTTTATTCAGTCCCCCTTTTATTGAGTTTTAACTGAGTCCCCCAAGTATTGAGGATTTTTAGTCCTCTTTATATTGATTTTTTTTATTGTGTCCCCTTTTATTAAGTTTTTCTTGGGACCCCTTGTTTTGAGTTTTTATTGAGTCCTTCTTGTATTCAGTTTTTATTGTGCCCCTTTTATTAAGTTTTTATTAAGACCCCTTGTTTTGAATTTTTATCGAGTCCCCCTTTTATTGAGCTTTTGTTGAGTCCCCCTTGTATTGAGTTTTTATTCAGTCCCCCTTGTATTGAGTTTTTATTCAGTCCCCTTTTATTGAGTTTTTATTCAGTCCCGCTTCTATCGAGTTTTAATTGAGTTCCCTTTTATTAAGTTGTTATTGGGTCCCCCTTGTATTGAGTTTTTATTCAGTCCCCCTTTTATTGAGTTTTAACTGAGTCCCCCAAGTATTGAGGATTTTTAGTCCTCTTTATATTGATTTTTTTATTGTGTCCCCTTTTATTAAGTTTTTCTTGGGACCCCTTGTTTTGAGTTTTTATTGAGTCCTTCTTGTATTCAGTTTTTATTGTGCCCCTTTTATTAAGTTTTTATTAAGACCCCTTGTTTTGAATTTTTATCGAGTCCCCCTTTTATTGAGCTTTTGTTGAGTCCCCCTTGTATTGAGTTTTTATTCAGTCCCCCTTTTATTGAGTTTTTATTCAGTCCCGCTTCTATCGAGTTTTAATTGAGTTCCCTTTTATTAAGTTGTTATTGGGTCCCCCTTGTATTGAGTTTTTATTCAGTCCCCCTTTTATTGAGTGTTAACTGAGTCCCCCAAGTATTGAGGTTTTCTAGTCCTCTTTTTATTGATTTTTTATTGTGTCCCCTTTTATTAAGTTTTTATTGGGACTCCTTGTTTTGAGTTTTTATTGAGTCACCTTTATATTGAGTTTTCACTCAACCACCTTTTATGTGTGAATTACATTCTTTATGTGTTTACATATACAAATGAAAGTGATCAGATTAATACAAAATACTTTATCTGTACATGCTAATGTTTCACAAGCCTTATTTTTATGTTCATTAGCATACTGATGATGGGAGAAGAAGTAACCAGGAAAGACAAGATATAAGCGGATTAAAATCCAGCTTTAACTAGCAGTAAAATTGTTTTCAATCTAGTTGACCACTGTTGCTTTACACACCATGAAGCTTCACTAATTCATCTTCAAAGTTCTAAGAAAAAAATCCCTTTCACTTTTATTTCTGTTACTGGATCATCACTAAATCTCTAATGGAAACACAGACCATGTGCACAGGGTAAGGGGAGAGCAGAGTGCTGAAATGGAGTTTGAGAACAAATTACACCAGAGTGGTTGCAGCTACACAGGATAGTGATGGCTAGATTTATAGTTTATTTATTGCTAGTTATGAATATATAATTAGGTAAATTCCCATAGCCTGGTCATAGTTTTACTTTAAAACTGGCACATGATTGAAACAGTGAGTGGCACATTTCTGTGGACTGCTCAATTGCATGCAATTATATATTCAGTCAAAAGTTGATAGAAAACATGAATTGCTGCACAATAATACTAAGTGTATAGAAGTATATAGTCAGCTTATCTGTCAGGTATGACTGACTGAAAACAATGCAATTCCTGTATCACTGACATTTTAAATCAACAGTGTCTTGTCGGGGAGTCTAAGGTTGGCCATAGATGGAGCAAATTTCTTTCCTGCAACCACGGCCGTCATTACCGGGAGAACACAGTGATTATTGCTAGAGGTTATAGCAGCCGCTAGCAATAATTGCATGTAAAATCCTGCAGACTGGTTAAACCCAGGGGCAGACTGACCATTTGGAAACTAGGGCACTGCCGAGGGCCCAGGGTCAGTAGGGGGCCCCATGAGATGCCCCTGGTACCTTTTTCATAGGCTTTTTTGAGTTTGGGCAAGGACACAGGGGGCCCATGATCCCCTATTGCCCAGGGGCCCCATGAGTTGTCAGTCCGCCCCTGGTTAAACCCAAGCTGATTGATCAATCAACTTGGGTACATTCAGCCTGTCCATACAGCGTTTGCATCTTGACAGGTTCCTGCTGAACCACCCGAGATTCAAACCGCCTATAGCCAACTTTAGTGACTGCAGTGTACTACAGATAGCTTCTAGATAGAAAGTCTGTAGATTTGTGTAGGCAACATACAGTAAGTACATGTTGAAGATTTACATTATTATTTCCCTTTAATACCAAAAGATGGAAAACTTTAAAAAATTAGAGATCACTAGTATTGTGTAACTTTCTGACGGCAAAGACTAACAATATTCATACACAT
Source organism: Staurois parvus (assembly GCF_062004578.1). NCBI lineage: Eukaryota > Metazoa > Chordata > Amphibia > Anura > Ranidae > Staurois > Staurois parvus. The sequence goes on along the minus strand of NW_028318654.1, from coordinate 1,710,973 downwards.
CCCTAGAATAGTCTGCTGCATTTTTCATATTAATCAGTAGTAATAAGGTGTGCACATGGAGCTCATTATCTCTTTTCTGTTTTCAGTTTGTAGAATTGGAGGAGAGGTGCATGCTTAAGGAGATATTGCTAAAGTGGAACTTTAGTCAGAAAATGAAGTCCTGCTAGATCACTTCAGGCTGGCCCCGTTTGCAGGTCTAGCTATGTAAAACATTACAATCAAGTTTCTACACCAGGGGTCACCAACCTTTTGAAACAAAGGTCCGGTTTACTGCCCTTCAGTCTTTATGGGGGCTGGACTGTGGTCAGTGGGAGTAGAAAATGCCCTGGGCTTGGTTTACTAAATGGGAGTAAAAAAAATTACATAATTGCTGTCAGTGGGAGGAATAGTATCCCATAATTGGTGTCAGTGGAAGGAATAATACCCCATAATTGGTGTCAGTGGGAGGAACCGTGCCCGATCATTGGCGTCAGTGGGAGGAATAGTACCCCATAACTGGTGTCAGTGGAAGGAATAGTGCCCCATAATTGGTGTCAATGGGAGGAATAGTGTCCCATAATTGGTGTCAGTGGGAGGAATAATACCCCATGACTGATGTCAGTGGAAGGAATAGTGCCCCAATCATTGGTGTCAGTGGGAGGAATTGTGCCCCAATCATTGGTGTCAGTGGGAGGAATTGTGCCCCATCATTGGTGTAAGTGGGAGAAATATTGCTCTGTCTTTGATGTCAGTGGAAGTGATAGTGCCTCGTATCAGTGGAGTGCCCCAAGGGCCAGATAAAGTCAATCAAAGGACCACATCTGGCCCATGGGCCGCAGTTTGGAGACCCCTGGTCTACACTGTTTAAAATCCAGCAATAGACTGTCTCACCCTGCTCTGAACATGCTCAAGTGCCAATCTGCTGACAGCCTAAAGATTTACTGCTGCTCAGGAGCTCTGGGCTTCAGTAAAATGGCAGCCTCCATCAAGAAGAAACAGGTACAATGCTGGAGGCATTTTGCAGCACAAACTAATTTTGGTAGCATAAAAATTAATGTGGAATGTATTTTCCATGCTAAAGAACATTATTTTTTATCATGTTGCTATTGATAAAGTTCCACTTTAAATAAGTGAAGAATTGTAGCTGTGGCCATGGCAAACTGTTAGATGTTAGTTTTCACATTCTGTCCTACACTAAATATGACAATAGATTGGGAGATTTGGGTGACTTCTTGTCACTTTGGTGAAATGCAAAGTCCTATTGCCTGTAACATAGTAAATGTGATAATTAGGAGGAGCTGTGTAATTTCATTGAAATTGATTTTTTCCACAAAATTAGCAATTTTATTTAGGGCAAATGCCTCAAAAACAAAGTGGAGGAAGTTTGAAATCCAGTGTTTTCGGGTAGCTACAAATTTATGCATGCCATCTGATATTCTGGCTTTGGTTTTTTACATGGATCATTTCCTGGGTAATTCTATATCTGGTTTCAGCTATGTGGAGAGTCCTGCCTTTCCAGGTTTTGCCTATGGTTTGTTTTGCTGCTGGCAGGACATTTACTATTAATTTAAATTGTGTTTTGGTAAGGTCAAGGATATTTCACTTATGAGGGTAGCGTGACTTAAGAACTAAATCCAAATTTACTAAAAAAATCCCAGCGCCAATCAAAGAAAGTATACAATTATGCAGCTGTGCACCAGTGAAAACCACCAATAATAAATAACACAAAAAACAGCGCAAAAATTAAATACATAAAAATAATCACAAAAAAATAAATGTCTATGCAAAAATATCTATATATTATTTCAAACATAAGTCCTTATTTTCCCAAAAGGATTTTCAAAACAATGTTCCAAAATGTGCTTCAACCTAATGACCACGTGAAAAATAATATTGACCGCACTCACCAGATGGAGGTGAGTAATAAGCCTCATAGGATATAAGGGATCCTATTGCCCCTCAGGAGGAACTCAAATCGCCTTCACCCTACTTAGATACAGCAATCGACTCCACTCTACTTCTCCATGGAATCCTCAATAATGTGCAAGGAAAGAAAGGCTACATAGTGTAATACTGCCACTCAATACCATATAAATCCTTAGAATAAGGACACTCACATGTTTCAATAAAATAACAGGCCTTGTTTAATAGCCTCAAAAGGAACAAGTTACCAAATTGTAAATATAGGGATCTCACGCTTTAAGGATCACTGTAGAGGATGACCAGCTTTCCACCTCAAAAATGGCTGTTTTAACCGCAAAAGTCGGCGTGCGTTCCAAATACCGGAAGTGACGTAGGCCAAGAAGACGGCAGACCAGAAGTGCGTCAATGCATTTCGCCCCACCCACAGGGCGTTTTCAAGACACCACCTTCAGTATCTGGCCGTCTTTTATACCCCTTAGGGAGACAAATTAATAATCCTTATTCTATTGATTTATATGGTATTGAGTGGCAGTATTACACTATGTAGCCTTTCTTTCCTTGCACACTATTGAGGATTCCATGGAGAAGTAGAGTGGAGTCGATTGCTGTATTTAAGCAGGGTGAAGGTGATTTGAGTTCCTCCTGAGAGGCTATAGGATCCCTTATATCCTATGAGGTTTATTACTCACCTCCATCTGGTGAGTGCGGTCAATATTATTTTTCACGTGGTGATTAGGTGGAAGCACATTTTGGAACATTGTTTTAAATCCAAATTTGCTTGGCTATTGTGAGTCAATGGTAAGGTTAAAGTAGAGTAGTTTTGATGGGTGTAGTGGGTTATAAATGACTCCTGTGGGTTTTAGGTGCTTCATTATGTTATGTTTTAAAAAAAAAAAAAAAAAAACAGAAAAAGGACACATAAAACAAAAAAGTACATAAAAATTCTTAAATACAAAGAAAGAGAATAAAAAAACACAAAGCGCACTAAATGAAATAAACTAAACAACTCTAAATAATGCATTTTAAAAAGGGCACCTTCAAAGTAAAGACAAAAACGAAGAATCTTTTTTTTTTCTTTTTATGCCTTAGAAACTTTATGACTGAAATTGAATTTCTGCTTTACCCAAGGTGAAATTGTAATTTTTTTTTTTTGGCAAAATCGATTTTCATGAAATTACACTACTCATCCCTACTTACCACATTTACTAGGTGAAAGGAAAAAAGGATGAGTTGGGAAGTCTATTCCGGAAGCTGTCTGTTTGCTTCTAGCAGGCAGTGGTCAATCTCTCTTCCAACACCCATTCTATGGAACCACTAACGGCTTGCAGACTTGGGTAACACTGCCTCTAGCCAGGCTGATTAAAACAGCTTCTAAAGCATAGCCTTGTTACAGCTCATATAAATTATTCTTTAGGACAAATCAATACCTATCAGTCCAATATACTACATCTGCCAAGCCCTGATGGTCAGAGACCTTTACTTCCCCCAAACGTGCTGACCTTAACAAAATCAGTCTTTCAGTAAATATGTAGCAAGTAAATTAATAAATGTCACAGTAATGCTCTTACTACCCTGCAGCTACAGGGAGCTATAATGATTTGTAGCGTGACTTCAGGAGACTAAAACCAACTGTAAGGGACCACCCGACAGCACCTCTATCAGTCCCCTGATAGAGCCTCTCCAGAGTGCGGAGTCTAAGTTCCGGAGCACTTGTTCACCAGGGCCCCTGATGGTGGGGATGGACTTGGAGCGCTCCGGGACCAGGTCGCAGCTACCGGATATCTCTATCAGTGGTAGAGGAGTCTGCCGGAGGCTCCTGCAGGGTGAGAGTCTGATGTGAGGGGACTCGGGGATCCCTGAGGGATGGATGGAGGAATGAGCAAGGGCAGAGTCAAACAAGCCGTGTCGGTAGCCAGGGGGTCGGTGCGGTACAAAACAGTAGGCAAAGAATGGTCGGGTCACACGCTGGGTCAATAACAGGAGATCAAATCTAAAGGGGAACATCCAGGAGCAGAGTCAGGCAAGCCAAGGGGTCAGGACAGGAGAAGGCAGCTAGGTCAGACAATCCGGATCAAAGTACTCACAACACAGGTAACAGGATATGCAGAGAGACCATTCGGCAACAAGTGACAGTACTGGGCGCTTTAAATATTGCACCCCGTGCTGTCATTGGTACCAATCGCGCATTCACGCCCGCCAGTGCGCATGCGTGAACTCCGTTGTCGCAGTGGACTGAGTCCTAGCGCCCGAATCCCCGCATGAGACGGTCTACTGCGCATGCGTCGGGACCAGCGCCACGGCGATCTCTGACACCAACAAGCTCACATCAAACTCAGAATGCAAGTGAGCAACACATATTTTGTGCTCTCCTCTATGATACAGATCTTTGTCATACCTCCCACTTAGATCAATGACAATCCTGTAAAAAGTACAGCTTCTGGAATTTATACAATGCATGTGGTGCTCCTCACTAATCAACCCGAGACACATGCCGTCTTTCGGCCATCATTCAAGGAGCTGCTTAAAAAGCAAAACTTTATCCCGCACATGAGTTCCAAATGAAATAACTACTTGAGCAACAATACAGGGCCCCATCTTTCTCCTGTACCATTTTAGACAGTGTTCACTGGAATGGAAGAGTTCCCTACTATGGCTGATCTAGTGACAATTTAACCTTTTGGATTTTTTTCACCTATAGTCCTGTGACAGTAGTCACCATTACAAATAGAGAGGGCAATCTTTCTAATGGGGACACAGATAGCAAAAAAACTGACAAGGGTTCTAATCCCTTATCACTCTATTCTTTCAGCAGGATATTGTGCCCTGCTACACTGCAAACATGCTTCAAGAATAGCTTGAGGAACACAGCAACGAGTTCAAGGTGTTGACATGGTCTTAAAATTCTTCAGATCTGAATCCAATCAAGCATCTGTGGGATGTGCTGAAAGAACAGGTCTTATCCATGGAATCCCCACCTTGCAACTTGCAGGACTTAAAGGATCTGCTACTGAAGGCTTGGTGCCAGATACCGCAACATACCTTCAGAGGTCTAGTCGAGTCCATGCCTTGATAGGTCAGGGCTGTTTTGGCGTCTAAAAGGGGACCCAACTCAATATTAGGTGGGTTGTCATCAAGTTGTTGATCAATGTATGTCAGTTTTGATTCTGCTTATGGTTCCACTTTAAGAGTGGTGGTTAGTCAGCCATCTCCCCCACAGCTCCTATTTAGATTTGGAAATTTATCACTTTTCTGGTCGAAATCATTCAATCTAATTATAATGACTAATGCAATTAAGGTGGACTTTTATGTGATTGAAACAAAGTTAATTTTTCTAATATGTGTATTTTAATGCAAGCTTCGGTAAATGCCGGGACCCACGCCTGAGCTATGTCCGAGAATTGCAAAAAGTGTACTGCCGCAGGGAAAAAGCCACCGCACTGACCCTTGGCAGTTCCTTATTATACTACAGAATTAATCTAAGCACTGGATTTGTGTTGCCATGGCAATCCTTGTTCTCTAAGCGTGGAAGGTGTTGTACACTTTGGTACAGATCACCATGGAAGCACCTATTCAGCAAATGCCAGTCTGACAGCTGGAAATGGATGAATAAATGAATCCCATATTTTAGAGAGGACCTGTCATTGTGTGCTGCACAGTAAATAGGAATAGTCATTTCCTATGGCTGTTAACCCCACATATACCTTGTTCCTGGGGCTCCAGCCCATAGCTCAGCATTTATAGGTGGCCCTCAGCTGTTAAAGCTGAACTCCAGGAATGATCTTTATTACATACTTAAATCGATCCAACTTGGCACAATTCACTATAAGTATACATATCTCATACCTGATGGGCTGCTGGGGAAGCTGAAAATCACTGTAGTAGATAGCCACAATATTCAGGTCCCTGCCCAGGTATGCTGCAAGTGGCTTCCCATCTGCACACCGGACACAGGGGGACGTTCATTCAGTACTGCCCCCATTCATAGAACACCCTGTGTTTTTTTCAGTGAATACAAGGTGCTCTCTGGTTTTATTGTCTAAGCTTAATTGAACAAGCTGAAGTTATAAGCTGATTGGGTACCATGCACAGCTGTGTCAGAGGATCGGCCGCAGAAGAAGGGGCACATCTGCCAACCCTTGGTATGCCCAGGCTAATTTGTGCCAAAATGCGCACAACCGTAGAGTACAGGTGATCGGGTGCACGCCGGTGTGAATGTGTATGCAATCGTGCACGAAGATGCACCATGGCACACGTGAAGCATGACATTTGCTGGAGCCCACTGGCCTATTAAAAGTCAGCACAAATCGCTGGATGATCGTCAGCCCCCTGTTCCCGTGTGCTTGTGTGTTGTTTGCTATTGGATTCCTGTTCCTGACTCGGATTACCCCTGGACTTGTCTTAACTCTTCACCTGGCTCTTACCCCTGCTCGTCTTACGGGTTCTTCTACTGCCTGCTTCCTGTGTATGACCCGGTTTGCTCTACCGACTCTGCTGCTGCCTGATTACACGTGTATGATCTCGGCTTATCCCTCTGACCTCGCTCCTGCATCATCTTCAGTGTTTGACCCATGGCCTGCTCCTAATCTTGCTTCTGGCTCCTGCTCCTGATTGATCACCTGTGCATGACCTCTAGCCTGGCTGTTACCTTGCCTCCTTCCGTCTGCTTACTTCTGCCTGCTATGTCTGGAGAACATCTGTACGCTATCAAGTTCTGTCTGCCACGTCTGGAGAACTTCAGCTCTGCAGCCACTTCTGTTGATCCTGCCATTACCAGGTGATCATCCTCCTCGACCTACTGGTAACCCGTGCTTCTCTGGACTGAACACCTCCTGTTCCTACCTTCAGGGGTGTTCCGCACTTAGCCTCAAGGGGAGAACTCTCAGAACTCTGGCCTCTGACCAGGTACATGATAAGCTGCACCAGATTCTGAGTGCTCCAGTTTTAGTAATTCTCCCCAAAAGCATTCTATGAATGTCGGAGGTGCCGAGTGAGGGAAAGCCGCTTGCATTCAGCCCAAGCAGAACAAAGAAGATCATGGCTATCACTGCAGTAGCACTGATTGCTAGAGTGATTTTTAACTTCCCCATAGGCCAGCTCAAGATTATGTGACGTCATTATGTAACGTGACGCTGATCCTTCCTGCCCCCCAGTCTTACAGACCCTATTAAAGGGACACAGGGGCTGGGTGAGGAGGGGTTAATAAAGTGTTTTTAATTGTTTTATATACACTATATTGCCAAACGTTTTGGGATGCCTACCTTTACACACACATGAACTTTAATGGCATATAGTCTTAGTCTGTAGGGTTCAATATTGAGTTGGCCCACCCGTTGCAGCTATAACAGCTTCAACTCTTTTGGGAAGGCTATCCACAAGGTTTAGGAGTGTGTCTATGGGAATGTTTGACCATTCTTCCAGAAGCGCATTTGTGAGGTCAGGTACTGATGTTAGACAAGAAGGCCTGGCTTGCAGTTTCTGATTTTATCTATCCAAAGATGTTATGAGGTGAGGTGCAGGCCAGTCAAGTTCCCCCACCCCAAACTCTCTCATCCATGTCTTTATGGACCTTGCTTTGGGCACTGGTGCGCAGACTTGTTGAAACAGGACACCATAATCCCTCCTCCACCAAACTTTATATTTGGCACAATGCAGTCAGGCAAATTCTCCTGGCAACTGCCAAACCCAGACATGTCCATTGGATTGCCAGACGGAGAAGCATGATTTGTCAGTCCAGAGAACACATATTCTCTACTCTAGAGTTCAGTTACGGGGTGCTTTACACCACTGCATCCGACACTTTGTATTACACTTGGTGATGTAAGGCTTGGATTCAGTTGCTTGGCCATGGAAACCTATACCATGAAGCTCTCTACACATTGTTGTTGTGCTAAGCTGAAGGCCACACAAAGTTTGGAGGTCATTAGCTGCTGACTCTGCAGACAGTTGGCAACTTCTGCGCACTGTGTGCTTCAGCATGCACTGACCCCGCTGTTATTTTACGTGGCCTACCACTTCATGACTGAGCTTCTGTTGTTCCCAGTTGCTTTCACTTTGTTATAATACCACTAACAGTTGACCGTGGAATATTTAGTAACAAGGAAATGTCACGGATGGACTTATTGCACAGGTGGCAACCTATCACGGTACCACACTTGAATTTACTGAGCTCCTGAGAGCAACTCATTCTTTCTCAAATGTTTGTAGAAGCAGTCTGCATGCCTAGGTGCTTCATTTTATACACCTGTGGCCATGGAGGTGATTGGAACACCTGAATCCATTGATTTGGAGGGCTGGCCCAATACTTTTGGCAATATAGTGTATGAGCATCTTTTCTTGTATATGATACAGTATATGAGGGACAGGTGGAGCAGGAAATACTGGAACTGGAGTGATATCTGAGGAGTGAACTCTATGTGGAGTGCACTAATGGTGAAGATACATGCTGTGATACTTTTATCCGATCAATGTGCAATTTGTTCAAAGCGATCAAATTTGCAAAAATATCAAAAAGTCATAACGTCTCTTTTCATTGATTTAGACTTATTTTTGATCAAACTGAGTTGATCTGCCGGGGTATCAATGACCATTTTACATCGATCAGCAGCACCGAGATACTTAATTCATGAATACGATTGGATTTCAATCAAACAGGTTATGAGATTAAATGGTGAAACAGAGATGTAAATAACAATTGTAAGTTATGATCATATCCTATCAATCAAAATCCACTTGTCTATTTGTGGCATATCAATTGAATGGGTTGTCAACAACACATCGATTATTCCTATCAGAAGAGATCAATCGGAAAAGAAATCGATCATTTATCAATGTGTGTATGGCCATCATTACACCTACTTATCAATGTCATGTAAATCTGGTGTGTGTTTCAATTAAAAGGCAATAGGACAAGTGTAATCTATTGTTTATTGGCTTTGCCACACATGGTGATTCTGTTGCCAGCTATGCTTCACCAGCAGAAGGATGATTAAAATGCAGCAGCCTGTTCTCTGTGTGGAATGCTACAGGGTGCAGCGGTGTAGAAGCTGAGATAAATTTTACCGATTCTGCTGATATTATGTTGTATTTGTGGCCAGTAACAAACTCACTAGTGTGATATTGGCTTATGGTTTGCCTTCTGTTGTTTGGCAAGCTTTAACCGAATGTACGGCCAGCACAGGCCTCGCAACTTCTGACATAAGGGTAGTAATGATGATTGTAAAGGAAACAGCTGCACCAATTAAATGCTTGAAATAACACAGGGTTATAGGAAAGAAGAATGTGGCAGTGTCATCTTTACTTGTTTAAAAAATGATGATCTCTTTCCTATTAATAACTTTATAACATATCCTATTTATTGGTTGGACCAGCCATTCTCAACCAGGGTTCCCTGGAATCTTAGGGTTCCCCTGAGGTGGCTGGGTGTTCCTTGAGCTGTGGCTAACTGATGTTTCATGTGATGTTGCGTGCACAGTTCAAGGTCCAACACCACTTGGCAGAGCCAGAGGCATGACTATAAGGGGGCATTCTTCCCACTGACCACCAAAGTGAGGGGCATTCTTCCCACTGACCACCACCAGTGTAAGGGACATTCTTCCCACTGACCATCACCAGTGTAAGGGGCATTCTTCCCACTGACCATCACCAGTGTAAGGGGCATTCTTCCCACTGACCATCACCAGTGTAAGGGGCATTCTTCCCGCTCACTGCCAATGTAAAGGCACTCTTCTCATTGATCACCACTAGTGTAAAGAGCATTCTTCCCATGGATCACCACCAATGTAAGAGGCATTCTTCTCATTGTTTGCTACTAATGTAAGGATCATTCTTCCCAATAACCACCACCAATGTAAGGGGTATTCTTCCTTTTGGCCACCACCAATTTAGGGGGCATTCTCCCCACTGAGCACCACCAATGAAAGGGGCATTCTTCCCACTGACTACCACCAATGTAAGGAACATTCTTCCCATTCACCACCACCAACGTAAGGGGCATTTTTCCCACTCACCACCAATATAAGGGCACTTCTTCTCATTGATCATTACTAATGTTAGGAGCATTCTTCCCATAGATCACCTCCAACGTAAGGGGCATTCTTCCCAATGATCACTACCAATCTCAGCCCCTGCTCTGACTATTCCCTATCTGAAATGTGAAACCTTGCTGCCAGGGCAGTGCTTAATGTGCTCATCTACCAGGCCTGCTTGTCTAACCATATCTCTGAGAAACACGCTATCATAACCCTGTCTATGGAGCCTCTCCTGTCTTCAGGCCTAATTATGGTGTTAAAGTCACCTCCAAAGACAACCTGCTGGGATGTAAAAAGGGAGGGCTTGATCTTTGTGGGGAGGCATTTCTTGTCCCATTTTGACTGTGGTCCGTAGATAATGAATAGGCGCAGATCCTGCCCCTAACAGAGATGTCTAAGACCATGCATCTCCCCAATTCTACTTCAATTACCCGCCAGCACATTACCATATCAGTTTTAAAAAGCACAGCAACTCCACTGCAAGGTTCAGCCGCAAGAGACAAAAAGGAGGGACTACATCTCCACTCCCTATTTTTCTAGATAGACATCGGCCAATGTATTGAGCCAGGTCTCTTGCACAAATAAAATCTCAGCATCAAACTCACTGAGCAAAAATAAGGCCATATCACGAGCTCCTGCAGATTTAATGGTCGCCACCTTTAACAGAGCGGGAACTGCCATCAGGATGCTTGGTCGTTTCTTATCCTTTACGACACTCTCATCATGTGAAACAGTTCTCTTCAGGCTATGTGACTCCCCCTCATCCATAGATGACAAAGAAATTGATAAATCAGACTCCATCTCATCACCTGACAAAACTGAATAGGTGTTGCCAAGAGGGACCCCTCCTGGGTCTGATTCTGAATAAGAGAGGACAGCTCTTCTCATCCTCTTCTTCTTCTTCCCCTTAACCCTCTCCCAGCCCTCATCAGCTGAATCCCCTTACGCAGGGGGTGAGACAACAACATAGGGAGTATTATTCCCACTGATCACCATCAATGTACGGAGCATTCCTCCCACTGACCACCACCAATGCAGGGAGCATTCTTCCCACTGAACACCAGCAATATAAGGGGCATTATTCTCACTGATCACCACCAATGAAGAGAGTATTATGCCCACTGATCACCACCAATGTAGGGAGCATTCCTCCCACTGACCACCATCAATGTAGGGAGCATTCTTTCCACTGAACACCAGCAATATAAGGGGCATTCTTCTCACTGATCACCACCAACGGAAGGAGTATTATTCCTACTGATTACCACCAATGTAAGGGGCATTTTCTCACTGACAACCAATGGACTAATCTTAGCAGGCATTCTTCCCAAGGACCACCACCAATGTAGGAAGCATTCTTGCCACTGACCACCACCAATGTAAAGGGCATTCTTCCCAAGGACCACCACCAATGTAGGGAGCATTGTTTCCACTGACCACCACAAATGTAAGGGACATTCTTCTCACTGACCACCACCAACATAAGGGGCATTCTTCACACTGATCACCACCAATGTAAGGAGCAGTCTTCTCACTGATCACCACCAATGTAAGGAGCAGTCTTCACACTGACCACCACCAATGTAAGGAGCATTCTTCCCACTGACCACCACCAATGTAAGGGACATTTTTCCCACTCACCACCACCAATGTAAGGGGCATTTGCTCACTGACCACCAATGAACTAATCTTAGCACGGGTCCCCTGAGACCTGCAAATTATTGCAAGGGTTCCTTTGGGTTAAAAAGGTTGAGAAAGGCTGGGCTAGGCTAACAAACTTCTTTGGCTAGGTTCACACATTACCCTTGCTGTGCAGTGCATTCGTTTTATTGCACATCAAGTGCTGCGTTAGGCAGTCCATTCAAAATTAATTGGCTTTCATGGAGCTCAGTAATCCAGAAAGTGCCTTTTTTTTTGACAGCCCACAAAACTGCAACACACGTATTGTGTTGCCACAGGATGCCCTGTGGTGTGGCCCATCTCAGTTAGCAAGGTACATTAGAGTAAGCAGCATACATAGTTTCTGAAAGCAGAGTACCTATGAAATAAAATGATAGTTATTGCAATTGTATATGTTGCACAATGCTAATGCAACTGCTTATCTAATCTAAACTTTCATTAGAAAATGCAATCAAATTAATTTTTGTGCACAGATTTCCCCCCTTACACCAAGAATCCTCATCAAACAGAGTCTCTCCTCTACATAAGAGTCCTCCTCCCCCCAACATCAATGTCCTCAGAGTCACTCCCCCTAACATCAGGGTCCCTAGAGTTCCACCCTTGTGTTAAGGTTCCTGGGTTTCCTCCCCCTTACCTCAGGGTCCCAAAGGCTTCCATTACATCAGGTTCACCATAGTTTCCCTCCTTAGATAAGAGTGCCAACCCCCCTTACATTAGGGTCCCCAAAGTCACCCTGTCTGACATCAGGGTCCCCAGATCACCCCCTCCTTACATCATGGTCCTTAGAGTCACTCTCTTAAGGGAGGGTTCCCAGAGTCCCCCCTTTACACCTGAGCCCCTTCCTCCTTACATCAGAATCCCAAGAGCCCCCCCGCATTAGCGTCTTCAGAGTCCCCCCCAGAGTCATACAAAGCAATGTGCTTACTGTGAAACACGGACACAGCCCCCAGTAAAACAGCACACAGATAACCCTGTCATCGCTCCAGATCTTAACCCCTTCCTGCCCAGTGCCATTAGTACAGTGTCAGTGCTTTTTATTAGCACTGATAACTGTATTAGTGTCACTGGGGATGTCAGTGACAGTTAGTCAGTTCCCCCCCCCCCCCGTGTCAGAATGCCCGGCTCAGTCCTGCAGTCCCACTATAAGTCACTGATCACCGTCATTACTAGTATAAAAAAAAAATCCAGTATCTATACCGCCATTTGTAAACGCTATAACTTTCACGTAAACCAATTAATTTACACGTATTGGGATTTGTTTTAGCAAAGGCATGTCACAGAATACATTTTGGCCTAAATTTTACTGGACATGTTTAGTAGCAAAAAGTCAGAAATATATATTTTTTCTCAAAATTGTTGGTCTTTTTTTATTTATAGCGCAAAAATATAAAAAACGCACAGGCGGTCAATATAGCAGAATGTAGCAGAATATATTTTGGCCTAAATTTATGACGGAATTTGATTTTTAAAATTTTATTATTGGACATGTTTAATAGCAAAAGTCAAAAATATTGTTTTTTTTTTAAAAATTGTGCAAATATCACCGAAAGAAAGCTCTATTTGTGGGAACAAAAGGACGTAAATTGTATTTGGGGGCATCGTTGCATGACTGCGCAATTGTCAGCTAAAGTAACGCAGCCCCGTTTCGCAAAAAATGGCTTGGTCAGGAAGGGAGGTAAATCCTCTGGAGGGAAAGTGGTAAACATGTTTCTGATGGAGATTACACTGACACTGTGATGGGAGCAGGCTTGACAAAGAGGGTGGTTGGCTAATAAAATGTTGCCAGAGCCGGTTCTCTCCTCCTTCCTACATCGGTATGGCATGTAAAAGAACACATGCTTGGTATATGTATATTATGGCTTAAAACTTTGATCCCTTTTGTCCTGTGATTGTCATTGTTCTTCTGATATCTGCATTCTTATGTCTGTTTCTATGCTTCGTATTGTTTATGGTGACTCATGACATATGATGGTATTCTCTATGTATACATTGTCAAATGTTTACTTTATAAAAGTCAATGGCTGCACAATACATTTTTTCTTTGGTGTGCCTATTCACATCACTGTACACACGATTGCTATTTTCATATCCAGGGACTTCCTAGACAGTTGGCAGCACTGACGGCGACTTATCTACAAGCCGTAGCTGAGTGGTTACTGTAAAACAAACACAAGGCCCATCCCAGTCTGATCTGCCATGAATGACAGGTGGAACTATAGTGGAGTATGAGAAGGATAGGGGGGCGGGGCCTGCTATCATGGGAATAAAAGAAAAACACAGAAGAGTGACAGCAGAAAATCACCAAGTGGTCCAATCAAGTCTTTTTTTTTTTTTGAGTGTAGATCTATGTTTGTCTCAAGCATTTTTAAATTAATTGAAGGAATCATACACTATACAATCTGATTGTACAATCTCCATTGTAATGGACATACATGCTGCAATCAATCATTATTCGATGTAATCAAAACAATCAAACCTGCAAATGACTGAATAGCCACAACTTCCCTTTCAATTAATTTAGACTTGATTTTGATTAAATTGATTAAATTCAATCAAATGGAGTCAAGGAAAGGGAGGAATTATATAGATCATTTTGCATCAAACAACAGCCCTGGGATACTTCGTTAATATAATACAATCAAATTTTAATCGATCAGATTATGAGATTACATGGAAAGGTTTCTTCACAGTGAGAGCTGTGAAAATGTGGAATAGACTCCCTCAAGAGTTGGTTCTGGCCAGCTCAGTGGATTGTTTTAACAAAAGTCCTGGATTCTTTCCTAGATACACAGAATATAACTGGATATAACATTTATAGGTAAAGTTGATCCAGGGAATATCTGATTGCCTCTCGGGGGATCAGGAAGGATTTTTTTTTCCCCTGCAGGAGTAAATTGGATCATGCTTTGCTGGGTTTTTTGCCTTCCTCTGGATCAACTGTGGGTATAGGATTACTATTATTATACAGGATTTATATAGCGCCAACAGTTTGCGCAGCGCTTTACAATATAAGGGAGACAGTACAATTACAATACATTTCAGTACAGAAGGAATAGGAGGGCCCGGCTCGTGGAGCTTACAATCTAAAGGAAGGGGGAGGTGATACAAAAGGTGATAGCTGCGGGGGATGATCTGGCGGAGGTGATTCAAGTACAGTTCTTAGGTGGAGGTGGGGTAGGCTTCCCTGAAGAAGTGAGTTTTCAAAGATCGCTTAAAGGATTATAACTTTTTTTCTTTAATGGTTGAACTGGATGGACTTTTGTCTTTTTTCAGCCAGACTAACTATGTAACTATGGTGGAATTGAGATATGATCGACAATTTACAATTGTAAGTTACAATCATATCTTAAAATGATTGTAAAGTTAATTTAAAAAAAATAATAGACATGTCATACTTATCTGCCCTGTGCAGCCTAGAACCTCCTCTTCTTGGGTCCTTCACCAGCACTTCTGGCTCCTCCTCCTATCCATGTGCCACCACAAAAATTCACTTCCTATGGTGGCACATGTGTGGGATCAATCCCGAGCTGCACTCTGTGTATCCTTACGCACACACTACGGCTCAGCCACGCCCCCGTCTTCTCGTTACTGGATTTGATTGAGATTGACAGCACCTGGAGCCAATGGCTCTTGCTGCTCTCACTGAGTCCAGTAAAGATAGAGAGCAGTGCCAGAACGAGCTCCAGCTCAGGTAAGTATGCTGGGGGGGGGGGGGGGGCTCTGACAATAGAAGGTTTATTATGGTATTGCAGAGAATGCAATAAAATAAATCCCTTCAGTCTCTAGAACCACTTTTTTTTGTAATTCCTTTATTTATGGCATTTTGCATTTGAGACATAATAGCCAGAGAAAAATAGAACAACATAAAAATGTATAAAGACTACAAAGTAAATGGCAGTATACAGGTCAAGAGCAACCAATAGTCAGGTAAACAATCGTCAATGCAATATAGGGCAGAGTAGGCAGGAACATATAGAGAACCGCTACATGGTACTATGTGGACCCTAGCAATAGAAATAGTGATGGTGCACAGACAAATATCCAATTGGACGGGTCACAATAAGATCCAGACCAGTGGCGGACTGACAACTCATGGGGCTCCCGGGCAATAGGGGATCATGGGGCCCCTGTGTCCTTGCCCAAACTCCAAAAAGCCTATGAAAAAGGTACCAGGGGCATCTCATGGGGCCCCCTACTGACCCCGGGCCCTCGGGCAGTGCCCGAGTTTCCAAATGGTCAGTCCGCTCCTGATCCAGACCTTCCCGGAGTCCGAGGCTGGGGAAAGGAAACCCCACCAAGGGCCTGGGAACAAACTAAAATAACAATTCTAATACGAAAAATCCCCATCAATTAACATTGGGAAATGCGGTTGCACAAAGGGGGTCACTAAGAGACAGAAAGAAAAGAAAGAGAAGGGAGAGGAGAAAGACGTTGGGAAGGAACAGAGGAAATTAGGGGAACCAAAAAAGAACCAGACAGGAAAAGACCAGGAGAAGGGGGAACAGGTAAAGAAAACAGGATAAGACAGAGCAACCCTACCACCCAAGGGCCCAGACAGACCCCAAACTGGAGAGCGGCTATGCCAGGCCACTAGAACCACTTTAACTTTCACCTCCTATTACATAGTTTTGCTAAGTCTAAGGCTAGGTTCACACCTATGCAGTTAGTTGCGTTTGATCCGTTTCTGCAGTGCTTTTTGCGGTGCTTTTTGCGTTTTTGAACATGCATTTTTGCCACTTTTTTATGTTTTTTTTTTCTTGTTGCTAGCCAGATCAAACGCAAAATGCAAAGAGCAACAAAAACGTGGCAAAATCACGTCAAAAATGCACTACATGCTTTTCTGCAGCATCTCCATTGAAGTCTATAGAACCAAAAATGCAACGTTTTGCATTTAAAAAAAGTCACTGACCCAAAAAATGTCCCATAGGAAATCAAGTTAAATGGACTGTAGTTCGTTTCTGCAAAACGCTGAAACAATGCTTAGGTGTAAACCTAGACTAAAGGAGAGTGTACAATCAGATTGTCTAGTGTATAGCCAGCTTTAGGCCCCTTTTACACAGGTGGCTGGGGGGCAGTAAATCGTAAAAACAATTTAACCACCGCTGACCACCTACCTAGAGTCTACAATATCGCTGGAGAGGGCTGGTCATGAGCTGTAGCTGTGATGCTTTGTGTGCTAGCTACAGCAAATTTACGGCACCGTGTCAAGCTGACAGGTGGCACCGTCTGTCAAACTCAGCCATTCAAGTCAAAAGGGCCATGCTGCAACCGTGAGTCAAACGCTTGGCTTACCATTGCGGTGCATTAGTCCCATTCAATATTGCTGTTTGACAATTGCACCGGAACACATGACAGTGATTGCTTCGCCACACTCTGAAAGGTGATCTACCCCAGATTGCTTTTCAGAGCTTGGGCTCGTGTGAACTTAGCCCAAGCTTGTTCACACTAGCCTGAACTTTAAAACAAATGCATGCTGGTGTGATGGTGAACTGGGCACATAGAAATCAGTTGTTTTCTGGGTACCCCTGTGCTGAGCTATGCAGATGAATGCAGCTCAATGGACATCTGGTGAACGGGCATTGACACTTGCTGGCTCTGCCCTTGATACACAATCACCAACACGGGAAACCAAGACTGACACATAACAGCAGTTGCTCACTGACATGCAGTGTCTGAGCCAATATGTACTAAGTGGGATGGAAGGTGTAATTACACACAGAGCAGATACCTGCCTGCCCATGTCCTCCAGTGAGACGATCACCATGACCCTTGCACTCTACATATAATGGATAACCAGATCTGCTCTACTAGACCTCGACTTTTCCTGCTCCATCCAGGTATACCAGTGATGACATGCTAAAGGGAAACTCTAATGGTTTGGGCATTTTAATGTGATACTTAAAATGTTTTACACCTGTTTTTTGTTTTTACTATTTATAGAAAATCTTTATTATACAAATCAACATTAACCACTTGCCCTCCAGAGGATTTACCCCCCCTCCCTGACCAGGTCATTTTTTGCGATACAGCGCTGAGTTACTTTAACTGACAATTGCGCGGTCATGCAACGCTACACCCAAATGCAATTTACGTCCTTTTTTCCCATAAATAGAGCTTTCTTTTGGTGGTATTTGATCGCCTGTGTGTTTTTTATTTTTTGCCCTATAAATAAAAAAAGACCGACAATTTTGAGAAAAAAACTATATTTCTGACTTTTTGCTACTAAACATGTTCAGTAAAAAAATTTAAAAATCAAATTTCATCATAAATTTAGGCCAAAATGTATTCTGCTGCATGTCTTTTGCTAAAAAAAAATCCCAATATGTGTAAATTAATTGGTTTATGTGAAAGATATTACGTTTACAAATGGTGATATATATATATATATATACTGGATCTTTAAATTTTTTTACTAATGTGGCAATCAGCGATTTATAGCAGGACTGCGGTGGGCATTCTGACACTGGGGAGAACTGACTTGGTGTCACTGACATCACCAGTGACACCCATACAGCGAGCAGTGCTAATAAAAAGCACTAACACTGTACTAATGGCACTGGGCAGGAAGGGGTTAACATCTGAGTCAATCAAAGGGTTAACTGTGTGCAGTGTGCTGTTTTACTAAAAGGCTGTGTGCTGTGTTGCAGTGAATGCAGGGTCCGGGGAGACCAGATATAGTGAATGCAGGGTCCGGGGAGATCAGATATAGTGGATGCAGGGTCCGGGGAGATCAGATATAGTGGATGCAGGGTCCGGGGAGATCAGATATAGTGGATGCAGGGTTCAGGGAGATCAGATATAGTGAATGCAGGGTCCGGGGAGACCAGATATAATGAATGCAGGGTCCGGGGAGACCAGATATAGTGGATGCAGGGTCCGGGGAGATCAGATATAGTGGATGCAGGGTCCAGGGAGATCAGATATAGTGGATGCAGGGTCCTGGGAGACCAGATATAGTGGATGCAGGGCCCGGGGAGACCAGATATAGTGAATGCAGGGACCAGGGAGACCAGATATAGTGGACGCAGGGTCCAGGAAGACCAGATATAGTGGATGCAGGGTCCTGGGAGATCAGATATAGTGAATGCAGGGTCCGGAGAGAGCAGATATAGTGGATGCAGGGTCTGGGGAGACCGGATATAGTGGATGCAGGGTTCGGAGAGATCAGATATAGTGGATGCAGGGTCCGGAGAGATCAGATATAGTGGATGCAGGATCCTGGGAGATCAGATATAGTGAATGCAGGGTCCGGAGAGATCAGATATAGTGGATGCAGGGTCCTGGGAGATCAGATATAGTGAATGCAGGGTCCGGAGAGAGCAGATATAGTGAATGCAGGGTCCGGAGAGAGCAGATATAGTGGATGCAGGGTTCGGAGAGAGCAGATATAGTGGATGCAGGGTCCGGGTTTTATAACACTCTAAAGTCAACCTAACTGAGAGCCAGGGGCAGACTGACCATTCGAGCATTTGGGCACTACCCGAGGGCCCATGGTCAGTAGGGGGCCCCATGAAATGCCCCTGGTACTTTTTATAGGCTTTTTTGGGTGTGCTCTAAGTGTGGGCAAGGACACAGGGGCCCCATGATCCCCTATTGCCCGGGGCCCCATGAGTTGTCAGTCCGCCCCTGCTGGGAGCCATTTAATTTTTTCTAAAGCACTGTGTATAGATCATTTTACTGGACTGGTTACCAATAACAGCACCAACACCCCCAATTGAATAGACAAAAAATATAGAAAAATTGGGCATTAAAAGTACCAATACACGGTAATCTGTTCAAGAATATATATGTAGAATGTACAGGGATTATTTATATACCTTCAAAACTACAGTATATATTAGGGAGGATGTAATGCCATTACACAATACTCTGCATTATTCACCCCCTGCTTGGCTCACATATGTACAACCGGCCTGCTGATTTAGGAGTAAGATTGTCCTCACATTTCCAAGCTGTAATCTGCAGAAGGGTGAGACCACTTTTCAGCGAGTTTCCCAGATATAGATCTGCCTCCTCAGGGGACACATTGGAAGCAAAAGATAACTTGATCTTTGATCCTCCTGATAATTATCTTTCGCCTCCTAGTTATCTCCTGAGGAAGCAGATTTCTATCTGAGAAACGCGTTGAGAAGGGGGTCTCACCTCTCAGATGACGGCTTGGAAATGTGAAGACTTAATTGTACTCCGAAATCAATAAGTTGTGTGTGGATATATGAGCCTAGCAAGGGGTGTTTTGTGGGGAGCTAGGAGGTTACTATGTGAACAATGCAAAGAGAAGGATTGTGTAATGGTGCTAAATCAATTTACTATGTTTTTGGCATATCAATAAAAACCTGTCCATTTTCAATATACTGTATTGTGTATATTACTGTATTTTGGTACTTTACAGTAGAACTGAATATGAGATTTTGTTTCCAGTTTGTATGCAGTAAAGAATGCTTATAACGCCTGTCAGTTTTTTTTCCATCTGTGTCCCATTGTGGAAATTTCCCTTCACTTCCTGTCCCATATCCAAAACAGGAAGTGAGGGGAGAGGAAATAAACAGAAAGTGAGGGGAGAGGAAGAGGACAGGAACTGGAGAAAGTACAGAGAAGGACAACCAAACTGATAAGAGGCATGGAGGAGCTCAGCTATGAGGAAAGATTAGAGGAACTGAATGTATTCTCTCTTGAGAAGAGGAGATTAAGGGGGGATATGATCAACATGTATAAATACATCAGTGGTTCATATAGTGAAAGCGGTGTAGAGCGAATCACCCTGAGGTCATCACAGATGACAAGGGAGCACTCTTTACGTCTGGAGGAAAAGAAATTTAATCTCCAAATACGGAAAGGTTTCTTCACAGTAAGAGCTTGACAATGTGGAATAGACTCCCTCAATTGCTGGTTCTGGTAAACTCAGTAGATTGCTTTATGAAAGGCCTGGATTCTTTCTTGGATACACATAATGTAACTGGATACTAACATTTATAGGTAAAGTTAATCCAGGGAATATCAGATTGCCTCTCGGGGGATCAGGAAGGATTTTTTCCTCTGCATGAGCAAATTGGATCATGCTTAAGTGATGTTTTTTTTTGCCTTCCTCTGGATCATTTGTGGGTATAGGATGGTGTATATGGTATTGTACTGTATCACTTCTATTGGTTGAACTGGATGGACTGTCTTTTTTCAACCAAACTAACTATAAACTCCATCCAAAATGATGGAATCCTGGCTGTCACCAGAACTATGGTCCCCACTGAAAGATTTCCCTTCTCAATCTTATTCTGGTAACATTGCAAAATTTGGGATTTTCTTTCTCTTTCACTCTCCGTGATATCGAAAAAGAGGACAGAGATGGTGAATAGAAAGGCAGACAATGGACATTTCCATTACAGTCATTGTGCCATTGTAGATGCTTTTCTTCCAATCAGGATCCCTTTCTAGTAGAGTACACTCTAGTCCATATAGGAATTGACATAAAAGCCCAAGCACTGATGAAGGGGTTACTTTGGTCCCCCAAAATGCGTTGGATGCTGTTTGTCTACCCATTGTCACTTCATAGTCAAGAATAAAGCTATATGGACATTTGATGTTATCAACTGGCACTCAATCTGTTTTCTTATTTGGCCTTCTCAAGTTGGGTGGCACCCACCTGGTGGAACTCTCCCCCAACTTTGTATTTTTTTGAGCCACCAAAGTCATTCAAAAGAAAGCTGCTATCATCCACTATTTGATACCCAAATCTGAGTCCAGTATCTAAAGTTTTTTCTACTCTTGAGCAGTAAAAACCCAACAGGTGTCCTAATTCCTCTCCACCCTATCCAAAACTATGCAAACGGTTTGCCTTCAGTTATACTTCAAAGTCTATTTTTTGTATAATTTTTGCCCATAGCACTTGTGTATTATAAACAACATTTTTTATCAAATACTTTTTTAACACTATTATATCTTTGCTTCTGATCTTTTGCATCCCTTTAAAACGCTTCCTGTTTACATGCACTCTCTCCATCATCTACTGAACATCATTGCTCTGGACTCCCTTTCTGATACTGATGATGGTAAGCCATGTCTGTGCAATGTGCTCCAGCTCTTAGTAGTCTCCATCAAGGAGACATATGACGGGGTGACATAGAAGATGCAGGAGCACAGACAGTTGTCACACCAGGACAGGAAGATCCTGAACAAGGACCATCATGATAGAATCACAGATGGTATATTGGACAAAGAACTGTCTCATGGGGGATCATTATTTTGCTCTTTTTACTGATTACAGTGCCAGAGTCTGTTTGTGGTGCAACGAAACTGGAAACAAGATGTAGGCCTTCTAGATGAGGAGCAGTGGGCAGAAGCTCTTGAGGTTATTCCTCTAGTTTCCTTGTCTCCATCTCAAAAGCTTACTCAATTGTCTACGTAGAGCTCAATTGTAGTACATAGAGCTTATTATACTCCATAGAAGAAGTACACACCTGTGTGTGTTATCACCTCATTGTCCTGGGTGTATGAGCAATGTAGGTACATTGATACATATGCAGAAGAGAAAGGAGGGTGCCAGGTGAAGGTGAGTAAAAAACATGTGTACACATGTGTTTTTTTTTACTAACCTTGACCTGGCACCCTCCTTTCACTTCTGCTTGTCTTCGAGGGATCCTCCATATCCTTGATGAGGAGCTGCAGGTTCCATCCTAGGTGCCTTGCCTCTTTGGTCCATTCCCTCCTTATTCTGGTCAGCCCCAGGACGCATTGACTGCTTCCACAACTGTCACCACATCTTTTGCATAGGATCCTCACCATCCCTGATGAGAATCCATCGGTTCCATTCCACGTGCCCTGGTTCTTTGGTCTGCATCCTCCTCCATTGGCCCATCTCATGGACATATTGGGGTTTATTTACTAAAGCTGGAGAGTCCAAAATCAGACTCCCTTCTGCATAGAAACCAATCAGCTTCCAGGTTTCATTGCCAAAGCTTCATTGAACAAGCTGAGGTTAGAAGCTGATTGGTTTCTATGCAGAAGGGAGTCTGATTTTGGACTCTCTAGCTTTAGTAAATAAACCCCATTGACTCTGTGACCTTCCATCACCACATCCTTTGTACAGTCAGTCCTAACCTTTTTCTTTATTTTTGCCCACTGTTACCATCATATTCTGTATTGTGTGAGCGCTTAATTTTTGTTGATTGTATTGATGATCATTGCATGTAACATTGATACATATGTTGAGGAGGTGCCTGAAGTTATTTCGGTATTGGACCTCCATATTTGGCATGATTAATGACATTGGTCATATCAGTTTACCTATAGATCCTGAGATTGCACTGTTCAGCATCATATCTGCAGAAATGCTATCTCCATGGCTTAGACTGATGGCCATACGGTTACTTTTTCTAGCTCGAAAATGAATAGCTCAGAAATGGTTGTCTCCTATCCCACCAACACCTCTTCAATGGCAAAATATTGTCCAAAAAACCCTTGATAGCGATAAGCACACCAACATAGAGGTTGGCTGTTCATTCATTGCTGGTTTATTCTGTTACCTAATTCCATGATATTATATTCATGTTATTACTTGTTCAGAGGAGCTCCTAGAGCTCTTCATTCTTTAACTGCTGTCCTTTTTTTTTTTTTCTTCTTTTTACTTTGCTATGTGGTTTGATTTTGTACACTGGCAATTACAGTCGAACTATTATTTTTTGCTAATTATCTTAATAACATTAGTGAGATATGTCTATGGAGTTTTTTTTTTTCATTTTTCACTATTTTTTAATTTACATATTCCTTAAACTGTTTCCCTCTTGCTATTTTGTATATTAAATTCTAAAAAAAAACAAAAACAAAAAAAAAATAAAAATAAATAATTGATTAAAAAATAAATAAATACATAAAATCAAAGCTCCAGATTGAAAGGATGGAAAACAAACTTCTGAAATGAGAGTGTTCAGGTTTACATTTACTTTGAAGAGAACATATGAAGGGGGACCGGTGATCTGCTGAAACTGATCTCCTGTAAAGTCAACAAAGCTGCACACAGCTTCAAAGAGGGGAGCTTGGCACACATTTTCAACACTCGCCATGCAACCCTAATGGACGGGTTTATGTTGTTGAATGGCTCGCTCTGCAGTTCTGCATTCATTAAGCTTTATCATGCATGGACCCACATTTGTAGGCAAATTCAATCTGCGTTAAAGCTGAACTCCAGCCTCCCTACAGTCATGCACAATTGTACAGGCTCCTCTGCTGTAGTGAGACTGCTTAGTCTGATTTCACTGCACACTGTGAGCTTGTAATAGTGTGCACTAGAAGCTACAGCAAGTCTGATAGAGCCTTATTTCCTGGCCGGAGGACAACCAGCATTTTCCAGTGCTTTCCTCCCCAGCCTGATTGTCCCTGGCCCACCCTTTTCACTGATTGGATTTCAGTTCTGTCAGTCATGGAGGTTCAACATCACATGTGTGAACTTGGGTGGTCTACAGGCAAATGAAGCCTGCCTAGGAATGCCCACTCCTCCATAGATATCCACCTATCAAGGCATTGTAATATTTGCATATCTCTTCCCAATAGCCAGTTCAAAGCTTGCATCGGTATTGAGGACTCTTGAGAGAAGTACTGGCGCAGGGTACTGTGATGTTTTCAGGAAGTTATGTACAGCACCTTGCTGGCTTCTCCCACCAGCCATGATCTGCCTGCACTGCATAGAGCAGCACAAAGACCAAGTGATGACTTTACTGGGTAGAAAATAACGTATGTAAGGAAAATGTAATTAGCATATTTTTGAGGGGAAATGAGAAACCAGAGAAGGCATATGATAAGCAGATTAAACTTCAGCTTTAACCTTTTCTATTAAAGTCCCTTTCAAACTAGGGGATTCTGCCAGAGGATCCGCCTGCTCAGTGGAGGATCAGTCTGCTGATCCCCGCTGATCAGGCGGATGACAGGTCCATGACCACTCTGCATAAGCAGAGCTGTCCTCTATGGGTGATCAGATGTAAATGGATCGCCTGTCTATTTATATCTGACTGTCATCCGATTTGATCCACTAGATGGATGGTGAACGGGTCCTTATCCATCTGTTTTCATCAGATCTGATTGGATTGGATGAAGGTGGGTGAACACATGTCCATTTACATACGCCACTCCATAGAGGGCAATGAATTGTCCGATCGGACCGAAAAACAGACAGGCAGACTGAATCGGTCCACCTGTGTGAAAGGGACTTAATTGCTTCACCCAGTGGCTCAACTAATACAGGAGGGAATTCTACCCACAGAAAGAAAAAGACAGAGGTACTAACTTCCTCCACTCTATCTTAAACTCTTTTTTGTGGAATTTATATCCTATTCTAGATTACCAAGGCAATGTTGGCATTCTAATATTAAAAAACAAAGAAAAACTAACATACATAATGTAAACCAGTCCTGCAAAATGGCATAGGTTGCTAGTGCTGTTGGCTGCCTACAGTACTTACATACACCTGTCCATCATGGTCAATCAAAGGACAACATTAAATACATTGAAATCCTTGTACCTGCAGAACCCCAAACCCAGT
Source organism: Staurois parvus (assembly GCF_062004578.1). NCBI lineage: Eukaryota > Metazoa > Chordata > Amphibia > Anura > Ranidae > Staurois > Staurois parvus. The sequence goes on along the minus strand of NW_028318654.1, from coordinate 1,685,842 downwards.
CTTCACAAAGGGAGGAAAAAACCCTCATACAGCATACTGGCTCCTACTGGAAATGCTAGTTACCTGGTTGCCACGCTGAACCACTAAATTCAATACTTTCTAAGTGTTGCTCTGACCCTTCTCTGACTTCACAAGTTGAATGCTTGTTCTAGGTCATTAGTGTAGAAAGCATTGAAGACAGAGAATCAGCATGACAGACAGCTGGCCTTTAAAGCAGTATTAAACCCAAAATCAAATATCTTTTGTATTGCAGCTTGCAAATTTTTACATGAGATGTCTGCATTAATTTCCTTTTTTTTAGGCTTTCTTTCTTTTTTTTCAACTGGTGATCCAGTCAGTAAGTTTGCTTTTTTTTTTTTAAAGAACAATCTATCCTGCAGATGTAGCAGTTAGAGGATTGAGATAAAACATATTCCACTGACAAGGGTACTTACAATGATCAGTCTTTATGTATGTAAAACCAAAAGGAGAAAAATTGTTTGCTGTAATGGCTTAAAATAAACAAAGTGTTAGCTGGAGTTTGGCTAATGCAGTGTTTCTCAACCTTTTCTCAGTTAAAATTTGTTACAATCTTGAGGCACCCAATTCTAAAATGTAAAAAAACTCAACTAACAGCTTTACATAATGGAGCAACATCCACACATGTAGGACACCCAACGTGATTTATTCTTCCAAAGCAAACACACCTTGGCACACTGGTACTGACTAGTATTCCAATGTTTCTCCCTCTCACTGAGATAATGTGACCGCAGTGCTGGCTGAGAGGGGCAGGAGAGAGGTAAAACAGTATGCTGTACAGATGCCTGATGCCCTCCTGATCAACCAATGACGTCATTGGTAGTTGGGATGCCGGTGGCTAGAAGGTTGTAATGGTGCACAATGAAAAGCTGTGGTTTTGTGTAACTAAAAGGAAGGCTTCATCATCCCACTGGCTTGTATACAATTTTGGGGCAATTTTTAGGCATTTGCCAAGGTACCCCTGAAGAAACCTGAAGGCGCCCTGGTTAAAAAGGCTGTGTTAGTGTATCTAGACATGCTACTCCATCTAACCCCCACCCCTGGACTGAAAATGCTGCTGTCCAAATCTGTCCCCTGTGCTCCTTCATCCAGAGTGGGGGCACTCTAATACAGGAGGTGTGTTACTGGCCAGACCATCAGGTGAAAACAGAGGGGAAAAAGCCTAAAAAAAAAAGAAAACTAATGCAGCCACCACATCTAATCATTGGTAAGCTGCAATATATAAAATTATTTGAGATAATACCGCTTCAAGGAGGTCAGCAATAGCAGTCTATGGAACTCTCTCACAAAAAAAATGTCATCCCAATCCTTGCAAATGTTCATTTTATGTATACGTCCTATACACAGATGCATATTCAGATTATCCATTTAAGTTATTACTTTTGAGTTTGTCATTTATTGGTGCACCATCCACAATCCACATCTTCCAGTAAGTGTCATGCGCTAGGCATTATCAAGAGATTGCAATCAAATGCACTCCCAAGGTATTCCCTGAGTTCATGCTGCTGAGGTTTGAGTCACCAGATGCCTATACCTACCAATGTAGAACTACAAATCCCAGCAGGCTGCCCATTCTCATTGCATGAAAACTCAAGAACAGCTGACAAGCCCCAGTGATAGAGTTCATGGTTCCTTCTATAGGTAGGTCAATATCTATAGGTCTGTGTAACTATAGGTCCTAGTAGGACAATATCTACAGTAATATGTATGACTGGAAATCAACCTTTTTAGCATCAGTCAAGCCATTGTAGAACTACAAATTCCAGCGTGTCAGAGGTTATAGTCTTTTATTGACTGATGCACTGCGTAGTGGTTGATGGTGCTGGTATTCTGGGACTCTGATTCCTTCCATAGGCTGTCAGCTCCATCACATATAAACTCTTTACTGGTCTAGAGTTGTCTAAGCAGGTTAAGGTTCCTATATGAAGTTATGACTGACTGTCCAATTCAGGTAACTTTTTCTTTTTAGCTTTGGATAGATTGGGAAATGGCTAAAACATCTGCCAGGCTTTAAATTCTGTCCGTGTCCCATTTGTAGCAATTACCCCTCTCTTCCTTTCCTAATGACATCTCATCCTCCCACATCACATTAGGGCAGGTTTACTAAAGGATTATATAGGATTTTGCAAAGTGAATGTTTGCTTAGCTTAAATAAGGTGAAGCTATGTTCTCTTTTAGCGCCCAATCATGAGCAAGGGAAACTGAAAAACAAGATTTTGGCTTGCCTCTGATTGGATGGATATAATGAACGCAGCATTTCCTTATCCACAATGACCATTCACTGTGCACAATGAACATTCTCTAATCCTTTACCTAACCCCAATGAATCTGATGCGTAGCTGTGTATGTTTATATTTCTGTATGATGCTATCAGAACCAGGGGCGAACTAACAACTCATGGGGCCCCCGGGCAATAGGGGATCATGGGGCCCCTGTGTCCTTGCCTAAACTCAAAAAAGCCTATGAAAAAGGTACCAGGGGCATCTCATGGGGCCCCCTACTGACCCCGGGCCCTCGGGCAGTGCCCGAGTTTCCAAATGGTCAGTCCGCCCCTGATCTGAACCTATCCTTCATGCCAGATGTATGACATGCCCTTTAAAAAATACCTAAAATCTTGAACAGAAGCCAAATGAGACTTCATGGTTTCTTCTACTGAGAGAGATTGCCCTCCCGTAGATTCTATAGAGTCCATCAGAGAAACATTGACATTAAGCCCAAACCCTGATGAAGGGGGATTTTTTTGTCTCGTAATGAGTTGTCTTTCGCTGTTCTTCCTGTTCTCACATTGGAGGAGATTTACTAAAACTGGTACACTCAGAATCTGGCGCAGCTGTTCACAGTAGCCAATCAGCTTCTAACTTCAGCCTGTTCAATTAGGCTTTGACAATAAAACCTGGAAGCTGATTGGTTTCTGTGCAGAACTGCACCACATTTTGCACCATGCAGTTATTAAATAGCCCCCATTGTCACCAATAATAGATATTAATGGACTTTTGAGATACTTGCTTGGTGCTCTGTTGATTTCATTGTGATAACCTTCAAAAAAACCAGAGAATTTTGAGGTCTCCAACATTAAGCATCTCAAACATTAAAGAATGCATGTGATAAATATTGTATATTAAAACCATATACTACAATCATCACCAAAATATGTAATAAATATATTCAAATATATTCAAAATGATATGCTTCTAATATATTTAATACATGCATTCCTTCATGTATGAGATGTTTAAAGGCGGAGAACCCACAATACTTTAATTTCTTTAAAGGATACGTCACGTGCCAAACATAAAGGATTTATTTGTTAACCACTAAGACTCTTATATTGTATTACTTTAGAATATCAGCAATGGTCTCTAGTGTTTTGCATTCTTAATAGATTGTACAAATAGATTGCAACATGTGTGGACAGCTTTAGTGAATGGAAGCTTTTCTCCAACACGGGTATTTTGCATTAATTGGGGTTGAGGACTGTCATGATTGTCATAATGCTGTCATGAAATTGTCATGATTGTCATAATATTTCCATGGAACTGTCATAATACTGTCATGGTTGGAATATTACTGTCAATGAACTGTCATGATTGTCATGATAATGTCATGGAATTGTCATAATACTGTCATAGTTGGAATATTACTGTCAAGGAACTGTCATGATTGTCATGATAATGTCATGGAATTGTCATAATACTGTCATAGTTGGAATATTACTGTCAAGGAACTGTCATGATTGTCATGATAATGTCATGGAATTGTCATAATACTGTTATAGTTGGAATGCTACTGTCAAGGAACTGTCATGATTGTCATGATAATGTCATGGAATTGTCATAATACTGTCATAGTTGGAATATTACTGTCAAGGAACTGTCATGATTGTCATGATAATGTCATGGAATTGTCATAATACTGTTATAGTTGGAATGCTACTGTCAAGGAACTGTCATGATTGTCATAATAATGTCATGGAACTGTCATAATACTGTTGTGGTTGTAATGATACTGTCATGGAACTGTCATGATTCTCATGATATTGTCATTGAACGGTCATAATATTTTCATTGTTGTAATGACACTATGAAGAAACTGTCATTATAGTAATGATATTGTCATAGAACTGTCATAATACTGTCATGGTTATAATGACACTATCAAGGAACTGTCATGCTTGTCATGATACCCTTATGCAACTGTCATGATTCTCATGATAATATCACGGAACTGTCATAATACTATCATGGTTGTAATGACACTATCAAAGGAACTGTTATTATTGTAATGATAATGTCATAGAACTGTCATAATACTGTCTTGGTTGTAAAGACACTATCAAGGAACTGTCATGCTTGTCATGATACCGTCATTGAACGGTCATAATTCTCTTGATAATGTCATGGAACTGTCATAATACTGTCATGGATGTAATGGCACTATCAAGGAACTGTCATTATTGTAAAGATATTGTAATAGAACTGTCATAATACTGTCTTGGTTGTAATGACACTATCAAAGGAACTGTCATTATTGTAATGATAATGTCAAAGAACTGTCATAATACTGTCTTGGTTGTAATGACACTATCCAAAGAACTGTCATGCTTGTCATGATACCGTCATTGAACGGTCATAATTCTCTTGATAATGTCATGGAACTGTCATAATACTGTCATGGATGTAATGGCACTATCAAGGAAATGTCATTATTGTAAAGATATTGTCATAGAACTGTCATAATACTGTCTTGGTTGTAATGACACTATCAAAGGAACTGTCATGATTGTAATGATACTGTCATGGAACTGTCATGATTGTCATGATACTGTCCTAGAAATGTCATAATACAGACATGGTTGTAATGACACTGTCAAGTAACTGTCATTATGCTAATGATATTATCATAGAAATGTCATAATACTGCCATGGATGTAATAACACTTTCAAGAAACTGTAATAATACTGTCATGGTTGTAATGGCACTATCAAAATAACTGTCATGATTGTAATGATACTGTCATGGAACTGTCATGATTGTCATGATACTGTCCTAGAAATGTCATAATACAGACATGGTTGTAATGACACTGTCAAGTAACTGTCATTATGCTAATGATATTATCATAGAAATGTCATAATACTGCCATGGATGTAATAACACTTTCAAGAAACTGTAATAATACTGTCATGGTTGTAATGGCACTATCAAAATAACTGTCATGATTGTAATAATACTGTCATGGAACTGTCATGATTGTTATGATACTGTCATGGATCTGTCATGATTGTTATGATACTGTCATGGAACTGTCATAATACTGACATGGTTGTAATGAGACTGTCGAGGAACTGTCATTATGCTAATGATATTATCATAGAAATGTCATAATACTGCCATGGATGTAATGATACTGTCAAGAAACTGTAATAATACTGTCATGGTTGTAACGGCACTATCAAAATAACTGTCATGATTGTAATGATACTGTCAAGGAACTGTCATGATTGTTATGATACTGTCATGGATCTGTCATAATACTGACATGGTTGAAATAACACTGTCAAGGAACTCATGATTTTAATGATACTGTCAAGGAACTGTCATGATACTGTCATGGAACTGTCGGGAAACTGTCTTGATTGTCATGATACTGTCACAATGCTGTCATGATTGTCACAATGCTATCATGATTGTTGCAAGTGCACTTATACAGTTACAATCACCTTAATGGGAAGCCAAAATCACATTAAATGAATGGATCACAATAAATAAATGGGAATCGTAAACCAGATCTATTCAAATAAGGGACATTCCTAGGAAAAAATATTCCTGGGGCTTCCCTGTAACTGAAGACAAAGCTGTTGCAAAGGCTATAGGAGCGATCGTTCGCCCCTCGTATAGAAGAACCTGTATAGGTGCCAGCATGCTCATTGTGCACACACAGGCAGAGAACATGGACTTACTGTGAGGGATCAGCTGTACAAGGCATAGTATGAGAAGCAGCACTGTTGCTCTGGCTTGTCCCCAGTCTCTGAGATTCTTCATGGGAGAGATAGTGACAGCTCATCCCAGGTTCTCTTGTGTCTGGAGCAGCAGCAAGGCATGTTGCTATCAGTGTTCAGTATTAATCCTTCTCCATAGATGACATCATTACAGTGGGGATCTCCAGACCTGGCAGCCCTCCAGATACACAGCACCTGCACTGTGTGGTTACCTGTGCCTCCCACCTTGTTATATATGGAGCTGCAGCCTACTGTCACCGGCGCTCTGGTTTAACCAGTTTGCATAGGCACGTCCTTTAAAAGAAACACACAAGGCGAATGCAGCAGGCTTGTTTACAGCACATGCTCACATATTGATTTATGGTTTTTTGCTGGCAGCAGTACAAAGACACATCTACAAAGAGCTGAGTAAAGGCCGCTACACTTAGGTTGTAATGACATGCACTGTTCTGCCTAATGGGAAAATGCTTATCGATATACACTGGAAATGATTCTACATTGCCCCTCAAATGCCCCCTTTTTATCTAAAGGTGAACTCCAGAAAGTTATGAATATGAAAATTAAAGTGTGTTTCCAACTTTGCAGCCATATTGAAGAAACTCCCAATATATGTTTATGTGTTCCGCTTCACACAGCTTATGTAAAAAGAATTCAAAAACACATTTATTACCTTTCTAGTTATTTCTGGAGCAGGTTTATATATACAACTCTATAGGCAGAATCACGGCGGTCACATGATCAGAAAAGGTTCGGATTGAAAGGGGAGATCGGGACCTTTCTGTGAGTTGTGGACATATGTGCTAGGAGCACGCAGGGCGCGCACTCTCAGCACATATGTATTTTCTAGTTATGTTTAGAGCAGGTTTATATATACAACTCTATAGGCAGAATGTTCAGAATACCTGGCAAGGGAAAGGTCAGTTTAAAGCGTTATTGAAATCCAAAACCAAAAATGTAATATGTTGCAGCTTTTAAATCCTTAGGTGTGATGACTGCATTCGTTTTCTTTTTGTAGGCTTTTCCCCTCTTGTTTTTATCTGGTGATCCGGCTAGTAACACACCTCCTGTATTAGAGTGCCCCCACTATGGATGAAGGAGCACAGGGGGCACCTTTGGACAATAGCATTGTTAACCTCTTCGCGCAGGCGCCTCCTGATCCTTTAAGAGTTTCAGAAGCCGAGAGGCGGGTCAGTGTTTTAGGGTCATGTGACCGCCGTGATTTGCCGTCACGGCAGTCACATGATGGAAAAAATCCCAATCGAAATGTGAGAAGAGGATCTTTCCGTGAGTTGCGGACATATGTGCTGGGAGCACGCAGGGCGCATGCTCTCAGCACATATGTATTTTCTAGTTATGTTAGGAGCAGGTTTATATATACAACTCTATAGGCAGAATGTTCAGAATACCTGGCAAGGGAAAGGTCAGTTTAAAGCGCTATTGAAACCCATAACCAAAAATGTTATATATTGCAGCTTGCCAATCCTAAGGTGTGATGACTGCATTCGTTTTCTTTTTGTAGGCTTTTCCCCTCTTGTTTTTATCTGGTGATCCAACTAGTAACACACCTCCTGTATTAGAGTGCCCCCACTATGGATGAAGGAGCACAGGGGGCACCTTTGGACAATAGCATTGTTAACCTCTTCGCGCCGGCGCCTCCTGATCCTTTAAGAGTTTCAGAAGCCGAGAGGCGGGTCAGTGTTTTAGGGTCATGTGACCGCCGTGATTTGCCGGCACGGCAGTCACATGATTGGAAACAATCCCAATCGAAAGGGGAGAACAGGACCTTTCCGTGAGTTGTGGACATATGTGCTGGGAGCACGCAGGGTGCGCACTCTCAGCCCATATGTATTTTCTAGTTATGTTTGGAGCAGGTTTATATATACAACTCTATAGGCAGAACGTTCAGAATACCTGGCAAGGGAAAGGTCAGTTTAAAGCGGTATTGAAATCCAAAACCAAAAATGTAATATATTGCAGCTTACCAATCCTTAGGTATGATGACTGCATTCGTTTTCTTTTTTTAGGCTTTTCCCCTCTTGTTTGTATCTGGTGATCCGGGTAGTAACACACCTCCTGTATTAGAGTGCCCCCACTATGGATGAAGTAGCACAGGGGGCACCTTTGGACAGTAGCATTGTTAACCTCTTTGCGCCGGTGCCTCCCGGCCCTTTAAGAGTTTCAGAAGCTGGGAGGCAGGGCTGGGTTTTAGGGTCATGTGACCGCTGTGATTTGCCGTCACATGATCGGAAAAGGTCCTGATCGAAAGGGGAGATTGGGACCTTTCCGTGAGTTGCAGACATATGTGCTGGGAGCGCACAGGGCGCGCTCTCAGCACATATGTATTTTCTAATTGCACGCAAATATACGGCCGCTCAGCGTCAAGGCACAGACGCCGAGAGCCCACATATTTGCGTGCGCTCGCCATCAAAAGGTTAATCTAGGAGAGAAGTATAAGCAGGTGTTACTGTGTTGATTAGGTTTGGGTTAAATGTATTTTCTACTGTGTGAACTGCGCTATTTCGTTGATGCTGCCCAGCAGAAGTAGTGCTGCTGGAGACGTAAGGGTTAAAGCAGTAATAAAGGCTTCCCCCCTGCAAGTCAGTCACATAATGTTCTAGTAAACACCACATACTAGTACAATATAAAGATTTACCCTAAAATGAAGCCCTCCAGTGGCTCGCTGTCACTTCCATTTTCATGCGTTCTTCCTTCTGGTTTCGTGGGCATTTGAATGGCTCCAACAGCGATGATGTCACTCCCACGAATGCGCACTGGAGATACGATTGTGACACTCTGAATGGATGGAATGCTCAGTATGCTGTCCATTCAGAGTGCAGTGTGCATTCACTAGTGAATTCACCAACTGCAAAAAATGGTGAATATCTCCTAAACAGTTCACATTTAGGATATATTCCTTGTATCTACAGTCAGGCCTTATTATCAGATGACCTGTACATACAAGTCACCAAGCAGTCCTTACTTCCCCTTTAATCCTGCAGACGTTCCCGGGCTTTCCTGGGGAGTATCGCCCTCTGCTGGACAAAGCATATAAAACTATCTAAGTCCTGGTTGCTCTAACATGGGAAAAGAAATTGAGTGCTGCTGAGGATGTAATGCCCACTATCCTTACCCCCACTCATTAGTAACCCCCAACTCTGCTGTTCTCCAACTCAGTAGCAAGTAACCCCCATCTCTGCTGATCCTCCACTCAGTAGTAAACCCCAGCTCTGCTGATTCCCTGCTCAGTAGTAACCCCCATCTCTGCTGATCCCCCACTCAGCAGTAAACTCCAGCTTTGCTGATCCTCCACTCAGTAGTAAACCCCAGCTCTGCTGATCCTCCACTCAGTAGTAACCCCCAGCTCTGCGGATCCCCTGCTCAGTAGTAAACTTCAGCTCTGATGATCCTCCACTCAGTAGTAACCCCCAGCTCTGCTGATCCCCTGCTCAGTAGTAAACCCCAGCTCTGCTGATCCCCTGCTCAGTAGTAACCCCATCTCTGCTGATCCCCCACTCAGTAGTAACCCCCAGCTCTGCTGATCCCCTGCTCAGTAGTAACCCCTAGCCCTGCTGATCCCCAGCTCAGTAGTAACCCCTAGATCTGCTGATCCTCCACTCAGTAGTAAACCCAAGCTCTGCTGATCCTCCACTCAGTGGTAACCCCCAGCTCTGCTGATCCCCCGCTCAGTAGTAACCCCCATCTCTGCTGATCCCCTGCTCAGTAGTAACCCCCAGCTCTGCTGATCATCCACTCAGTAGTAAACCCCAGCTCTGCTGATCCCCCGCTCAGTAGTAACCCCCAGCTCTGCTGATCTTCCACTCAGTAGTAAACCCCATCTCTTCTGATCCCCCACTCAGTAGTAACCCCCAGCTCTGCTGATCCCCTGCTCTGTAGTAAACCCCAGCTCTGCTGATCCTCTGGTTTGCTGAACCTCCTCTCTCTCCAGTCCCCGTTCACCTCCCACTATATCGCTCCCATGCTGCACACCACATGTGACATCTGCTAGTTTCTCCTGCCCTCGTCTCCCAGCTTTGCTGATTCTTCACCAATCAGTCCTTTCTCTCTTAACTCCCGCTATATTGCTCCCAGGCTGCTCACCACATGTGACCTTGCTAGCTTCTCCTGCTCCGGTTCCCCAGCTCTGCTGATCCTCCACTACTTCCACTTACCTTCCACTATATTTTTCCCATGTTGTGCACCACGTTTGCCATCTGCTAGTAGCTCCTAATCACCCTGTGCAGTATATCCTCTGAGAGGTAGAGGTGGCACAGCCAGTTGGTCAGCTGCCCCTCCTACCTACCTGACCCTTGTCCTGGTCCTGATCTGTTTTGCACTCTCCTAGTCTTGTCATTAGTAGTCACCCAGCCTCTCACATGGTAACAGACGATGAGATAAGCGGCACCCGGGGATAGGACAGTATGGCTGCTATCCCTAGCTATTGGCTGTAGAGGTGGGCTGGAACGGCGGGGAAACGCTGTACTGGTGATCCATGTGTTGTATACCGGTTACCGCTGTGCAGACCTGAGCCACAATCGCACAGCTTCATGTATGTAATGTTTTCCACCATTTCTTTGCTGTCACATAGTTCCTGTCTGCAGTCCTCCTTCAAATGTTAGGGATCAGTGTTTACTGTCACTGCCAGTGTTTTCTTGTTTTTGTTTACCTTTTTCATCTCCATAGTTACAGCTGTCTGTATGTCTTTTACCTCTTCATGTCTGGGGTTAAAGCAAACCTTAATGCCCGGCCCAATTCAGCAACTTTGACATGCGTTAGTAAAACTGTACATATCATTGCAACTACTTAGTGTATCCAAGTGGATTATACCGCCTTTTTTACAGAACACATTGGAATTTCATTTGTTATAGTCATGGCTATCTCCTGATTTTTTATTTATTATTAACCACTCGCCCTCCAGAGGATTTGCCCCCCTTCCTGACCAGGCCATTTTTTCGTTATGACACTGTCACTTTAACTGACAATTGCGCGGTCGTGCAACACTGCACCCAAATGAAAACTACGTCCTTTTTTCCCACGAACAGAGATTTCTTTTGTTGGTATTTGATCGCCTCTGCATTTTTTATTTTTTGCGCTATAAAAAAAAGCCGACCATTTTGAGAAAATAACAATATTTTTTACTTTTTGCTATTAAACATGTACAGTAAAAAAATCGAATTTTGTTAAACTTAGGCCAAAATGTATTCTGCTCCATGTTTTTGCTATAAAAAAAAATCACAAGATAATGTAAATTATTTGGTTTACGTGAAAGTTTTATTTTTTACAAATGTTGTTGTTTGTAAGCCCAGAAACTATAGTACATATTTTACTTTTATTTTTAAATCCTACCTAAAACACGCTGGCACTGACCTTTGACCCTGACCTTGACTTTTGACCCTTACCTTGACCCTAACACTAACCCTGACCTAGATCAAGCTATTATCTAGCTGTTTTTTCTTTATTTTTTATTATAAGTCCTCATGCACACTGGACGTTTTTACAGCAGCTGTGTTTGACTTTTGATGTTTTTTTCTACATCCAGTAAACCCCCTAGCATGTTATCCTATGTGTCCATGCACACATAGACCGTGATGAACGTTTTTTGGCAGGGGCGTTTTTTGGCCAGGACTAGTGGATTTCTAGAGGAGTTTTTTAGCTGGAAAAACGCTCTAACGCTGTAAAACACACCAAACCAGCATTTTTGGACTTTTTTTGAGCAAAAAAAATCTAAAGGAAGCAGCAAAATGCCGCTAAATGCTAATGCAAAAACGCTGAAAAACTCACATTTTTAACGTGACTTTACACAGCTAACGTTACCAGCGTTATTAAAACGCATGGAGTCTTATAATTAATTTTGTACACACTTGTGTATGTTTACATCTTTCTCCCCTGCAAGGAGAGAATGATACAATGCATCTTTCTCTCCATTCAGAAGAGGAAGAAAACTCATAGGCGGGTTGTCCAGTGAGTGATCACTGTGATAGCCAATCAGAGGTTATCACAGCGATCAGGTGACCAGGAACTGGGAGTCCTGGGTTCGGATCTCAGTGAGAGCCCTGTCTCTCTGCTGGGAACGCGCTGTGTGGCGTGCCCCCAGCACAAACACAACAACACATATATGTGACACCCAGGTTTAAAGCCCACCTCCTGGAGGCCGCATATATGTGTTAGCATTATTGCTCCATGCGCTACGGGAAGATGGGAAAGATCTCCAGCTCTGCCATAATTGTGTGCCAGCGAAGAGATCAATGTGCTGGAGTTTTATATAGTACACACACGTGTGTTTGAGCTTTGGAATGCACAGATTAATGCGACAGGCTGCATACACCTACGCTCCATTCACAGAATGCTTTGCATTCTAGGAAAGGACAGTACAAGTTCTATAAATTGAGGCAGAAGGGGTCGATGAGTGAAGCAACTTTTTCACACTTGTAGCAGCTGATATTAAAATTCGCAGCACTGGAAGATCAGAACTGTGGGGAAAAACCTGAATCCCTCATAAAAGGAATCCATGGTGGATTGCTTTTTCAAAAGCGAGTGAGACAGGCAGCTCAGAGGTGATATGTTGCTGACAAGCCCCACTAATAGAGTCCATAGTTCCTCTATAGGTCCAAGTAGGACAATATCTACAGTTGTAATATTGGGGATCAGTTTGTAGATGGTGTCAAACCACTGAAGAACTACAAATCCCAGCATGTTGGAGCTTGTAGTCTTTTACTGACTGGTGCACTGCATGGTGGTTGATGGTGTTGGGATTCCATGGGGTTTTAGCTTCTTTACATGTAGACTCTTTCCTGGTCTAGATACAGTATATATAAGCAGGATGAAGTTACCATGGTGAGTTATGACTGATGGTCCAATCTGACCATTTTTTTTCATTTTGGATAGACTGGGAAATGGCTAAAACCACTGTCTGTGTGCCATTTGTAGTAATTACCCTTCTCTTGATTTCCTAATGGCATCCCTCAACAGATTAGGGCGGATTTACTAAAGGATTATATACTTTTTACATTGTGGAGCAAATGTTTGCTTATCTTACATAAGGTGGAGTTATGTTCACTTTGAACGCCCAACCATGTGCAAGAGAAACTGAAAAGCAAGATTTTGGCTTGCTCATGATTGGATGGGTGAAAAAAAGCAACCACTGCACCCCAATAGACCTGAATAGAACTGCCTGCACCTACATGCGGATGAGCTTCCTTAGCTTTGCATGGCCAGGCAACACACATTTTCTTCACATCTCCACACACAGTCAGTTGTTTTTATTAAGGGGTTAGCAACCTGGATGGGGTCTAGGGGTATACAGGATGCCCAAGGAACTGCAAAATTTGAGGACGAACTTAGTAACAAAAACTGTACCAAAATGTCGATCAAGAAAAATATCAATAAAGTCTACTTGCTGTACCTCCTCAGACCTTGGATGAATCCTCCTCTTCACCCACCTGCACTGAGGGTATCCCTGAGCAAGGGGTCCTGGGAGCTAACAACAAAGTAGTCCCGGATAAGAACTAATTGGGTCTTGCACCTGACCGCCCTCTTCCCTTATCTGGCCCAGAGGGTGTAGGAGTACTCACACTGTCCTGTTCTGTCAGCTTGGTGGGTTGGTGGCTGCCTTCAGGCCTTACGCTGGACTGGCTCCTTCCCTGCTGCACAGGTTGTCCACCCCAGGAGACAGTTGGACAGTGGAGATACTTGCTTCCAAAATCCTGCCTGTAGGTGGGTTCCCCTCCTATGGGCACTCCAGCCTTCCTCAATTCATCTTCCACCCAACACGGCACACCTCCCCCCAGGCTCTGCCACATTTGAGGGTTATCCTGGCCACTATGCCCAGCCTCTTGCCAGGGGATTGACCAAGGTCCCTCAAACATGCAGATCTGGGCCTCCTCCCCTCCTCTTCCAGAAAGTTCCCTCAGTTTCTGGAAGGGTGGGAGGGCTCCAGAAGCCCTGACCTCTAGAACCTCCCAGCCTGTCCCGAGGTGACCTCACTACCTCACTCCCAGGCTGACTCATCCAGGCTGTTACTCAGCCTGTATCTAAAAAAAGAAAAAAACAAACATCCTATCCAGCTACCCTGGAGGGAGTTACATATGGATAGGTATGCCTGAGTGAAAGTGGCCTTAGGCATGTTGTCAGTATTAGCTGAGCCAGACATGATGTCTATTAAAGTGGAACTGTGTGTAAAACGAATAAAATGGGCAAACAGGCAGGAATTTTAATGCAGAAGAGACATGCTTTGTCTCTTCTGTCTTAAGTTACCTACTTGCCTGTCTACCCCTGTACACACATGGATGCGCAACTCAGTGTAGAAATTTGGCAATTCCAAAGCTGACTGAGATCCTGTGTATGCGTGGGAGTGACACCATATTGGCCCAGCCAATGAAAGGGGACAGTGTTCGATACCCGGGGAGCTCCAGGATGTCGCTGGACTAAAGATGAGTATAGTTTCATTTTAAGTGTCAATCGCTGTGAGGAACGTGAAATGATGTGCTGATTCCACTTGACTCCTCCCGGAGACAAGAGTATTTTCTCTCAATTTTAAAGGTAGAAAACTTTAGATAAATGTTAAAATAAGGAAAGAAAACTGCAAAACATACGGGGGGAGGTAAAACAATATAGATTGCTGCAGTCTGGAGTTTTGCTTTATTGTCTTTTTTTTGCCTTACATTTGCTGTGTCCTTCAGATCACTTCTGACTTCTGCAGATTGAATCATGAGTGATGTATATATTGAGAAATTCCTGTCTGTGCAACCCCAGCCAACCCAACTGAACTATCACAAGAATCAACCCTAGACAACCCAACTGAACTATCACAGGAATCAATCTCGGCCAACCCAACTGAACTATCACAGGAATCAACCCTGGCCAACCCAACTGAACTATCACAGGAATCAACCCTGGACAACCCAACTGAACTATCACAGGAATCAGCCCTGGACAACCCAACTGAACTATTAGAGGCCCTCTTTTAAAAGTGACTGATAAATGATCTGCTGACAGGCTAATAGATGACAGGTTCTCCCTCCATATTGCTCTAATATGGAGGGAGGTCTGGCATAATCAGAAGGAAAGCAGAGATCTGCAGCCTGACTGATCTAGTACACTGCAGCTTGGCAGCATCATCCCTGCTTCTGCAGTCTACTTTTAATGCCAATGCTTTAGCTTTAGTGTTGGAATATTGACTTTGGTTGTTTTTGCTGCAGAGCTCTTGATGCAGACAATGTCCTACCAAAAAGTCCTATTCACGTTTACCCTCCGTGTAACCCTAACCCCCATAATGAACCTCCCTACAACTCTAAGCCCTCAGGCACACTTGACGTTTTGCTAACGCTGGTAACATTAGCTGTGTAAAGTCACATTAAAAATATGTGCTTTTCAGCTTTTTTTTCATTTTTGCATTAGCATTTAGCGGTGTTTTGCTGCGTTTAGCAGCGTTTTCCCGCGTTTGCATTTTTTAGCTTTTTTAACTAGACAAAAAGAAATTTTAGGGGGGGTCAGAAAAGTCCAAAAACGCCAGTTTGCGGCATTTTACCGCATTTTGCCACATTTTTCAGTGTTAAAGCGTTTTTACAGCTGAAAAACTCCTCTAGAAACCCACTAGTTTTGTTTTTTTTTTCCAGCCAACAAATGTCCCAGCCAAAAAACATTGATTACAGTCTATGTGTGCATGGACACATAGGATAACATGGTGAGGAGTTTATTGACTGTAGAAAAAAAAAATGTCAAAAGCCAAAAACAGCAGCTGTAAAAAAAACGTCTTAGCATGAGGGCTAAAAGTACTCCTCACACATTAACTCAGTGTTGGGACAGGGTCAGGGGTGGACGGACAATTCATGGGGCCCTCGGGCAATAGGGGATCATGGGGCCCCTGTGGCCTTGCCCAAACTCAAAAAAGCCTATGAAAAAGGTACCAGGGGCATCTCATGGAGCCCCCTACTGACCCCGGGCCCTCGGGCAGGGACCGAGTTTCCAAATGGTCAGTCCACCCCTGGACAGGGTCAGCCAGTGCCCAGGGCAAAGATGTCAAACTGTGTCCCCCCCTGTTCATGATGTGCGAGCTTAGGGGATCTACTAAGGGGGTGCGCAACTAACACATCCTACCAGCTCTCTCCTCGCTACTCCCAGCGCTGGGCTCACAGGAGTAGTCATATCGCTGTCACTACTCCTGTCAGCCTTGTAGCAGAAGGAACTCAGCACAGGGTGCTCCCGTCCCTGCAACCCTGCATTAAACTATTGTGCCCAGGGCAGCTGGCCCTCCTGCCCACCCCTTGTCCTGGCCCTGCACTAACCTAACACCAGGGGCGGACTGACAACACATGGGGCCCCCGGGCAATAGGGGATCATGGGGCCCTTGTGTCCTTGCCCACACTCAAAAAAGCCTATAAAAAAGGTACCAGGGGCATTTCATTGGGCCCCCTACTGACCCCGGGCCCTTGGGCGGTGCCTGAGTGCTTGAATGGTCAGTCCGCCCCTGCCTAACACTGATGCTCACACTAACATTTCCTGTAACCTTAAAGCATAAGTTCACTTTTTCAGAATAAATGAAAAGGTGAACTAAAACCTTAAAACCTCCTCAATCCCCCTTCATCCCCAATCCCTGCTCTACTTACCTTCATTTCACACTAACATTGCTTGAAACCTTAAAGCAGCACTAAACCCAAAAACAAACATTTATTATATTACAGCTTACCAATTCTTAGATGTTATGGCTGCATTAGTTTTCTTATTTAGGCTTTCTTTCCATGATTTTAACCTGGTGATCCTGCCAGTAAGTCTGTTGTTGTTCAACAGAACAAGCAATCCTGCACATGTAGCAGTTAAGGTTTGAGACAAACCATTTAACACTGACAGAGGTGCTTGCAATGATCAGCTTTTAATTTATGTAGGACCTTTATCCCCAAAATGTTTGCTATAGCTGCTTTAAAAAGTGTTAGCTATGAGTTTGGCTTCAGTTTGTTATTGTATTTAAATGTGCTAGTACATCTAACACTCACTTCCCCCAGACTGGCAATGCTGCCATCCAAATGGGTCTCTGTTGCCCCTTTATCCAGAGTGGGGGCACTCTAATACAGGAGATATGTTACTGGCCAGATCACCAGGTGAAAACAGAGGGGAAAAAAACATCAAAAAAAGAAAACAAATGCAGCTATCACATCTAGGAATTAATAAGCTGCAATATATTACATTTTTGGGTTTAATACAGCTTTAACGCTGACCTTGTAACCCAGTTACTATCCTTATACTAAATTTCTCTTTTACCCTAAAACTAATCCTCACCCTAAAGTGGAACTAACAATTTAAAGTTGGTGTAAACCTTCACATATACCCAGTGAAGTGACTGGCCTCAGGTGATACACAGAGATTAACCACTTCAGCTCCAGAAGATTTTACCCCCTTCATGACCAGGCCATTTTTTTGCTATACCACACTGCACTTCTTTAACTGGTAATTGCTCGGTCATGCAACGCTGTACCCAATGAAATTTATTTTTTATTGTTTGTGATATAAACGAATAAAAAGCCTGGAAATTTAACCCCCCCCCCCATATTCTCTCCTTTTGGTTGTAAAAAATATCCAATAAACTCAAAGTCAGTCATAAGTTTAGACCAAAATGTATTCTGCTTGATTCTGAAAATGTAAAAAAAAAACAATATTCTTTACTTTCTGCTATAAGATATATCTAATAAAAAATGTTTTAAATCTAATTTATTCATAAATTTATTTTCCAAAAATGTATTCTGCTACATGTCTTTGGTGAAAAATTAAATCCCAATAAGTGTTTATTGATTGGTTCATGTGAACGTTATAGCACCTACAAACAATAGTATATATACTGGATTTTTTTTTTCATACTACTAATGGTGGTGATCAGCGCCTTATAATGGAACTGTGGGAATGCGGAGGGCAATCTGACACTAACTGACACTGATATCACCAGTGACATTAATACAGTGATCAGTGATAGTATACTGGCTGGGAATGGGTTAACATCTAGGGCGATCAAGGGATTAAATGTGTGCCTAATGATGTGTAATGTGCTGATTTTACTAAACAATCTCTAAATTTCTCATCCCTGTTTTGCAGGATTAGAACTTTACAAATTGCTCACTCTGTAGAGTGCTCTGTGTTGCTTACCAACACAGAGCTCTGGGCTGTGATTGTGCACAATGGATCAGAAGGTCCCGCACATGATTCAGTGACCAGGACTTGCTGACAGGCTTCTGCTGTGTACAAACAAGGTGGGTGATGTTGGGGGGAAGGGGACGTGCACACCCCAAACCCGGAAGTAGGCAGTGACGTACCCTTATGTTGTTTTGCCTACAGCGGCAGCCCATCCGCAGTACATTGTGGGTGGGCGGTCATAAACTAGTTAAAATTATACTGAAGGTACGCTTTTTGTTTGGAAAATAACAAACATGTTATACTTACCTTCTCCGTGCAGTGGTTTTGCACAGAGCAGCCTGGAACCTCCTCTTCTCGGGTCCCCTGTCTGTGCTCTCGGCTCCTCCCTTCTGTTGGGTGCCCCCATAGCAAGCAGCTTGCTATGGGGGCACCCGAACAGGCGTGTTCCCAAGCCGCTACTCCATGTGCCCATTCACAAACGGTGCCGTGACTTGGCCCTGCTATGATTAACAGCAGAGGGAGCCAATGGCTCCTGCTTGCTGCCTCAGCCAATGAGGAGGCAGAGACCTGGGACAGCCAAAGTTGTTGTGCACATCGATGGATCATGATGGTGCTCAGGTAATTATTGAGGAGGCTGGGGGCATTGCTGCACACAGAAGGTTTTTTACCTTCATGCATAAATGCATGAAAGTAAAAACCTTGAGCCTTTACAACCATTTTAAACTAATCTTGTACCTGTTTAGCTGCAGTCTTCTCTACATCCATTCAAAGTGCAGAAATTATAATGCTTTTCTGAGAGTTCAGAAAAAAGGGTGTGGAGAGCTGATATCACACACTGCAGATCACACTTAGGAGAGTTTTGAGAGCTAATTGGAAGGAAGAGATACACCCCCATCCGCATGGCTCACAGGAGCAAAGCTGAGGCTGTCAATCACAGGCTGTGTGCTGGAGCTCCCTCCCCGTCACCTTTTCATCTCTTGGTGTCAGGAAAATGTGTCATTCTTACCACCACTTTAAGGGTTGCATTCTTCTTACTGACTACCAACGTAAGGGCCATATTTCCCACTGACCCCGATAAACAGGTTTAAGAGAATGTTCCCCAAGAACTGGAAATTATTTTATGGGTTCCTGTGGGGTGCAAAGGTTGTGAAATGCTGCTATAGAAAGTAACAAAACTGCACTGTGCGCAATTCTGTTTCCTAGAGGACATCCAGAACTTTGGGTGGGTGGGGTATACCTTCTGGCATAATTAGAACCAGTAGTCCAGCATCGCCCAGTGTAGTGGAGGTAAATTGCCCTGAGATTCCCAGTCTTCCTTTCACAAGGAGCACATACTTCAGCAATATGCTGGGACACAGATACATAGTAAGTGTAATGAGAATTGAAAGTATGCAGTGGTATATTTGAAATTCTTGCACAGAAACTTTCACTAAATCCTGCCAATGGAGCAGTGGGTGTCTTGTCAGCTGGAGAAACAGATGCTGCATTTCTTCCTCTTGCTGTTCCCTTTTAATGAGATTATCTGTGTCTTATTTATCACATTAAGAGTCGTGACCGAGGACTCATTATATGAATATTAAAGACATTTGTCACCTGTTCAATGCCTTGGACGAGGTATGAAAACATTAGATATTTCACAAAAACTTAAGCGTGATCATCGCACTATTAAGAGATTTGTGGCTGATTCAGAGCACAGACGGGTTGGTGCAGATAAAGGCACATTGAGGAAGATTTCTGCCAGATCCATGCATCGGATCAAGAGAGCAGCTGCTAAAATACCATTACATAGCAGCAAACA
The DNA here is from genome assembly GCF_062004578.1 of Staurois parvus. Taxonomy (NCBI): domain Eukaryota; kingdom Metazoa; phylum Chordata; class Amphibia; order Anura; family Ranidae; genus Staurois; species Staurois parvus. Next base: position 1,665,913 of record NW_028318654.1, on the reverse strand, counting down.
GATAATTGAAGCTGCTGGTGCCTCTGGAGTCCCACGGTCATCAAGGTGTAGAGTCCTCCAGAGTCTTGCAACTGTGCATAAACCTTCTATTCGGCTGCCACTAACCAATGGTCACAAGCAGAAACGGCTCGATTTGGCAGAAAAATACATGAAGACTAATATTCAAACAGTCCTGTTCACTGATGAGTGCCGTCCAACCCTGGATGGTCCAGATGGATAGAGTAGTGGATGGTTGGTGGACGGACACCCTGTTCCAACAAGGCTGCACCGTCAGCAAGGCAGTGGTGGAGTCATGTTTTGGGCCGGAATCATGGGAACAGAGCTGGTCAGCCCCTTTAGGGGCCCCGAAGGTATAAAGATGACCTCTGCAAAGTATGTGGAGTTTATGACTGACCACTTTCTTCCCTGGTACAGAAGGAAGAACTATGCTTTCCGTAATAAAATCCTCTTCATGCATGACAATGCACCATCTCATGCTGCAAATAATACCTCTGCATCAATGGCTGTTATGGGGATAAAAGGAGAGAAATTCATGGTGTGGCCTCCATCCTCCCCTGACCTCAATCCTATTGAGAACCTTTGGAGCATCCTCAAGCAAAAGATCTATGAGGGTGGGAGGCAGTTTACATCCAAACAGCAGCTCTGGGAGGCTATTCTGACATCTTGCAAACAAATTCAAGCAGAAACTGTCCAAAAACTCACAAGTTCAATGGGTGGAAGACTTGTGAAGCTGCTATCAAATAAGGGGTACTATGTTACAATGTAACGTGACCTGTTAAAATGTTAAAAAATTAAAATGTTGTTAAAAGTTTGATTGAAATAGCTTTTGATTTCAGTAAATATGCTGCAAACACAACAAATGACAATTTTCAGTTCTTTACAACCTATAAAGTGTTTTGAAACTTACTGTGAGTAATAATTTGGAACAGTGCATTGGAAGTGATTTATGTTTAAAAAAAATACTGTTATCATTAGGAGGTTTGTTCAATAAAATGTGAATTGTACTCTTAATAGTTGATAACATGAGAATTATGCTGACTGTTATTTACATCAATTATTTAGGTAAATGAGAAAAATATCATTTGCATAATAATTTGGAACACGGTATACATAAATAAATGCCACGCTAAAACATCGCTAAATACAAATGTGTACATATGAACAAAAGTGAAAACAATAAATGTGTAGAAAAAACCATCAAGGCAGAATCCCAAATAAAGTCCAAATCAGAAAAAATATATAAATACAGTCCCAAAGTTCTTCTGTGTGTGAAATTGTAGACACCGTGTATCTCCTATATAGCAGGTGCGCTACCACCATATATTAGTAGGACTCTTACACATAGACTTTTCACCTAATAAGAGTCATAAGCGCAGACGCCCTAGACGATGTCACTTATGATGAAACGCGTTGGGAGGAGCCTGCGTTCTTGACTTTATCACGCTGTTTCCATATACCAGGAAGTTGGATCGGTTCCCGGGTCCAGAGTTTCTATTTGTCACAAAGCTCTTTCTGTCTTTCAAAATGTGAGTGACATTCTTTGATTTTAATAAACTTGCCCATATGGTTTTATGCGATGTCTGCTTTCCTATCTCTTCTTTTTACGGACCGTGTATTTATACATATCGGAGAGACATATAGGAAGGTGAAAGTCTGAAGTTATCTGAAGTGACCCAGCCAATGTTACTTATGATGAAACGCGTCGTGTGGAGCCTGCGTTCTTTACGTTATCATGCTGTTTCTGTATACCAGGAAGTTGGATCGGTTCCCGGGACCAGAGTTTCTATTTGTTACAAAGCGCTTTCTGTCTTTCAAAATGTGAGTGACAATTCTTTGATTTTAATAAAATTGCTCATATGATTTTATGTGATGTCTGCTTTCCTATCTCTTTTTTTGTGGACTGGATATTTATACATACTAGTGAGACATAGGAGGGTGAAAGTCTGAAGTGATCTTCCTGAGAATACTGGTTGTCCAACACCTTTCCCTGCTTAAGAGCAATGGTGGAATCATACCTCTAAGCCATATTACCCATGCGCTTATGACTCTGTGGGGTTTATTTACTAAAGCTGGAGAGTCCAAAATCAGACTCCCTTCTGCATAGAAACCAATCAGCTTCTAACCTCAGCTTGTTCAATGAAGCTTTGGCAATGAAACCTGGAAGCTGATTGGTTTCTATGCAGAAGTGAGTCTGATTTTGGACTCTCCAGCTTTAGTAAATAAACCCCTATGAGTCCATGTGTTCCAGTAAGTGTCCTACTAATACCGTATATGGTGGTGGCGCACCTGCTTTATTGGAGATACACGGTGTCTACAATTTCACACACACAAGGACTTTGGGATTCTATTTATATATTTTTTTCTGATTTGGACTTTATTTGGGATTCTGCCTCGATGGTGTTTTCTACACATTTATTGTTTTCACTTTTGTTCATATGTACACATTTGTATTTAGTGATGTTTTAGCATGGCAATGCATTTATGTATATTTGCACACAATTTATCTGAATGTTTTGTCAGCGGATTTCTTTTTTTAGTTCACTTTTGCGCAATTTTTGTCATTATTCGGTACTTCCTGGTATGTGGAATCGTGTGACTTCCACCCATTTCTTTAATGTGAAATTGATGGCGCTCAGGCATTGGCCCAGTGCTGTCACATGGAGTGGAGAGCAAGCTGAAGGTTGTACATGGCTTCCTTTCCTTGCTATTGGAAGCTAAATGAAGCAGCAGGAGAACAAGAGAAAGCTGAACATATGAAGCTGGGGATGATCTTATTAAAGAAAACCTGTTGCTTGTTGTGAATGGCCAAGGTACAGATTTGTTTCAAAGTTCTGATCCAGCCAGGAACCCCAAACAATACCCTCCACTCCCCACTAAATAGTCGCTGTAGTCAAAAAACTAAACAAAATCCTAAAGCCCCAAATACCTAAATCCATGGTCACTCGGGTCCCTTGTCCCTGTTCCCACAACTCTGCATATAGCACTGCATACTCTGACACACCTGACAAGGTGGGGAATATTTATTGCGGATGGATATGAAGCACCCTGATGGCAAAATAGAGAAACAACAGCAATGATACATCAAAAACTCTGTGCCTTTGAAAAAGTCTTCTCAGTTGCTCAGGCACAGAACCTGCAAGAGCGGCGGACTGGGCTACGTAGGTTTAATAATACATGTCAATACTGTCACTGTGCACAGCCATCCAGAGCATTGTGCCCAAGCCGATAGGGAGCAGGACTGTTAGTAAACAAAGCAGTCCCTTCTGCAACAAAATACCCTGCGAGCAACAATAGGTCCCCCTCCAGCAACAACAGACCCTCCTGCAACAAAATACCCCAAGCATCAATAGGTCCCCCTCACGCAACAATAGACCCTACTGCAACAAAATACCCCCTGAACAGCAATAGCTCTCCCCTCCAGCAACAATAGACCCTTCTGCAACAAAATACCCTGTGAGCAACATTAGGTCCCCCTCCAGTAACAACAGACCCTCTGGCAACACAACAGCCCCCAAACACCAATAGGTCCCCCTCCAGCAACAATACCCTACTGCAACAAAATACACCCTGAGCAACAATAGACCCCAGCAACAACAGAGCCCCCCTCAAGCAACAATAGACCCCTAGAAACAATAGATGTCCCAGCAGCCAGCATCAGTAGACCCTCAAGCAACCAGAAACAACAGACACCATCCCAGTATCCCTCCCATTAACAATTGACCCCCCCCCAGCAACAGTAAACCTCCTTGGCAACAATAGAGCCTTCAGAACACTCCAGCACCCCTTGCCACTACATACATTCAGTGCTGGAGGTGCTCCCACTGAAAAAAGCCCTGAACTCTTCTACACTATGCAAAACCAAATACTTTGGCTGGGGTTTCTCTTCAATGTAACTCTTTTCTACACCAATCTTTATAGAAACCATTGCCAACTGAGACCTAGTCAGCTTATGAAGAACTCATTGAGACATAGTGGGGTTTATTTACTAAACCTGGTTGACTCAGAATCTTGGGCACCTGTGCATGGTAGCCAATCAGCTTCTAACCTCAGCATGTTCAGTTAAGCTTCAGCAATAAAACCTGGAAGCTGATTGGTTTTTATGCAGAAGTGGACAAGATTCTGAGTCAACCAGGTTTAGTAAATAAACCCCAGTGGGTCCACACTGCTCCAGTTTACCTTCCTATGGGGGCCAAAATCTTGTCATTACACAGCACAGAGAAGGCAAGCCAGGCTGTCAATCTTACCCTACACATCATAGGCACCCTTTCCTGTGAAATCCATGTGTCACTGCTTTCTGCATACGTCAGTGGCCAGAGGAGGGATTAGAAGGAGTGGATAAAATTAGTGATGAGGGCTTAGCTGCTGACTGAAAAGTCAGAATTTGTATATCAGTGACAGCACTGTTTTATCTACTTAGGTTGCATATTATTTTGGCAAAGAAAGAATGTGTTTGAAACAGATGATAGAATGGATTATAAGAGTACCATCGTCCATCCAGGAATGGAAAGGTCCAACCAGGGGCGGACTGACCATTCGAGCACTCGGGCACTGCCCGAGGGCCCAGGGACAGTAGGGGGCCCCATGAAATGCCCCTGGTACCTTTTTTATAGGCTTTTTTGAGTGTGGGCAAGGACAGAGGGGTCCCATGATCCCCTATTGCCCGGGGGCCCCATGAGTTGTCAGTCCGCCCCTGGGTCCAACTTAAAAGATATGTAAACTCGGAGAATAAGCTTCTCCTATTATGTCCCTTTTGGTCTGTTAAATACAGTGGGGCAAAAAAATATTTAGTCAGCCACCAATTGTGCAAGTTCTCCCACTTAAAAAGATGAGAGAGGCCTGTAATTGGCATCATAGGTAGACCTCAACTATGAGAGACAAAATGAGAAAAAAAAATCCAGACAATCATATTGGCTGATTTGGAAAGAATTTATTTGCAAATTATGGTGGAAAATAAGTATTTGGTCACCTACAAACAAGCAAGATTTCTGGCTCTCACAGACCTGTACCTTCTTCTTTAAGAGGCTCCTCTGTCCTGCACTCATTACCTGTATCAATGGCACCTGTTTGAACTTGTTATCAGTATAAAAGACACCTGTCCACAACCTCAAACTGTCACACTCAAAACTCCACTATGGTGAAGACCAAAGAGCTGTTGAAGGACACCAGAAACAAAATTGTAGACCTGCACCAGGCTGGGAAGACTGAATCTGCAATAGGCAAGCAGCTTGGTGTGAACAAATCAACTGTGGGAGCAATAATTAGAAAATGGAAGACATACAAGACCACTGATAATCTCCCACGATCTGGGGCTCCACGCAAGATCTCACCCCGTGGGGTCAAAATGATCACAAGCACGGTGAGCAAAAATCCCAGGACTACACAGGGGACAGTACAAGTTCTATAAATTGAGGAGGCAGAAGGGGTCGATGAGTGAAGCAACTTTTTCACACTTGTAGCAGCTGATATTAAAATTCACAGCACTGGAAGATCTTTTTAAGTGGGAGAACTTGCACAATTGGTGGCTGACTAAATACTTTTTTGCCCCACTGTATACTATAAAAAGTATGTTATTATATCTGTTTGATTAGGCAAACAAATCCTGTCGATCTTGCCAGAGATATCATTAGCTAATAACTTCCTGAGATTTCTGCCTCTGCTGATGTTATCAGGATCTCACTAAGAACTACAGAACCACTCACCTCTATGTTATGGAGAACAGTAGAAGGGTAGGTTTCTGTAATTCTGAATCATTTCTGTTGCCCTAGTGCAGCAGGGGCCTAAGTTAGGTACCTTACTCAGCAGTAATCACTCTCGCACCATGTATAATACATAAGTATCCTTTTTTCTGAGAAATGGTACTCCCCAAACAGGATATTGTGCTAAAACTATAGGTAAATAAGATAACCAAAACCTTCTCTCAGTGGAAGAGTGGAATTGATAATAAAATTGGCAGTGCCTCCACCCAGGACAGGGCCTCTTCTTGGGAAATTAACCAGAAATCGAAACAAAGTTATTGGGAGCAGGAGAACTATTGCAACCAGTATATATTAACCATAATAATATACTGTAGATGCACACCAGTATGCATTATAGATACCTCCAGATGAATGTTGCAGCAAAGTCTTATTGCAGAGACCCCAGAGGTCAATGTGGTTTCTATCTTTGTGTCAGAGACCTGAAGACAAGATCTCTGGTGATAAGGAGACCCTCCAACTGTTGTCCAACCATCCTGGAATGCAGACATAGCTATCTGGTACTAACAGTCTCTCCTGATCTGGGCAAAAATACAGCAGCAGTAACCACTTCAGATGGTACATGTTATCCTCTGCAGCAGTCTGTTATTCTCTCTTGGGGTCTCCAACAGCAGTGCAGCACTGTACCTGTAGTAACCCACCTGACCACAGTATAGTCTTTGGCAGGTACAGTATGGCAGATCTCCTTGAGCAAGACAGAAACAGCTACAGCAATACAGTCTCTGGTGGGCTCAGCACAGCTACCTTAAAACTTACAGCTATCAGTATCACAGTCTCTGCCTGTTGGTCCAGGCAGCAGCGCTCTACATGTTTAGCAACAGTACAACATCACTGGGCATGCTGAGAGATTTGATCACTCACTTTCTTGCAACCCAGCAGAGCACACAGCAGCACAGTTCTTCCTTAGTAGTGCATAATAGTCTCTTCTGATCCAGGATTTAGTAGCATGGACAAGACATGTGGCAGAGACTTTCCCTCTCACCCTTTACTTCCTACTTCCTGGTTTCCAAGCCAATGACCCAGGGGCAACAAGCGCATACATAATATATTTTCAGGCATTAACAAATTCAGACAGTAGAGGGCAGTAGATCCCTACACAGTTTAACCACTCTTGCACAATTTTAGGTACAGCATTGAAGAATAGTACAGTCTCAGTATTAACCAGATACATTACCAGAGGACGGCTTCAGTTATCAGGGGTAGCATCCCTTCATTAAATGTTTTCAAGTTATTGTTGCAGTTTTCACCAGCTCCACATCTCCATATCAGCCACCAGAGTATACGCAAGACCATGGAGCCTGCCTTGAGTTATCACCACCACAGAAACCTCTCCCTATGCTCAGTATTCTCTCTCTCACAAGAAGGATCCTATCCCTAGCCGTTCACTCGCCAGAAGCATGTCAAACTGACATGGGGTCCCCTATTTAAAAGGTTCCCTCGCCCAAGATGGTCACCAAAGTCATCGAGAATACAGTGTCTACTCAGATTGCTTTCCTCTCTTGAGGCACTGGATGGAATCATTAAAGGACATTTTTGTACATTGCCAGCCCATCATTCATCTAAATGGACTGCTTTAGGGCAATACAGGTTAACATGAAAAAATGTGTATGCCAAGGTCTGAATTAACTTCAAGTCCTAGCTGTAGCACACTGTAAGTCACAACAGTATACTTGGTCAATGTCACACTGTTTGTGAGCTTGCTATATAAGTTATCAGATGTCTTATCTCCATTGGGGAATAAAAGCATAAAGTCTGTCATGTGCATATAATTTAGATGGAAGTTCCAAACTACACAGAGCTGTAAAATGAAGGGTTTTACTGTATGCCTGCAATTGTGCGAGGAGATGAGATGCACATCACTAGCTCAACAGGTGGAGAGGAATGTGAATGGCTTCATCCTTGAACTCCTTCTAAGCCACACCTCTATTGCATTTCACACTGCCACCTGTAAATGTGTGTAGCGCTACCACCGAAGGAACCACTGATAGATTTGGGCCCTCTGCTCTTTCCTTGGCCCTAAACGGAGTCCCACTCCTGTTGACACCACCAAAATACCTTGGCCGGAGAATCTTCTGGCAGTTACACAAGAAAGATACACACCAACTGTGATAAAAAAAACCCAGGTGGTATTGGTAGCAGTAACATGGTAAAATAATGTAATTATTTAGAGGTTATACGATAGACACAGTGACAATACAGTACAGTAAATACTCTTCAAGGTGTGGCCACATACGTCCTGCAGGACCAAGGGGCATAAACAGTAGCCCTCTGACTAGGAGATCACTCCCCAAGTGAGACGTGTATGGGTGAACAAGAAAACAAAATGGCTAGCTCACTTGTAGGCCCCCAGTCAGTAGAGTCTAGGTTTAATCCTAGAATCTGTCGGACCACCTGCAAACCAGTATTGCTAATAGGATAAACCCTGAGTATGAAACAGTCTGAAAATTGGTTCTTCTGCTGGTTTAGTTGGGGCCCTTACATTGGAGTGCAATGCAAGGTGCTGTTTCTTTAGGATGTGGAATGAACAGGATAGTTCCCCTTTAAGAGGCAACGTTGTTGGCATAGGTCACTTTAGGAGAGGGAATTGCAGGCAAAGGTTACTTTAGGATATAGAGTTGTTGGCAGAAGTCAACTTAAAAAAGTAGATCTGTAGTCAAAGTTCACTTTAACCTCCCTGGTGGTATGATTATTTCAGATTTTTGGTGCTGAAAGCGGTACCATTATTTTGCATGGAAATTTGGCATTTTATATTGTAGGCCTGTAATTCTTAGGAATAACTCACTGAAATCTGTCCGAACAAGAGTCTAATAAACATCCCGGGTAGGATAAAACTTGAAACACGAAATCATAAATTATAATTTAATAAATAATCATAAAAAATAATAATATAATATTAATAAATTTAATTCAATAATATAATCAAACCAAAAACACTGACATTTGAAATATAGCGCCAAGTTCGCACATCACTGAGCAAAGTCGCAAAATTGTTTTCAGTGTCTGATGACGAATTTCCCCACGAATCATTATCACTCAATTCTGCAAGTAGTTCTAATTTACTATCGCTGTTCTCTAGCCGGTCTAAAACCGCTTTTGATCTAAAGGGACGCTTTTTAGACGCTATTGACGTTTCTCAGTTTCCAGGCAGAAAGAACAGTAAAAATGCAGGCAGGGCACAGGACAAAGCACTCGGGACAAAATGTATGTGAAATGATTTGATACAGTAATGTTTTACTATGTGATTTTAGTGAATGTCACTTTTTGTCATTTTCAAATTTCCCGCTGTTCCGTCCCCCGTACGTCCCGACGCTCGCAGGGGATGGAACCCAGAAGACAGATGCCGGCATCCGCCGGATTACATTGCCGGGGACACTGTAGGAGGGACATTGTGGGAGCGCAGGACAAGGTAAGTGATCGAGGGATTGCGGAGTAGCGCCGCATGGTATTCCCGAATGTAGCTCGGGGTTACCGCTTGTGGTATTGAAACTTTACCCCGAGCTACACTCAGGAATACCGCCAGGGAGGCTATAAGTAAATTTGGTCTTAGACAACGGAAGTGCCTTCTTTAGATGACCTGGGTCTCAGTGAATGCAGCCAAATGGAAAAGATTCTGCCTAGCAGGGAGTAAAAGGTTAACTCAGTTCAGCAACCTGCAGGATCACAATGGCAGAGGAGGGATGGCAGTTTGCAGCAATAAAAGCAGCTGGTGTGTTTGTTGCTGATAAAGACCAAGGCTAAAAAATGTTTATAACTATAAAAAACTTGGCTGACAACAAACTAACTGTAACTGTTAACAACGATTCATGGGCCAGAGACCCCCTCACCCAGTCCTTATTCGGCAGTCAGAGAAGCGATGGGCGTCCTGCGGTGAGGGTCCCTTTTACTGAAGATGCGGCTGTGATGGCAGCAATTTTCACACTGCTGCAGCTGAAAAGTCTCCTTGGAGCAACCTTCTCCACTAGATGTTTGGCTAAATGTTCAGTTTACCAGTCGCCTTCTAAGCTTCTGCAGCTACTCTGTACACTCTTGCCTAACCTGGTCTGATCCAGAACAGTGTGGCTCGGCACAAACTCTCCACACTCCTTCCACTTTCAAAGTCTCTTTCCAACTCACTCTGTGTCTTCCCAGGCTTTTTCATTTATATTCTCAGGCCCCTTGGTGATTGCTACTGGGTTCTGTAGTTTAACTTCAGCTTGACTATGAGGAAAGTTCTGCTTTTAGCCTACAATTCCCAGAAGGCTCGGAACACCTATATTAAGGCTATGGCAAGTAAAAGCACTGAATGCTGCCATCTTGTGGATGACTAAAGGCTACTTCTACATTCTCAGTAACAATGCACTGTTACATATGTTAATCTATTAAAAACCTAATTTCCATGTAGTGAGGATACTGTAATGATCTATAGTATGTACATGGAGGCAGCCCCTTTGATTCCACTGCTCACTGGAAACACTAGATTCTGCAGTAATGATTGGCAACCATAGACCATGTGACCTTGGCTGCCATGTACTGTGTAGATTCATGACTATTGCACCAGAGATAGGCTTGTCCACTCCCCATTACCACCATTACCGTTCCGTACCAACCCCCCCCTTTCTCTTAATCAATTATACTTACAAAAGACATGACACCGATTTTGGAGTAAATGGCCAACATGGCCTTTTATTAACAACTCAAGTTTAAATACACCAACCATTCCTTATAACAGAAACACAAAGAATTTTTGTTGGTCTTCGAAGGCACCCCCAAACAATCCGAAATGCACCTGCGGACAACCATATACACTAGGCCTCCAGCCACAACCAACCAGCTCGGAGACAACCATACCGTCCGCAGTGCAGCACCACCACCTTCCAGTTAAACCTTGGTTAACTGGGAATGTCCCCCGGGCATCCCATACCACCGATGGGTCCCACACCATTTTTTTACCTTTCAAGATAAGAACCGCCTCCAAAGACCAACAACCACCCCTGAACCAACATAATCCCCCTTTTTCCTGGAGGGACCCAATACTCACCAAAAACAGGGAGGGCGGGAGGGAAGCTCTCACTCCTGACGTCCAGCTCCAACTGACGCCCCCTCACTGAAATCCCCCACCCTAAGGTGCAGCAAACCCCACCTACCCTCAACCTTCTACCAACCAGATACCCCCACTATCAAAACAAACCCCTTGGAGCTGACCTTAACCCTTTCTGTTCCTCCTTCCCCACTCTGGGCCTAGTCATGCATGCCCTGCGCTATTTCCTCTCTCTTTTTTTTTGCTACGGGCATTTCTTGAGAGTTTTTGGTTTATGGAGAATGCATGGAAGCAGAGTTGATTCTGAAAATTTGATGATTTCAGGTTCAAATCAAATTTCAGTTCAGTCTGAATTACAGTGTTATTTTTGGCATTGCACATTCTCGGCTTATGTGGCAATAAAACCAAAGGCTACTCCAAATGTGGCTTCTGTCTTTTATCTGCTTCTGCTTATGCCTGGGCACACATAGCTTGACTGCCAGGTCCTACCCTTCACCCTATTTAAAATGCTTTTTAGAAATGTCGAAGGAAGTGGCTCAGACTGTGTTACGCTCCATCATCTTTGCAAGCTGCCAGGAGCTTTCCAAACCATTCTGCACAATTGTGCATCATTTGCTGCTCTGTATTACACACTTTTTGGAGTCATAAAATCTTCAGTAGGACTTTCAGTTTCAAAATTCAGATTTTCGGGGATTTGCAATTTTTATAAAATGGTTTGAACCACAGCAGATCCAACTAAATAACACAGCAGCACACTAGTGCACGTATGGAGCATTATGCAGGGGGCCCAAAATGTTTGGCCATTGAGGTACATTACAGATGTTAAATTTAAGCAAGCTGCCTAACACAATGTAACACATCTCAACACACAGAAATGCATTCTATTGTGTGGCTGCTCTTAATCCCCTATTATTATTTTCAGTTTATCCAGCACTGGTAAATACTATGGGGTTGATTTACTAAAGGCAAATAGACTCCACTTTGAAAAGTGCAGTTGCACTCTGCAAAAGCAGTTTCTCCAGAGCTTAGTAAAGGAGCAGAAGCCCTGCTGACTTCCATCATCCAATCACATGCAAGTGTAGCGGGGCCATTGCTGTTTCCCTTTTAAAGAACTGTTTCCCTTTTAAGACTGCATGTTGTCAGAAAAGGTTTGATTGGCTCAGCTCTCAGCAGTACTGGAGTGTTTGTGGGAGTTGCAGTTTCATCACAGAGGCAGACATTGTTACCTTATGCTGCAGAGGACTACAGGGACCAGGATCCTTTCCAAGGAGGAGGGTTGGGGAGCCACGTGTGCCTTTGCAGAGGACATGTGGGAGCTAGTCTGCAGCCCCTACTGTTGAAGTACACTGACACTGTTTCCAGATCAGCAGAGGTTGCTAAGGACAACGGTTATCTACAGCAGCTGAAGTCAGCAGCAACTGTGATCATTGGTACCAGTCACCAGCGACGGCAGTTACCGACAGCAACGACATCTCCCACCGCAAAGAGAGAGGTCAGAGTGTTGGAAATCGCAGAGGAGGCGTGTGACCGTCCCAGATGAGGCACCTCAGAGATTGTGCAGCACTGACAATTGACAACAGGAAACACTAGCAGACAGACAGAGCCCCATTCATCATCACTTCAAGGAGTTAACCCCAAGAGACTGTTCTTCTTGGATGTGGTGAGCAACTGCTAAACTGTGACATTTCAGTCCTTAAGAGCGCTCCACCGATTCACTAACACAGGCCTGTGAAACACATAGACTCACACAGTGTTACAATCCCACAGTATACAAGTGAATTTGGGACTGAGCCTAAAGAGATGTCAGTTTAGCTGGGAACATATTGCTGCTATAGTTGCAGGGGGTTAATTCTGATCTATAACTATACCGGTATATACGTATATACATGAATATTGTGTTTTTTGATGTTCTAGAAGGTTTGTGTATTCAGTGCATTTTACTGCTATTTCCCAAGTTAATTTGCAGTTTATTTGCAGAGTTTTACCTCTCTTAGTAAACCTGTTATAAAACTTCCCACAAGGTGTACTGGTGTGCTGTGGATCCAATATATATATGGTTTATCACTGAAGTAGGACAGAAGTGCCCGTTAATTCCAGTGGCTCCTTCGGGGGTGAGCGCTACTGTCAGGGCTTCAGGTATGACCAGAGGTGTGTGGACTGACACAGGGAAACGCAGGCTTCAGATATGGTATAAACAATATAATTTATTAAGACTAACAATACAAAACGCAGTGCAAAACTAAACATAAACACAGTGCAAACAAACCAAACCACCCACCGATAACAATACATACTATACAAAGAGTAGTCGGGCAGGCCGGGCCAGTAGCAAACGGGCAAACGGAGTACCAGGAACAGGCGGGAGAGTGGTCGGGGTCACAAGCTGGGTTCAGTAACTCACGGGCAGCGCGGTACAGAGCGTCGGGCAGAGAATGGTCAGGGTCACAAGCCAGGGATCAAGCAGGAGAAGTCAGGATCAGGCAGGGTCGGCAACAAGTCAGACAGGAACACGAACAGGAATACAGGATACAAGGTACAGGGGCCCATGGAAAAACACACACCAAGGCCCTGACTGCGAGTCTGGCCATTCCTTAAATACAACCCCTGCAATCAGCTTCAGGTGTTTGGCTGATTGCAGGGGTGAGTCTCTGATTGCTGAGAGCATCCGCTGGCCAGCCCTGGTACTGCAGCCCACAAGGCAGGTGAGTCCCACCATTATTGGCAAGTCCATTCCTGACAGCTACACAAGCAAAAATGCTTTTTTTCCCCTGTACGTGAATGGGTATTTTTTGACAGGTGAAACTTTACTTCATTTACTAAGCTCTGGAGCAACTACACTTTGCAAAGCACCCAGTCTATTTGCCTTTAGTAAATCAACCCCTATGTGCTTAACAGTTTACACCTGTCACTTGGATCCTAGGTTGGGAATTTACATGGGACATTGACTCCTCTCTAAGCCTTTCAGGACGGTTACTAGTTATGTTTTTATTGTTGATGTACAATTTGCCTACCACTGTATGTAAGTACAAATTCATTTATGCTTGTATATGTATGCATTTTTGGATGTAATGTGATAATAATAAAAAGCTCAAATCTGGTTTCCGCTTATGATTTTCTCCACTCCCTGCCCCTAAGATGCCCTCTATCAGTGTTTTATAATTTTATATTTACCATTTACAGATATTGTAACAGACCCCAGACACCCATGACTGGGTATCTCCGTCAATAAGCTGCTTCTCAGGCTCTGGAACACGAGACCAGTGAATCTGGCTATTGCTACTCCAAGATCCAGACGACACCAGATTTGAAGTAAGCCAGAAGGTAGACTAATTTATTTGAACACAGATACAAGATATATACACTCAGGGGACAATCCCCCCTCCCTGCATAATGACACAGGGCGGGGCAATCTACATTTAGTAACAAGAGACACACAGGTATTCAAACTTCACACCAGCAGACAGTCCCATCCGGAGGGAGGGCTGCTGGAGACTCCCCCCCCCACTAAGCTAATACACATAAACACATACATCCCATAATAGTTTGCTCCCAAACGATAGAACAATGGGATGCAGCCACACAACACCATACAATTCACAACCCCCACCCAACCTATCTCCTAGACATGTCTACACAATATTAGGACAGATCACCCTGTATCCCTAACAGGCACAGGGTGACTTACACATAAGAGGCATATGAGGAGCTGAGACAGGGGTCTCCCCACCTCTCCAAAGTGAGCTGGGTTCCATGGGCCCCCCACCCAAAGTAACTCCCGTCACAGATATCTTCAGGATGAGCAAGTAATGCACAGGATCCTCTTCAGTCCTCAGTTATGGAGTAAGTGGCACTAGTGTGATGACATATGTGCCATTTTCTGCATGTAGGGGCGATGTAGTGCCATCCACTCACTAGGGGCACCTCCATGATACCCCAAACTCGTAATATGTCTTCAGTCTTTCAGGCATCATTCAGCCCAGAAAACTGAGAACATCTTTTGGTGAGGAAAAAGTGCTGAGGGTCAACAGAGCCACAGAGGAGGTGAGCATTGCAGTCTGAACTGCTTTTTCATTTTTAATGCTGCCTGGGTGACATTTTAGAAACAAAATAGCCTGGAGTTGAACTTTTAAGTCCCATCTCCTGTTCTTCAACTGTTAAATGCTCAAGCTTTAGGAGACAATGGAGATTCTGACATTTGCGTAGGTGTGGCTTCATTTCCCTGAAGGCACAAGTTGATGCCCTGTGTGCAGCTGGGACCTAAAATCCATGTGGGGCCCTACAGGAACTGACTACTAACACAGTTACTTGCTGACAGCGCAATGTTTTGCACTTCAGCATTTTAGAAATTAATTAGGCCTGGTCAGGTCAGGTTCACTTTATTTCCAAGTTCTGATTCCTTCATACCTTTAATAAGTAAGTTTTTAATGTATTGAATTTCACAAAAATTGGATAGTTCAATGACATCCTTAGTCTGTAACTTATAATTTCAGAGGTACTTTGATCTTTTCTGTTATTATAGCAATAGACAAAAGTTATTGCTTTAACAGCTTTCAGAAACCTAAAAGGTTACATATAAAACACTGTTCCTGTACACATTTCAATATCATGTCTCCTGAAATCAATAATAGGGAGCCATTAACTCTGCATGTTTTTCAGCATTGATTACATTAAGATAAATCTCCCCCTTCTAGCAAATATGATATACAGTAGAAAGGACAGTAAAATCATCAGCTTTTTAAATCATTCCTGCTCTTGTTTCACAACACTTTTCTTGACAGTTGGGTAATATTTCAAATGTTGATAGTTGCAGATACATGGAGACAAAAGTCACCTGTATGCAAACATTTTTGACCATTCTTTCCTTTAGTTTTGAAGTTGGTAAGGGTTAGAACCCTGGTCAAGTTTTTAATTGCTTTCTGTGCTATCCCCCCTTCCCCCATGGGTAGATTTACTATCTCTATTTGTCCTGGTGACCAGTTTTACCAGTAAGAGAGTGATGGGAAGTCTAAAATGTTATTGCTGTCACAGTTACTGATGGTGATCTTCCAGTGGGGACACTGATTTTGGTGACACCTGTATTGCTGTGGCCACATTTTTTGTAGCCATTTTGTTGCAGAGTTGGAAGGGTCAGTAGACACCATTTGTGAGTCAAAAGATTTACTATTTTGCCTACTGTCATAGCCTTCACACTCATCTCATGCGCATATTGTCCCCTACACACGCTGTTCCCTGTCTTACCTTCCAAACTTCTCTTCTTCACATACTACCTGCTGTAATACCCTTCACAATTCTCTTGTGCACATACTGCCCTCTGTCATACCCTTCACACTCCTCTCCTGCACATATTGCCCCCCTGGCATACCCTCCACACTCCTGTCTTAGACATACTGCCCACTGTCATACCCACTACACTCATTAGCTGCACATACTGCCCACTGTCATACCTTCCACACTCCTTTCCTGCACATACAGCCCACTGTATTACCCTCCACATTCCTCTCCTGCACATACTGCTCACTGTCATACCCTCCACATGCCTCTGCTGCACATACTTCACACTGTCATACCTTCCACATGCCTCTCTTGCACATACTGCCCAATGTCATACCCTCCACGCTCCTCTCCTGCACATACTGCCCACTGTCATACCATCCACACGCCTCTCCTGCACATACTGCCCACTGTCATACCCTTCACACACCTCTCCTGCACATACTGCGCACTATCATACCCTCCACACTCCTATCTTAGACATACAGCCCACTGTCATACCCCCTGCACTCTTTTCCTGCACATACTGCCCACTGTCATATCCTTCACACTCCTCTCCTTCACATACTGCCCCCCCTGGCATACCCTCCACACTCTTGTCTTAGACATACTGCCCTCTGCCATACCCACTGCTCTCCTTTCCTGCACATTATTATTATTATTATTATTATTCAGTATTTATAAAGCGCCAATAGTTCGCTCAGCGCTGTACATTACAAAGGGGGACATACTGCCCACTGTGATACCTTCCACACTCCTCTCCTGCACATACTGCCCACTGTCATATCTTACAGGGGTAAAATGATATCTCTCTCTCTGGAGTCTATACCTCTTTTAATACAAAAGAGGATTTTGCTTGCTTCAGAAACCACAGCTTGGCATTACATGCCATTATTAAGCTTGTGATCTACCAGAACTCCCAGATCCTTCTCCACCATTGGTTCCCCCAGTTGTACCCCCCTAGTATGTATGATGCATGCATATTCTTAGCCCCCAAGTGCAGAACCTTACATTTATCAACATTAAACCTCATTTGCCACATAGTTGCCCAATTAAACAGTGCATTGAGGTTGGCTTGTAAGTCGGAGACATCTTGTAAAGACGTTATTCCACTGCACAGCTTGATGTCATCTGCAAAGAATGAAATGGGATTTTTAATCCCAGACCCTATATTGTTTATAAATATATTAAATAGTAAGGGTCCCAACACGGATCCTTGGGGTACACCACTGACAACCCTAGACCATTCAGAGTATGAATCATTAACTACTACTCTCTGAATACGATCTTTTTGCCAGTTTTCTATCCATTTACATACAGATATTTCCAAGCCTGTAGACTTTACCTTACACATTAGCCGTGTGTGGTGAACTGTGTCAAACGCTTTTGCAAAATCCAAGTATACCACATCCACCGCCACCCCTCTGTCCAAGTTTTTGATCACCTCCTCATAAAAACAAATCAGATTTGTTTAACAACTTCTGTTTTTCATGAACCCATGTTAAACTAACAGGTCTGTAATTACTCGGTAAAGATTTTGATGCCTTTTTAAATATAGGCACCACATTGGCCTTATGCCAATTCAGTGGTATTATGCCAGTCATAACAATGACAGAGCTCAATTCTTTAAGGACTTATGGATATATGCCATCCGGTCCAGGTGCTTTATTCACTTTTATTCATATCGGTTGTGAGCCAATGTGGATCATCTGGAGCTGTGACAATACCATGCCCATTATGGACAAGAGCTCCCCCATGCTCCTTTGTATACACAGAGCCAAAGAAGGTATTTAATAAAGTTGCCTTCTCTTTGTCCCCAGTCACCCACTCTAGATTATTTTGTAAAGGGCCTACATGCTTGGATCTGACCTTTTTACTATTAATATATTTGAAGACTTTTGGGTGGTTTGTCCCGCTATCTTTTGCAATCTGTCGTTCGTTTTCAATTTTTGCGGCCTTGATTTCCTTTTTACATATTCTGTTATATTTTTTGTAATGTTTAACCGATGATAGCGTTTTCATTTTTTATATCTAATAAAACATCTTTTCTTATTATTTATAGCTTTTTTATTAACTTTGGCCGTAAGCCATATTGGTTTGAGTTTTAGCCTTTTAATCTTGTTGCCCATGGGAATCTATTTTGCAGTGTGTTCACATACAGTCTTTTTGAAGAACTCCCATTTCTGTGTTGTGTCCATCGATGCCAATATTCCCTCCCAGTTTAAGTCTTGGAGAGCAGCTCTCAGCCTTGGAAAATTAGCTCTCTTAATTTTGAGTGTTTTTATTTTTCCAGTATATACTTGCTGTTTACAGCTAACAATAAATGAAATCATGTTATGGTCACTGCTACCCGGATGTTCTTTTATATGGACATTCATAATAAGCTCTACATGGTGTGAGATTACCAGGTCCAGCAGAGTATCATTCCTAGTGTGTGGAGCGTCATACTCTCCACACTGCTTTCCTGCACATACTCACCTTTCATATCGACTTCCACACTCCTCTTCTGCACATACTGTCCACTCTCATACCTTCCACACTCCTCTCCTGCACATATTGCCCACTGTCATACTTTCCGCACACTTCTCCTGCACATACTGCTCAGTGTCATACCCCCTACACTCCTCTCCTGTGCATACTGCTCAGTGTCATACCCCCTACACTCCTCTCCTGCACATACTGCTCAGTGTCATACCCCCTACACTCCTCTCCTGCGCATATTGCCCAGTGACATACCCTCTGCACTCCTCTCCTGCGCATATTGGCCAGTGACATACCCTCTGCACTCCTCTACTGCACATACTGCCTACTTATTTACAATTTATGGTACATTAGCATGATGGTCAGTTGGAAGAATGCTTCTTATATTTGTAGTCATTTAAAATAATCCCCCCTTACAGATAGCTACAAAGATCATTGCTGTCAGTGATCAATTATTAGAGAGAGGCCAAAGTTTCTCACTGCTCATGGAGCAGCCTCTGGAGGAACCCTAGGGTTCCATCAATTCCTAATTGAGAATGGTTGATGTAGAAAATGCCACAAGCATCTGTATATTATTTGTATATTTTGCGCATATACTATTGTTATTCCCCAAGATTAGTGCTGCGCTGCCCCCTAGTGACCCCAAAAAATACACTAATAATAAATAAACACCCTCCTTAGCATCAAACCCAATGTGTAATAGAATAAATAAACAAATAAAGTCAATAGTAACTTAAGAAAAACAAAAATCTGGCTGAGCCACCAAATCCACATGATAAGTGAAACATATATAAAAAATAAACCAAAATCAAGTAGCATTAAACACCTGGCTAGCCTATATTAAACACCCATGATAAAGACTGTCTGCTTACACAGGCCAGGCTTAGGGGTCTCAACAAAGGGTAAGTCACAAATACGACAGTTGGAGTCAGAATAGTGGCTTCATTCTATATCGGGCTGAAGTTGAGGTCCAATGTATTCAGGACTAATAAAATGGGTGATGTGTGCACTTTGCTCGGTTGGTTACTTCTATCAGGTTAATCATTACGTAGTATTAAACCCTCACCAATTTTCAGCTTAACACATTGAGCACAATAAAATAAACATTCCCTAATAAGCTATTTGTTAACATTCTTACCTGAGCACTTGCAATTCATAACATTCAATGCTGCTGGCTCCTCTCTTGGTTCTGCTTCCCTGAACTTCTGGTCTTCACAGGAAAGAGTTGACAATGCACAGTGCAGTCTCCAGTCAGTCTGTTAGCTTGGAGTAGGAAGGAGAGGGGAGGAACAGAAGAGTGCCTTGCCGTCCTAGGTTATGTGGCTGTGTGTTTCTATTGATGCACACAGTATAGGTAGACACAGCTCTAGTTCCTGCATGCATGGGTGGCTCCACAGGATGCTGCAAGAGAAATGAGCCACCCTGAAACAGGAAACCTGATGCAGAGGTCATGGCACCAGAATAAATTGGAACATAGACATAGAGTTTAATAACACTGTAGGCAGAATACCTAAAAGACATACATTACATAACAGCGAAAAAATTCCATAATAGCGAAAAAATTCCCATATCTGTACATATCATTTGACATATATAGGCTTGTATCTTGTATTTGAGGCTAAGTTCAGCTTAATGTTTTATGGTATCGTCCATTTTAGGCTAAAAGAGGTTTATTTCATTCCTTATTGTAATGCCTCCCCATAGGGATTTACTAGACTAATGCTAAGTACATTGTTATGCTTCTTTAATGGATTCTCAGTGATGTAAAATTAAATAACCAGGGAGTCCATCCTAAGAAATATATTTATTTTTCATAATAGTGCAGACATATTACTTAATGCTTTGCAGTGAACACAGAACCATTCCTATTAGACCAATTCACCCAAAAGAATTCACAATATAATGTTCCTACCACATTCATACACACTAAGGACAGTTTGTGAGGAAGCCAGTTAATGTACACTGCTCCAAAAAATTTAAAGGAACACTTTTTAATCAGAGTATAGCATCAAGTCAATTAAACTGGGATATTGATCTGGTCAGTTAAGTAGCAGTTTCAGCTGCTTTGGTGTTAATGAAATTAACAGGTGCACTATATGGACAACAATGAGACAACCCCCAAAACAGGAATGGTTTTACAGGTGGAGGCCACTGACATTTTTTTCCCTACTCATCTTTTCTGACTGTGTTTCACTAGTTTAGCATTTGGCTAGGGTCAGTGTCACTACTGGTATCATGAGGCGATACCTGGACCCTACAGAAGTTGCACAGGCAGTCCAACTCCTCCAGGATGGCACATCAATACATGCCATTGCCAGAAGGTTTGCTGTGTCTCCCAGCACAGTCTCAAAAGCATGGAGGAGATTCCAGGAGACAGGCAGTTACTCTAGGAGAGCTAGGAGAGCTGGACAGGGCCGTAGAAGGTCCTTTCCCCATCAGCAGAACTGGTATCTGCTCCTTTGTGCAAGGAGGAACAGGATGAGCACTGCCAGAACCCTACAAATGACCTCCAGCAGGTCACTGGTGTGAATGTCTCTGACCAAACAATCATAAACAGACTTCAAGAGGGTGGGCTGAGATCCTGACGTCCTTTTGTGGGCCCTATGATCACTGCCCGGCACCGTAGAGCTCGATTGGCATTTGGCATTGAACACCAGAATTGACAGGTCTGCCACTGGCGCCCTGTGCTTTTCACAGATGAGAGTAGGTTCACCCTGAGCACATGTGACAGACATGAAAGGGTCTGGAGAAGCCGTGGAGAACGTTATGCTGCCTATAACATCATTCAGCATGACCGTTTTGATGGTGGGTCAGTAATGGTCTGGGGAGGCATATCCATGGAGGGGCGCACAGACCTCTACAGGCTAGACTATGGCACCCTGACTGCCATTAGGTATCGGGATGAAATCCTTGGATCCATTGTCAGACCCTACGCTGGTGCAGTGGGTCCTGGGTTCCTCCTGTTGCATGACAATGCCCAGCCTCATGTAGTGAGAGTATGCAGGGAGTTCCTGGAGGATGAAGGAATTGATACCATTGAATGCCGCCCATGCTCGCTTGACCTAAATCCAATAGAACTCCTCTGGGATATCATGTTTCGGTCCATCCAATGCCACCAGGTTGCACCTCAGACTGTCCAGGAGGTCAGTGATGCCCTGGTCCAGATCTGGGGGGAAATACCCCAGGACGCCATCCGTCGTCTCATTAGGAGAATGGCCCGATGTTGTCAGGCATACAAGCACGTGGGGGGCATACAAGCACGTGGGGGGCATACAAACTACTGAGTATCATTTTGAGTTGCTGCAATGAAATTTCAGCAAAATGGACTAGCCTGCTGCATCATTTTTTCACTTTGATTTTTGGGGGTCTTTGAATTCAGTCCTCTGTAGGTTGATAATTTAAATTTCCATCAAACGATAGGGTATCTTTACATTCCTAACACGTTACCCAGTCCATTTTAGTATAGATATCCAGCCTGATATTGTTCCCCATTGAGGTCTGATGGGTTTTCAAAGTGTTACTTTAATTTTCTTGAGCTGTGCGTATGTTAACCCTCACCTTGTTAAATAACCAATTCAGTTTAAAATAGAAATGAAAGGCAATACATTTGTGTGTATAATATATATATATATATATATATATATATATATATATATATATATACACATTATAAGTACCTTTCCCCCCTTTTTTTATAAGTGATAACATACCCTTTGTTCTCAGCTGCAGGGAGGAGAAACAGCTGTGAGAGGAGAAACAGCAGACCACTGGTCTTCCCAGTAAATGGCTGTGCATTGGGGGTGTCAGCACATGTTTAATTATTGGAGGAGAGCAGGTTCAGTTCTCAGCACAGTCAGAAAAATAACCACACTGTGCACTCTTGACAAGCATGGTCCGTTTTTACTAGGAAAGCAGAGGGACTGGCAAGAACACTAGGGTTTTTACACAAAGGAAGTAATACAAAGAGAACAGGATACTTTTTAACAGAAGTACATGATACAACAGGCACATATCAGGAATATGAAATGTTGGGTTTACATATTTTTAACCTATCAATATGTTTTGATACTTACAGAGCTCAATAACTGAAGATGAAATTTACACACATACTGAATGGGTTAAAGCAGCGACTTCTCCCTTCCTCACTGTTCATAGAAGCCACAAGTAGTTGAATTCAGAGAAAGAGAGAGAGAGAGTTGGAAGGCAAACAGATTCTGTTCTCTCTTTTTAGAAAACCTATCATCCCTGTGAATCCCAGTGTCTAAAATGCAGCCTACATAATTCTTTATTTGTAAAATATAGATTTTATAAAAACATTAAAAAAAATGGAAAATATTTTAAAATGTATAAATAAAAAGAGATAAAAAATACATTTGACCTAAAACTTTTAGTTTCCTTCTAACAGGAAGAACATTACCTGGAAGCATTGGTTGATTTCGTTCTTAGACCTAACTACTGGCACATATCTATAGCAGCCGAGAGTCCTACATTCATCTGGTGGACTGCTTGGTACGATATATGTCAGAGATGGCAGTCTATCACTGCTCTGTTGGTGTGGGGGAGGGTTTGGCAACACTTAGAGCAATCTGGTTGCTTAGCTGCATGGCGTACAGCCACTAGACAACTTGTAGACTCATCTGCATTGGCAGATGAGTCTATACACACTGTTGCTTTAAAACGTTTCAGTTTTATATCGTGCTCAGTCAGGGGCGGACTGACAACTCATGGGGCCCCCCGGGCCATAGGGGATCATGTGGCCCCTGTGTCCTTGCCCAAACTCAAAAAAGCCTATGAAAAAGGTACCAGGGGCACCTCATAGGGCCCCCTACTGACTCCAGGCCCTCGGCCAATGCCCGAGTTTCCAAATGGTCAGTCCGCCCCTGTGCTCAGTATGAACCTTCTGCTTCCATTTGGCCTCATCCCAAGAGTCTGGTCTAATGTTCTACAACACCACATTCACCCAATCTAAAAGTAGATATATTTCCATGAACAAAGACATCCTGGAATCATGGCTGTATGTAGCTGTACTGTAAAGGCAACCCCAAATTTAAGTGGTACTATGGGCAAAATATAAAATGGCATATAAGATGCAGTCTTTTAATAGCATTGAATCATTTTTCTCAGTCCCCTCTATAGCATGGTTTTATTATCAGTTGATTCGGCCAGTAAGTCTGTTATTTTCAACTTCCTTTAACAGACCAAGCTGTCCAGCAAAAGTGGCAGTGAGAGGGTTGAGATAAACCATATAACACTGACAGGGGTGCCTTAAAAGAGAGGTATGGGATTTAAAAAAAGCAAACTTTCATACTCACCGAGGTGGATGCTGCATTATTGGTTCAAATGGACTGTCCTCTGCTGGCTGTAAGACTGTGAACTGAGCAATCAAAAATCACTGATGACTCAGTTCTCAGTCTTCAGTGAGCAGAGAGCCGGTGGCTGTCTGTCACTGACTCTCTGCCCTGCCCCTCCAGTGCTCACTGGAGCTCTGGGCTGTGCAGGGGGTGGGAGCGGCTGGCTCAAACTCTCAGCCATGTGTTGAGAGTCTGAGCCATTTGCCGGTCAGGCATCTGGATGGATCCTGACAATAAAGTTGGGATCCCTCCAGAGCCTGGACTGGCTGATTGACATCAGCCGACAGCAGGCTTTGGCTGAATACAAGTCATAGGAGTGCAGAACTAAGTGCACTCCTTTGAACCACAGAGAACTTTGGCCCTATCTCTCCTTTAAAATGGTCAGCTTTTATTTATGTACCACCAAAGGAGTCACTGGTTATAGTATGCCGGGTCCTCTGTTCTTGCTGTGACTCAAATAAACGCCCCCGCACCACTGACACCTCATGTTACCCACTTTAACAGAGGTAGGCTAGTGATTTTTCAATACCTTAGGGTCCCCATGAAATTAGACTCGAGATTTTGTAGCAAATAACAAAATATATTATCAAGTAATACACATACAACATACACAATACACTGAGATATTTACGGTACAATAGTAAACACAAATCTGACCAGCATGTACTGTAGCTCTCCTCACTAGAGGAGCAGCAATAGGAAACCAAGATAGGTACCAACAAATTAGAGGTTAATTTAGTTTTCTGTCAGCTACGTTGGGGCCCTTGAAGATGTTGGTGTGCTTAGTGGTGTTAGCTACTCCTCCACTCAGTGAGCTAGTCTTAAGAAACAATGAGCTCCCAAGGACACTGAAGTAGGAGGGGCCAGGTAAAGGGTTAAGACTTTGCCATTGGAGGGGTGGTGTTGATTCCAGGCAGCTATCTTTGATGATCTGAAAAACGGCAAACGCGGTGGCACAGTCTCTGGATTGGTCCTGAGTGGCAGCAGTATCAGGCCTCTAGGCAGGGCTGGATGCTCTGACTCCCCAACAGCAACATGACAACCCTCTGACTGCAGGCAGATGGGGGCACTCTATAGGTCTCAGTCCAGGGATATTCAGCTGAAGTGAGCAGGCCCAGTGTCAGCTCAGCATACAGCCACTAACTGGCCTCCTACATTCTCCCTCTCCTTCCCCCTTCCCACTCTTTCCTGGGCTTTTTGATCTATACTTCCTTCTATGGGCTCCAGTTGTCCCAAGGCATATTGGGTCTTGTATGTTCTTTATCAGCAACTGCAATGGCAGAGCTCATGGCCAAGACTACATCTCCCAGAATTCAGTGTTCTATGTTTTGAGAAGCATGAGCTCAAGGTCTAGACTAGCCCCATCTTGTTACGGAAAAAGGGAACTGAATGAAGGCAATTTCACTACAATACATTTCACGCTCTGCACAATCCAACTATTCTGGCTACATTTATTTAGATCAAAATTAAAATTTTATATCCCAAAATGGAAACAATCTGTTTCTATAGATACCTAAAAAAGCCCTGCACGGCCACACTCTATTAAAAAAGTAATAGTTTGTATGGGGAACTTCTCCCTGTACTGCCACTATTGCGGGGGTGGGGGACTGATTAGGTGGCAGCTGCAGCATTGGAAACAAGTTCCGCGTTCCAGCCTAAAAATGGGTGTAACATGTTCCAAAAGGTGAACTTATCCTTTAACAACAGAAAACTAATGCAGTCACCATATATAAGAACTTGTAAGATCTGCATTAAATTTTTGTTTTTGAGTTTTAGAATATATATATATATATATATATATATTGTTTATCCTTCCAGATTTAAGAGGCCACTAACTGAATCAGACAGCGGAAATATCAGCTTTGGTTATACTGACCTTTTCTATTCAGGCATTTAAAGCTTTAGCTGGTAACCAAGGCAATACAGGAAAGGTAAGAGTGGGTGATAGGCGGAATTAGCTACCGCTTACAATATTTTACTGTAGCATTTCTGTTTCAATTAACTGTTCCATAGCAGGACAACATAACATTGATTCCTCTCTGTCTTTTATCCAATGTAGACTCATTTTATATTAAATAATATATATAACAAGCAACCATTTTTTGATTTTTGAAACATCCATTCAAATATCACTCTCCTATCAATTTTGTTTTATATAGATACCATTATCATCTTCATAACAATATTTTTTATTTCTACTCTTTTAAAGTACGGTTAACCCCTTTGTGATTGCAGAACATTTTCTTTCAGTTGTGTTTATTGCAGTTTTCAATAAATGAAGTAAAATGATGATATGTGTAGAACATCCATATTCATTTTGTACAAAGAAGATCATGTCTAATATGAGGTGTGTCACCTCATCCTAAAAGAACTTTGTGTTTGTAGCATTAATATGACTTTAGACACACAAGATCAAATGCCAGGTAAATGAATGTTATTTAATGCTGAACTTAAGTAAACAGCTGAATACACATACAGTATATGGGAACTGTTCTACCAGGCAAAGGATTTGTATTTCTGTCTATCCAGTCCTGTGATTTACACAGCTCTTCTATAAAGCAGAGCCCTGCCTAGCGAGGAGGGGAGGCGATATTTTTTTTCCCCTGTGACTGTACAATGTTTTGTTTGTCAGAGACATTAAGGCTCCATTCACATCTGAGCGTACCATTTTTCAGCATTTTTAGTGCGATTTTTTTGCACATATTTTACAGCAATTTTTGTGCGTTTTTATACAGCATTTTTATGTATTTTTGAGCTTTGGCATTTTTATATTAGCCCACAGAGAAAAATATCATCTATTGCATCATTTGTTGCTAGGTTTTCTTGTTTTTTTTAGTTTTCCCATCAGCTTTTAGTTTTATTATTATTATTATTATTAATATTATTATTCATATTATTATACATTCATTATTATTTTGTTTTTTTGTTAGGGTAAGGGGGTAGAGATAAGATTAGGTTAGGGTTAGGATTAGGGGTTAGGGTTTGGGTTGGGGGTTAGTATTTTATTTATTATTTCTTATTATTTATTTATAGTATTTTATTTATTATTTTCTATTTTTTTTTTCTTTCTATTTATTTATTTATTTTTTTGTTAAGGTGATAATAATATTAATAATAATAATAATAATAATAATAAAAATAAATAAATGTAAAATAAATACACAAATACATTAAAATAATCATAAACACCTGTAATAATAAATTAATAATAATTAACCCATTACCTTAACTCCCCAAAACCTAAAAAAGTAATAAAATAATAATTGACTTTTATTACTATAATTATTATTATTGAATTTTTTTGTTCAGGTGTTTATTATTATTATTATTAGTATTATTATTAAAAATGTATTGATTTTTAAAAATTATTATTTATTTATCATGATTTTTTTATTTATATGTGCATTTATTTGATTTGACATTAATTAATTCATATATTATTACTTTTTTTTTTTTCATTTGAGCAGAAAATCACGCAAAACACGTGAAAGCATGCAAAAACTCGCCAATTGTGCTTTTTTATTTTCTATGGGGATAAAAACGCTCCAAAAACGCGCAAATCTGTCCAATATGAGCTACAAAAGTAACTATTTTTGGAGCTTCAGGCTTTCTGCTTTAGGCAACTCGGAGTGGAGATGTGAACTATCTCCATAGAGTAATATTGATTTTTTTTCCCCCTGAGCATTTTGGAGCTACAAAACGCTCAGGAGTGAATGGGGCCTAAGAGATGTTTCCCAATTAACATTTCAATAACAGTCTAAAAGAAAACAGCTGAATACACATATATGGGAGCTGTTTCACCTGCCCAAAGATTTTTATTTCTGTCCATCCAGTCCAGAGATTTACACAGCTCTGACACACAGCAGAGCCCTGCCTAGCGAGGGGGGGGGGAGGGTGATCCTTCTTTTCCCTGTGACTGTACAATGCTTTGTTTATGTCTGAGACATTAAGAGATGTTTCCCAATTTGCATTTCAATAACAGACAGTCTATAAGAAAACAGCTGAATACACATATCTAGGAACTGTTTTACCTGTCCAAGAATTTTTATTTCTGTTCATCCAGTCCTGAGATTTACACAGCTCTGCCATACAGCAGAGCCCTCTCTGGCAGGAAGGTGCTGTTTCTCTGCTGCAGTTTCACTTTTTCTTGCAAGTCTGGCAAGAGATATTGCCCACATAACATTCAGCTTTGCATGTAAATTGTTCATCTCCTATCTCCTCTATTATCTCTATAATTAAGCCTAGTATTGGTGAAGCAAGTTTCAGAAGGCAGAGACAAGGCAGGGACAAGGCAGAGACAAGGCAGAGACAAGGAAGAGACAAGGCAGGAACAAGGCAGAGACAAGGCAGGGACAAGGCAGAGACAAGGCGGGGACAAGGCAGAGACAAGGCGGGGACAAGGCAGAGACAAGGCCGGGGCAAGGCAGGGACAAGGCGGGGACAAGGCAGAGACAAGGCAGACACAAGACAGAGACAAGGCAGGGACAAGGCAGGGACAAGGCAGAGACAAGGCTGAGACAAGGCAAAGACAAGGCAGGGACAAGGCAGGGACAAGGCGGAGACAAGGCAGGGACAAGGCGGAGACAAGGCAGAGACAAGGCAGGGACAAGGCAGGGACAAGGCGGAGACAAGGCAGGGACAAGGCGGAGACAAGGCAGAGACAAGGCAGGGACAAGGCAGGGACAAGGCGGAGACAAGGCAGGGACAAGGCAGAGACAAGGCAGGGACAAGGCAGGGACAAGTCAGAGACAAGGCGGAGACAAGGTGGAGACAAGGCAGAGACAAGGCCGAGACAAGGCCGAGACAAGGCCGAGACAAGGCAGGACCAAGCAGAGACAAGGCCGAGACAAGGCAGGGACAAGGCAGAGACAAGGCCGAGACAAGGCAGGGACAAGGCAGGGACAAGGCAGGGACAAGGCAGAGACAAGGCAGGGACAAGTCAGAGACAAGGCGGAGACGAGGCAGGGACAAGGCAGAGACAAGGCAGGGACAAGGCGGAGACAAGGCAGAGACAAGGTCGAGACAAGGCAGGGACAAGGCAGAGATAAGGCAGGGACAAGGCGGAGACAAGGCAGAGACAAGGCAGGGACAAGTCAGAGACAAGGCCGAGACAAGGCCGAGACAA
Source organism: Staurois parvus (assembly GCF_062004578.1). NCBI lineage: Eukaryota > Metazoa > Chordata > Amphibia > Anura > Ranidae > Staurois > Staurois parvus. Next base: position 1,636,915 of record NW_028318654.1, on the reverse strand, counting down.
GGCAGGGCCAAGCAGAGACAAGGCCGAGACAAGGCAGGGACAAGGCAGAGACAAGGCGGGGACAAGTCAGAGACAAGGCAGGGCCAAGCAGAGACAAGGCCGAGACAAGGCCGAGACAAGGCTGAGACAAGGCCGAGATAAGGCAGGGACAAGCAGAGACAAGGCCGAGACAAGGCCGAGACAAGGCAGGGACAAGGCAGAGACAAGGCCGAGACAAGGCAGGGACAAGGCAGGAACAAGGCAGAGACAAGGCGGAGACAAGGCAGGGACAATCAGAGACAAGGCGGAGACAAGACAGAGACAAGGCGAAGACAAGGCAGAGACAAGGCAGGGACAAGTCAGAGACAAGGCGGAGACAAGGCAGGGACAAGGCAGAGACAAGGCGGAGACAAGGCGGAGACAAGGCAGAGACAAGGCCGAGACAAGGCAGGGACAAGGCAGAGACAAGGCAGGGACAAGGCGGAGACAAGGCAGGGACAAGGCGGAGACAAGGCAGAGACAAGGCAGGGACAAGTCAGAGACAAGGCCCGAGACAAGGCCGAGACAAGGCAGGGCCAAGCAGAGACAAGGCCGAGACAAGGCAGGGACAAGGCAGAGACAAGGCGGGGACAAGTCAGAGACAAGGCAGGGCCAAGCAGAGACAAGGCCGAGACAAGGCCGAGACAAGGCCGAGACAAGGCAGGGACAAGGCAGAGACAAGGCCGAGACAAGGCAGGGACAAGGCAGGAACAAGGCAGAGACAAGGCGGAGACAAGGCAGGGACAATCAGAGACAAGGCGGAGACAAGACAGAGACAAGGTGAAGACAAGGCGGAGACAAGGCAGGGACAAGTCAGAGACAAGGCGGAGACAAGGCAGGGACAAGGCAGAGACAAGGCGGAGACAAGGCGGAGACAAGGCAGAGACAAGGCGGAGACAAGGCAGAGACAAGGCAGGGGGTACAATGTGTACACTGTGTGTTACATACATCTTGTATTTGTTGGATTCATTGAAATATGGCTGTGGCTTCTGTGGACAGGAAAAGGTGATTGTCATGGTTTACATGCCCTTTAAGTAGCAGGCATTGTCCTTCCCAGAAATTCCTTTCGGGCAACAGATGTCATTCAGGTAACACAGTTCATTCCAATACCCATTGCATTATGAGCCTTAACGCAGGAGAAATCTGCCCTGCTTACACTCATCATGCACTGTGGTGAGATGCAACACTCATCATGCACTGTGGTGGGATGCAACACTCATCATGCACTGTGGTGGGATGCAACACTCATCATGCACTGTGGTGAGATGCAACACTCATCATGCACTGTGGTGGGATGCAACACTCATCATGTCATCATGTACTGTGGTGGGATGCAACACTCATCATGCACTGTGGTGAGATGCAACACTCATCATGCACTGTGGTGGGATGCAACACTCATCATGTACTGTGGTGGGATGCAACACTCATCATGCACTGTGGTGAGATGCAACACTCATCATGCACTGTGGTGGGATGCAACACTCATCATATATTGTGGTGAGATGCAACACTCATCATGCACTGTGGTGAGATGCAACACTCATCATGCACTGTGGTGGGATGCAACACTCATCATAATTGTGGTGGGATGCAACACTCATCATATATTGTGGTGAGATGCAACACTCATCATAGATTGTGGTGAAATGCAACACTTATCATGCACTTTTGAGGGATGCAACACTCATCAGGTGCTGTGGTGGGATGCAACACTCATCATATATTGTGGTGAGATGCAACACTCATCATGCACTTTTGAGGGATGCAACACTCATCATGCACTGTGCTGGGATGAAACACTCATCATAGATTATGGTGAGATGCAACACTCATCATTAGAAATTCGATTCGATCCGAATATATTCGCCGCGAATTTAACTTATAAAAAGGGTGTTTCTAGGCTTCAGAGAGCCTTTATATTAGTGCAGAACACTGTACCTTTAATTTAAATGCCCTTGGAGTCTGCTGGGGAAGAGAAATAATACTGTCAGTCAGTATGACATGCAGATGAGTGCCGTCGATCTTAGAATCACCGCACACTTCACTCATTTGGGCAGTCACGGGGCCAAAACCAGAGTGTGGAGCCACAGTGTGGCGGTGGAGGCAGCAGCAATGGGAGGCCATACAGCACCCTATGACAAAATGGAACCCACCAGCAGTGTGAGGAGACCTGAAAGTGGCACATGGCAGAGTGTGGCGATGGAGACAGCAGCAATGGGAGGCCGTACAGGGACCCATGACACACTCTGGACCTGGCAGCAGCATGAGGAGGCGGTACAGGGGCCCATGACAGATTACGGGCCTGGCAGCAGCATGAGGAGTCGGTACGGGGGCCCATGGCAGATTACGGGCCTGGCAGCAGCATGAGGAGGCGGTACAGGGGCCCATGGCAGAGTGGCGGAGCGTAAGCAGCTAAAATTGAAGGCCATACAGAGGCCTATGTTAAAAAGTCCCCCCAGCAGCAGCGTGGGGAGACGACTATCAAGAGTCCAATGGCAGAGTGGCGGAGCAGAAGCAGCTTCAATTGAAGGCCATACACAGGCCTAGGTTAAAAAGCGGAAGCCGTCAGCAGCGTGAGCAGACGACAGAGACACATGGCGCAGGGTGGCGGTGGATGCAGCAGTATTCGGAAGCCAAACACAGGCCTCGGTTAAAAAGCGGAAGCCGTCAGCAGCGTGAGCAGACGACAGAGGCACATGGCGCAGGGTGGCGGTGGAGGCAGCAGCAATGGAAGGCCATACAGCACCCTATCACAAAATGGAACCCACCAACAGTGTAAGGAGACCTGAAAGTGGCACATGGCAGAGTCTGGCGATGAAGTCAGCAGCAATGGGAGGCCGTACAGGGACCCATGACACACTCTGGACCTGGCAGCAGCAAGAGGAGGCGGTACAGGGGCCCATGGCAGAGTGGCGAAGCGTAAGCAGCTTAAATTGAAGGCCATACAGAGGCCTATGTTAAAAATAATAACATGTTTGGGGCATGATTCATGGCGGATTTAGTCAGTTGTGTCAGGAACTGGTGGTTTGAAATCCAGACTAATCCACGCCTGATTCATTTTCACAAACGTGAGTCTCTCCCCACTTTGGGTGGACAGTCGTGTCCTCCGCGGAGTTACAATACCTCCTGCCGCACTAAACACGCACTCCGATGCCACGCTACTGGCCGGGCATGACAGCCTTTCAAGGGCAAATTCAGCTAGTTGGGGCCAAAGGTCAAGTTTCGTTGCCCAGTAGTCAAGGGGATTGTCTACCTCGGTTGGCAGGGTGCTGTCCAAGTAGGTCCGAGCCTGTTGTTTGAGGTCCTGCTCCAGGTCCACCTGATGCTGCTGCTGCTGCGGCTGGTTAGTAGTTTCCTCACTGTGCTGGTGAAGAAAGCTACTCATCATCGACTGCAGACTGAGGCAGCCGCTGCTGGTGGAGCTGCCACTGCTCCTACCACCCCACCCCTCCCCTGCTGCCATGGCAGCGTAACGCGAGCGCACAGGGCCCACAGTGTCTGAGGATGGACGTTGGCGCACAAAGGCAGAGACCAACTGACTACATAGGTGGTTTTTATAGTACGTTATTTTGGCCTCCCTCTCAGCAGGTGTGAAAAAGGCCACCATTTTTGAACGGTAGCGAGGGTCCAACAAGGTGGACAGCCAAAAGTCATCCCTCTGTCTGATGGTTATTATTCGGCTTTCGCTACGCAAGCAACCGAGCATGCTATGGGCCATTTGTGCCAAGGAATGCGAGGGACTCCCTGCCTCCATCTCCACAGCATACTGCCACGGTGCGTCTGGGTCCTCTGTCTCCTCCTCCTCCTCTACCAGATGCTCCTGCTCCTCCACTCCTGTCCGCTGAGTGGAAAAACCACCCATTTCACTCAATAATTCCTGAGCACCAATGTCCTCCTCTACCTCCTCCTCTTCTTCCTGTCCTGCCCCCACAGGGGTCATGTGGCGTTGAGATCTGTGCGCCACGTCTACCGCACCCTGACCAGCCATTGTTAACAGCATTTGTTCCAGGACGTGCAACAGAGGAATGACGTCGTTCATCCCATAGTCCTGCCGACTCACGAATAGCGTGGCCTCCTCAAAGGGCCTGAGCAAGCGGCAGGTGTCATGCATGAGCTGCCAATGGCTGACATCTAAGTTACACAGGGGAGTACCTTTATCCGCTTGTAACATCAGGAAATCGGTGATGGCCTTTCGCTGTTCGTAAAGGCGGTCTAACATATGTAGGGTTGAATTCCACCTTGTTGCAACGTCGCAGATCAGGCGATGCTGTGGAATTCCGTTCTGCCGCTGCAGCTCAAGGAGGGTGTGCTTTGCGGTGTAGGAATGGCTGAAATGCATGCAAAGTTTACGTGACATTTTAAGGATGTCTTGCAGTGGGATGGTGGATTTTAGGAACCGCTTGACAACCAGATTGAACACGTGAGCCATGCATGGCGCATGGCACAACCTTCCTTGACGCAGAGCAGACACCATGTTCTTTCCGTTGTCGGTCAACATGGTTCTGATTTTCAGTTTGCGCGGAGACAGCCATCTGTCGATTTCTCTGTTCATTACACTGAGAAGTTCCTCCCCTGTGTGACTACGTTCGCCAAGGCATACCAGGTGCAGCACAGCGTGACACCGTTGCGCCCTGCACATGTGATATGCCGGTCGGGTAATGGGACTTGGCACGGGGGTGGCGGCTGAGGACACGGCGGAAGAAGAGGTGGTAGAGGCGGACATCTTTGCTGGACCAAGGACGTGCAAACGTGGAGGCAAAAGCGGCGTGACCTGTCCAAGTTGCTGGTGCGGCTGTGCCGGCACCACGTTCACCCAGTGGGCCGTAAATGACATGTACTGTCCCTGACTGTAGTTACAGCTCCACATGTCGGTGCTGCCGTGCACTTTGGCAGAGACCGACATGCTCAAAGACTGGCCCACCATCTCTTCTACATGTGAATGCAGGGCTGGCACTGCCTTTTTGGCGAAGAAATGCCGGCTTGGCACTCTCCACCACGGCTCGGCACAAGCCATCATTTCTCGGAAAGGTGCTGAGTCCACCACTTGGAAAGGGAGGGACTGCAGCACCAGCAACTTGGACAGGAGGACGTTCAGCTTCTGCACCGTCGGGTGCGTGCTCGCAAACTGTTGTCTCTTGGAAACGGATTCCAAGAAAGACTGCTGACGGAATCCGTGAAGAGGAGTAGCAGGAGAAGGAGCATCTGAACGAGCGGAAGATGCCAACGAGCGACAACTCCCCTCAGCAGAGGTGTTGGAGCCTTGACTGGCTGATAGAGGGCGATTGACGTCGGGTGACGGAGCAAGTAACGGAGCGGGTGATGGAGCGGGGGCTGGGGCAGGCAGAACCGCCGTATCTTTATCACGGTTTTCCCAGGCCACCGAATGGCGACGCTGCATATGCTGACGCAACGCTGTAGTCCCAACATTGGCCCCCTGGCCACGCTTGACTTTCTGGCCACATAGTCGACATACGGCTACGTTTACTTCCTCGGGCGGCTTGACGAAAAATTGCCACACCGCCGAGTAGGAAACTTTGCCCCCGCTACTCCTCACTGGCTGACTGCTACTTCCTCCGTGCACACCGGCACCACTACTGGCCGTGGTGGTAGGCTGCAGTGGAGCTGGTGCTCTACTCCGTGGCCGTTTGGCTCCACTGACACTGCTGCGACCCTGCTGCTTCCTGGGCAACCCACCGACTGTTTTGCTCGCTGGCAAGCTGGCACCCTCTTCTCCTGATGATGCGGAAGCAATAGCCTGATGATGACGAGGCTGCCAAGTGCGATCAGCCTCATCATCATCAATTAGGGTCTCCGCGTCACTACTAGCCCCCTCGGCTGCGTGTGGGTCAGGAGACAGACCTGTCTCTAGACCGGCTACCGAGCCACTCTCCTCGCCAGTACTTCTTCGCCTGGCTGCTGAAGAGGCGGATGTCTCCCCCCGTTCCTGACCGCCCTCTGTTAGCTCTTCCTCACTGTACAGTGGGGCTGAGCCCACAGCATGCAATACTTCGCTTGGTGAGGGAACACCAAAGGACAGGGGCAGGTCGAGGACACGTGATTTCAGTGGGCTTGCTCCCGGGCCATGCCAACTAACGGTTGTGTCTGACGTACCCACCGACCGTTGGCTGTAGGTGTCAGAGGTGACCTGGGAAGAGGAAGACGACCGAGTCAACCAATCGATGACGGCAGGGTTGTCGGTGGAGACACGACCGCTGGATGACACCGGGAGCACTGGCCTCTGGCTGCGACTAGTGCTGCCTCGACCCCTTCCTCTGCTGCCACGTCTGCTCGCTCCTGAAACATTGCCTCCTCTGCCACTCCTCTGCGTGTTGTCTGACATACTCTTTAATTCAATAAGCACCCCAAAAATAAAACCGGATTTAACTCTTTGAACGTACAATAGTGGTTGTGAAGCAGAAAGTCAGTTTATTTAGCACAATCGGTCAATTGCAGCTTGCCGTTGGCTGGAAACTGTACGTTTATGTCACTGGAATGCACTAATCACCCAAAAAATATTACCGCCACCCGGCGTGTATATGGATTTAACTCTTTGAACGTACAATAGTGGTTGTGAAGCAGAAAGTCAGTTTATTGTACACAATCGGTCAATTGCAGCTTGCCGTTGGCTGGAAACTGTACGTTTCTGTCACTGGAATGCACTAATCACCCAAAAAATATTACCGCCACCCGGCGTGTAAATGGATCTAACTCTTTGAACGTACAATAGTGGTTGTGAAGCAGAAAGTCAGTTTATTGTACACAATCGGTCAATTGCAGCTTGCCGTTGGCTGGAAACTGTACGTTTCTGTCACTGGAATGCACTAATCACCCAAAAAATATTACCGCCAGCCGGCGTGTAAATGGATTTAACTCTTTGAAAGTACAATAGTGGTTGTGAAGCAGAAAGTCAGTTTATTTAGCACAATCGGTCAATTGCAGCTTGCCGTTGGCTGGAAACTGTACGTTTGTGTCACTGGAATGCACTAATCACCCAAAAAATATTACCGCCACCCGGCGTGTAAATGGATCTAACTCTTTGAACGTACAATAGTGGTTGTGAAGCAGAAAGTCAGTTTATTGTACACAATCGGTCAATTGCAGCTTGCCGTTGGCTGGAAACTGTACGTTTCTGTCACTGGAATGCACTAATCACCCAAAAAATATTACCGCCAGCCGGCGTGTAAATGGAATTAACTCTTTGAAAGTACAATAGTGGTTGTGAAGCAGAAAGTCAGTTTATTTAGCACAATCGGTCAATTGCAGCTTGCCGTTAGCTGGAAACTGTACGTTTATGTCACTGGAATGCACTAATCACCCAAAAAAAATTACCGCCACCCGGCGTGTAAATGGATCTAACTCTTTGAACGTACAATAGTGGTTGTGAAGCAGAAAGTCAGTTTATTTAGCACAATCGGTCAATTGCAGCTTGCCGTTGGCTGGAAACTGCACGTTTGTGTCACTGGAATGCACTAATCACCCAAAAAATATTACCGCCAGCCGGCGTGTAAATGGATTTAACTCTTTGAACGTACAATAGTGGTTGTGAAGCAGAAAGTCAGTTTATTTTGCACAATCGGCAAACTGCAGCACCAACTGTGCACGACAGCCACCAAAAAAAAAAAGGGTGTATGTCACTTTAAATTTTCGATTCTTTGATAGCTGTGGCCCTAAGTAACGATTCTGTGTCCCTGAGTAACGATTCTGTGTCCCTGAGTAACGATTCTGTGTCCCTGAGTAACAATTCTGTGTCCCTGAGTAACGATTCTGTGTCCCTGAGTAACGATTCTGTGGCCCTAAAGTCTCTGTGGCCCTAACTCTGTCCCTTCATACACACAGGTCTGTCTCTCTTGAATGACCGGAGGCTAATGGAGAATTCTAAGATGGCCGCGATTTATAGCTCCACCATTACACAGTGCTGGCTGGCTGGCTGCTGATTGGCTAATGCGATCACATGTCATGAATGAATGCATTATGGGTCAGCGCGCCTTGTCTGCGCGCCTTCCCAGAGATCCCCGCTCCGTCGCCACACATGTTGCCGCCATTTTTTGGAAAATTCGATTCGTGCATCCGAAGTGTGCTAATCTTCGGATTTTCCAAATCTTCGGAACGAATTCCACTTCGTCATGTTCGATTCGCTCATCTCTACTCATCATGCACTGTGCTGGGATGCAACACTCATCATGCACTGTGCTGGGATGCAACACTCATCATGCACTGTGCTGGGATGCAACACTCATCATGCACTGTGCTGGGATGCAACACTCATCATGCACTGTGGTGGGATGCAACACTCATCATGTCATCATGTACTGTGGTGGGATGCAACACTCATCATGCACTGTGGTGAGATGCAACACTCATCATACATTGTATCATGCCTTCTGCAAGCAGAGCCCCCCCCCCTTATACTTACCTAAGCCCGATATTGATCCAGTGATGTGCACGAGAACAGAGGCTCTCCCTGCTCTCTCCTTCCACATTGGCTCAGACACAGCAGTGAGAGCCATTGGCTCTCGCTTCTGTAAATCACAGCCAGTGAGTGAGGAGAGGCCCTGGGCAGGGTCGAGCCACACTCTGTGTGTCTTATGGACACACAGAGCTGACTGAGGAATGAACACGCACAGATGGCCCCATAGCAAGCAGCAATTGTGAGGAGGGGGGGCCAGGAGCACCAGTGGGGGACCCGAGAGGAGGAGGATTATGGCTGCTCTGTGCAAAACCATTACACAAAACAGGTAAGTATGGCATGTATAGTGCCCTCCTAGTTTAGCTAGAGGGAGATAGAGTCCTGATTGTCAGGGAGGAAGGCTGAGTAGCAGCCTGGGTGTAATAGCCAAAAAGTCAAACTGTGGCCAGCCCCTCTGGAATTTCCCCCTGCTCTGGGACTTTTGGAGGAAGACCCTAGAGGCAGTGGGTGGATCTAAGGAGTGGCTGGCTGCACTTTTGAGGGATCCTAGCCAATCCCCAACAAGAGGTTGGCAAGGGGCTGGACACAATTAAAAGTGTGGGAGCCTGTTCAGTAGGGGGAGTGGGAGTGTGGAGATCGGGTGGAAGAGAGAGAGAGGAAGATAGGAGGCTGCAAGGAGGCCCAGTGGGATGGGGCATACCTGCAGGCCTGGAGCTGGATGGGAGGAAAGCTCAGAGCTTACTGGCCCCTGAGAGAGGACCACCTGTATGGCAGGGAAGGAGTGGCCCCGCTGATAGGCCTGGTAGCAGCCATCAACCCACAAGCAGTACAGGAGAGGATCTACGTGAATACACCTGCACCCCCTGGGCAGATAGGGGAAGGATCACTCTGGGGGTTAACAAGATTAACCACCTACCAGTGACTGTTTACCTCTTAAAGTGACAGGAACCGGATCCCCTGTTCAGGGATACCTCCAGATTGCTGGGAGAAGAGGAAAAGTTCATCTAGGGTCTGGGGGGGTACATTAAGGAGATGCTGACTGGCTCTCCAACAAGGACTGTGCTGCACAGAGAGCTGGTAAATAGTTCCAGAAAGTTGTCCTGTGTTTGTCAGTACCCTTGGGCATCCTGTACACCCCTAACCCTATCCCAGTTCAAATCTCCTCAATAAACAATAAAACCAAAGCTCAAGGACTGATTTCTGAATCTGGATGCAGGTTCTTCATGAAGATGTGTGATGCCTGGCTGTGCAGGACTGTAGGGGGGACCCAAATCTTCTAGTGCCTCCTAAGGGGGTAGTGCTACACATGTTTGAAACTGAAGTTTATATTGAAGTGCAGGGAGAGAGGTCCTACACTAGAGCTGAATAATCAGAGAGTGAGCAGAGAAATACAGCGGTGACCAAATACAGACCAGTACATGCCCCTGGCACAGTTGAAGGGTCTGCACTTTTAGATGGACTGTCCCTTTAACCTTTTGCATTGCATTGTGCAATTGCTTCTAATTTTTCACCAAGATTAGTTTGATCCTCAGGATTGCAGCTATTTTTTGTCATAAAGTGTAGGAGGTAGATGCATTCTGTATTGGCACCATGCAGCCCACTTGAACCGCATGTAGAATATCTTCAAATAAAAGCCATGATTGCTTTGAATGTTTCCTACAGTTTGAAAATAATAACTCATAGAAATTTAGATTGCCCCCATTGCATTTATCCTTGGCTGTAAATCAGAAAAACCCAGCAATAGCCTAATGGTTTGTAAGGCCAGGTTCTCAAACCCAGGCTCTCACAAATGGCAGCCAAGATGTCAATTAGACCTTGGTATTATAGGTTCCCTGGGGAGCCCGCGCAGTTTGTGTTTCAGGGATTAAAGATTTCAAGTGAATGCTAATGATTTCTGTGGTTTGCAGCAGAAAAACAAAATGACACTAATTTTCGATGATGGCAATTGTTTGCTAAAAAAGTTCCAATTCTTGGAAAAAAAAATACTTTCCCCCGTTTTCTCCTCTCAAACTATCACACAGCATACTTATCTGCAACCCTTCCACCAGAGCACAACTTAATAGACCACTGTCATGCATTAAACTCTTAAAAGAGAGATTACACATTTACAGTTGCAAGAAAAAGTATGTGAACCCCTTGGGATTACGTGGAGTTTTGCATGAATTGGGCATAAAATGTGCTCTGAACGTCATCTAAGTCACAACAATAGAAGAACACAGTCTGCTGAACATAATACTACACAAACATTAGATGTTCCCATGGTTTAATTGCACATAACATGTAAACATTCACAGTGCAGGGAGGAAAAAGTATGTGAGTCCCTAGCTTAATGACTTCTCCCAGAGCTAATTGGAGCCAGAAGTGAGCCAACCTTGACTCCAATCAGTGTGATGATATTGGATGTGTTGCGGACAGCTGTCCTGCCCTTAAAAAACACACACCTGTTTTGGGTTTACTGGTTTCAAGAAGCACTCTCTGATGTGAACCATGCCTCGCAGAAAAGAGCTCTCAGAAGACCTATGATCAAGAATTGTTGACTTGCATGAAGCTGGAAAGGGTTACAAAAGTATCTCCAAAAGCCTTGATGTTCATGTGTCCACGGTAAGACAGACTGTCTACAAATGGAGAAAGTTTAGCACTGTTGCTACTCTCCCTAGGCATGGTCGTCCTGTAAAAATGACTGCAAGAGCACAGCGCAGAATGCTGCATGAGGTAAAGAAGAATACCAGAGTGTCAGCTAAAGACCTACAGAAATCTCTGGCACATGCTAACATTTTTGTTGACACATCTACAATAAGGAAAACATTAAACAAGAATGGAGTACATGGGAGGACACCACGGAGGAAGCCATTGCTGTCCAAAAAGAATATTGTAGCACGTTTGAAGTTTGCAAAAGAGCACCTGGATGTTCCACAGCACTACTGGCAAAATATACTGTGGACAGATGGAACCAAGATGGAGTTGTTTGGGAAGAACACACAACACTATGTGAGGAGAAAAAAAGGCACAGCACACCAACATCAAAACCTCATCCCCACTGTAAAACATGGCGGAGGGAGCATCATGGTTTGGGGCTGCTTTGCTGCCTCAGGGCCTGGACGGATTGTTGTCATTGATGGGAAAATGAATTCCAGAGTTTATCAAGACATTTTCAGGAAAACGTACGACCATCTGTCCGCCAACTGAAGCTCCGCAGAGGATGGGTGATGCAACAGGACAATGACCCAAAGCATACAAGTAATTCAACAAAACAATGGCTGCAACAGCACAGAATACGCCTTCTGGAGTGGCCCAGTCAGAGTCCTGACCTCAACCCGATTGAAATGCTGTGGCATGACCTTAAGAGAGCGATTCACACCAGACATCCCAAGAATATTGCTACACTGAAACAGTTTTGTGAAGAGGAGTGGTCCAAAATTACTCCAGATCGTTGTGCAGGTCTGATCTGCAACTACAGGAAATGTTTGGTTGAGGTTATTCCTGCCAAAGGAGGGTCAATCAGTTATTAAATCAAAGGTTCACATACTTTTTCCTCCCTGCACTGTGAATGTTTACATGTTATGTGCAATTAAACCATGGGAACATCTAATGTTTGTGTAGTATTATGTTCAGCAGACTGTGTTCTTCTATTGTTGTGACTTAGATGATGTTCAGAGCACATTTTATGCCCAATTCATGCAAAACTCCACGTAATCCCAAGGGGTTCACATACTTTTTCTTGCAACTGTAATTCTCAGCCCCATAATACCTTTGAACTCATCGATCAATTTTTTACAAAACAGCATTTTGTTCCCTCCATTTTATAATCAACATTATCACCATTCCCTGGTCTGACCACTCCCCCTGTCATGCTAGAATGCTACACCATTGCACCCTTCTGTCGCCATCATAACTGAAATCTTAGTGATTCTCTACTATCATCCCATCATACCTTTCTAGAAATACAACATGCAATCAGATCCTATTTTCAGGACAATGTCACATCCACCAGCTCCCCTTTTATCCTATCAGAAGCTCACAAAGCCACCTCATGGGGTACCATCATTAGACTAGCAGTGGCAAGCAAAAGCAATGGAACTCCAAAATCTTTTCCAATGTCTTGAAGAACAGGAAGGGGAAAAATGTACGCACACCCATGTCTTACAAAACAAGTAGAATCCACTGAAGTATAGCTGAATTTACACTTAAATAATAAAAGTGAGCAATAGTTTCAGTGGAACAAACTATTGTTTCGCACTAGAGCCAATGGACCAGGCCCATTTTTTTGGGAAAAGACTCAAAATGGTACTTAATCCATCATGTCTCATCAAAATCCACAGTCGCCAAGGCCCTATCCCTGCAAACCCTTCTACATAGTCTCGAGGGCCCTCACTGCAAACCTTTCTATGCTGGCTTCCACTTATCATCTCTCTACTTGAAGCCTCCACCTTTCAACCATGATGCCGCAAAATCACTTTTTAAAGATCTTACTCCTTCTATATCTAGCCATTCTAACAACAAGCTGTTTGTAACAATCACAGTACATGAAGTACAAGCTGCCATTAAATCCTTCAATCCAATAAAATACCAGGCCCAAGAAGATTTATAAAAATCATTCACCTTTCCTCCAAAATAAAACTACATTTAATGGCTTTTGTTTCAAAACACAGTAAAAAATGTGTTTTTTTGGACAACCATTTACTGCGTCTTGGAGTTAGTGTTGTACAATGTAGTTTTAATTTGTATAATAACTTATAATGCTTTGGGGTTTGTAGCCTTATTTAAATTCACTCTACTTTTACAAATGCTGTGTCTTTACAAAACATTTAACCTAACCATGCTCCCATTCCAAATTGTATCCCTCTTTGTTAGAATTAGCCTTGATACCCAAACCAGGTAAGGATGACCTTGGAATTCTCAATTAACATCTTATAACACTACCTAACTCCAATAGCAAACTGCTTACTAAGGTCCTAGACCGGCCTTTCTCAACCAGGGCTCCATGAAGCCCTGGGGTTCCTTCAGAGGTTGCTAGGGGTTCCTTGAGCAATGAGCAGTTTCTTCCTTTGTGGTAAATAACCCCAGACACCAATTGTACTTTTAGCTAGCTGTGAGAGGGATTCCTCCCAATTTTTCTTTATTAAGTCCTCATGCACACTGGACATTTTTACAGTTGCTGTTTTTGGCTTTTGACATTTTTTTCTACAGCCATTAAACTCCCCAGCATGTTATCCTATGTGTCCATGTACACATAGACTGTGATCAACATTTTTTGGCTGGGACGTTTTTTGGCTGGAAAAAAAAAAACAGGACTAGTGGAGTTTTAGAGGAGTTTTTTAGCTGTAAAAATGCTCTAACACTGAAAAACGCGGCAAAATGCCACAAACCGGCATTTTTGGATGTTTTTTTAACCAAAAAAATGCTATAAAATGCAAATGCGGAAAACGCCGCTAAACGCTAATGCAAAAACGCTATAAAAAAAGTTTTTAATGCAACTTTACACAGCTAACGTTATCAGCGTTATCAAAATGCCCCATGTGCATGGAGCCTAAAAGTCTTGCAATCAATAAACAGAAAAACCATATACAGAATATACAAAAATAAATAATTATATACATATTTACACAAAAACAAAAATAAATATAACAAAATCTGCTGTCAGACAAAAGCAAAACTCCAAGAAATGAACATGTAATCACTGGGGAAATAAATCTTACTAAGACTCACATCACTACACCAGATATCAAACCTACGAGGTCAAGTAACAACCCCGCACCATTATGCATGCAGCCCTTCTACAAAAAAGATTTTAGCCAACAAAAACCAAGGGAGTGAAAAGAACAGCATGAGAAAAGAGCCCCTCACCCAGAGATGGAAAGTTCAATAAAGGCAGGTCTGATATTCCTCCACGCCCTTATCCAGACCTCCAGAAACTCCTTGCCCTTGTCAAGACCCTGAATCTTCTCAACCTCACCCGGAATATTGTGCACCACCACCTCAACAGGGAGCATTTTCTTCCACAGGGTAATCTGACACCGTTCAGTAATGAACAACTATACTAACTAGAAAAAGTTTGTCCAAATCAAAGTCCCAGTGAGCTGGGAATGCCCCCTACACCCACTCTGCATAACTCATGCGGTAGAGAAAGGGGATGCCCAGAACCCTCTCCCCCCTTTTATACACCTTTATGTTAAAGGGACACTGGAGCAGAAAGTGGTCCATAGACTCCACTTTACCAACACATTCCGTTCTAGGAAAATCCAGATCATCCACAGGGCGATGCTTCAGGTTCCCTCTCACATAGTGCCTTCCATTGAAAGCGAGCCAGGCTTGATCCCTAAACTTCAAAGGGATTATCTCCAAATTAATTAAACACAACCCCTCCCTCATTATGGAGTCCGGGCAATCCTTTAAGGCCAGTGACACACTGAAAGCAGAAGCCAAAATCCTCTCCTCCAGAAGCTTCCCGGAAGGGACCTAATATCCTCCACTGTCACATGCCACTGCTGAAGTATTTTCAGACACGGGGCAACATAAGTCGGGAGCTTTCCATTACAGACTCTCAGGCTTTTCACTGGCCCGCCATCTTTCGTGCAACACAGAAGAGGCTTAAACCAAGAATGAAAAATACCCACCCATTCCGGTGGGGTCTCTACTAACATATTACCAAGATTGTACTTTAAAAAGAGCAAAGAAAAGAAACCTATTGGGTTAACCATTCCTAGGCCACCCTTCCACCTGGACAGGTACTTTACATTGCGTTTGATCAGGTTCAGCCTATTTCCCCATAACAGATGGAAAAAAACAGCTGTAGACCCTTGCATAGAGAGATAGTCACCAGGACCAAATTTGATAATCAACACTTTAATTTCCTTCTGGGGCTCTGGGAAGGCATCCAGAAGTTCGAGGCTTTCACCCTCCTCACCCAACCAGAAAACGTCACTCTTTTCATGGTTGACTTTAGAACCAGACGTCTCTCCATGTACTTCTCTATCACAGAGACCACCTCCTGCGCCTCCTCAGTCCCAGAGATAATAACAGACACATCATCAGCATAGGCCACGACCTCCAAAGGCAGCGCACCAGCAATGCTCAGAGGCACTCCGCACAATGATGCACCCTCTAGCCTTCTTACAAAGGGGTCAATTGCGAAAGCATATAGCAGGGGGCTCAAAGGACATCCCTGCCGCACACCAGAGCCAACCTCAAAAGGCTGTCCAATCCAGCCATTAACAAGTTAGATGTTCTCAGCCCCTCTATAGAATGTATTCAGCCAATCTATAAACCTCTCCTGCAGGCCGTAACTACCACTTAGCAACTACAGATATTCACGATTCACTCGATCAAACGCTTTTGCCTGATCCAATGCCAGCAAGTAATTTCTCCATCCAGCAGCCCTGCATCATTCCAAAGCCTCCTGGACAGCCAAAACTGCTGAAAAGGTACTTCTACCTTGGACTGCACAGTGCTGATGGCTGGACAATAAATCACCTGCTACTGACGACAACCGCCAAAAATGAATCTTTGCCAAGATCTTTCTATCAACATTGAGAAGACTAATGGGGCACTAGTTCTCAATCATTGAGGGGTCTTTACCTTTTGACAGAAGAATCACAATGGATTGCCTCATGGAGGGAGGGAGCGAACCCTCTTCTAGACAGCTGGTAAAAACCTCCACTAAAAAGGGAGCCAGAATGGACTTAAAACACTTGTAAAATTCAGCTGCCAATCCATCTGGCCGAGGTGCTTTTTTGGTAGCCAGCTTGTCTATAGCACGAACTACCTCATCCGCTGAAATTGGTTCTGTCAGATTCATCCAAAGCAATGTACCATTTTCCAATCCTGGAGTAGAATCCAGAAAGCTTTCCATCTTGTCCCGGCTAAGGTCCTTTCTTCCCAGTAGGTCTGCATAACATGAACCGAAGATCTTCAAGATCCCTGATCTGGACTTCACCAGGGAACCTGTACTGTCTTTCAGGCCAATGACCATCTTAACTGCTATGCCTTGCTACCAGTTCTGGTAAGGATCAGGCGAGTGATATTTCCCATAATCCCTCTCCAGAACCAAGGAGGTACACTTCAGATATCTCCCCTGGATCTCCTCCATACGAGACAAGACGATCAAGCTTCCTCTGCAAATGCTGGTAGGCAATATACATACCAAGCTTCTTCTTCTTACTTATGGCCTTGAAAAGTCTAATCACCCTTTGTTTCACAAGCTCCCACCACTCTGACTTACTGCTGAAAAAGTCCAAAATAGAAACCTTTGCCTGAAAAAAATCCTCAAAGGATTGTCTTACTTCTACATCTTCCAGGAGAGCCGAATTCAGTTTCCAGAAACTCCTTCCCCTGGGTGGAGTGTTCCAGGCATTCAGAGTCACAGACAGCATACAGTGGTCAGAGAACTCCACCACCCTCAACTCAGGAGTCGAAACAGTAGAGCTCTCCTTTAAAAAAAGCCTGTCTATCCTGTTCTGACTATTCCTTCTCCGAAATGTGAAACCTTGCTGCCAGGGCAGTGCTTAATGTGCACATCTACCAGACCTGCTTGTCTAACCATATCTCTGAGAAAAATGCTATCATAACCCAACCTGTCTATGGAGTATCTCCTGTCTTCAGACCTAATTATTATTAAAGTCACCTCCAAAGACAGCCTGCTGGGACGTAAAAAGGGAGGGCTTGATCTTTGTGAGGACGCATTTCCTGTCCCATTTTGACTGTGGTCCATAGGTATTGATCAGGCGCAGATCCTGCCCCCTAATAGAGACATCGAAGACCATGCATCTCCCCATTTCTATCTCAATTACCCGCCGGCATGTTACCATATCGGTTTTAAAAAGCACCGCAACTCCGCTGCAAGGTTAAGTGTAGCCATACTACCAAATTAGCCTCTGGTATGGATTAATTACGGACCAGAACCGTTTTATTAAAGGCTGCCTTGAAACCACCTTTGGCACCAAACCTCTCCACTGCTGAAGGCCCCTGCACCTCCTATATCTCCAAGATGGGATTCCACCCAATGACTACAAATGTAAGGAAATTTGTCCACAAAGACCATCAAATGACTGTATCATGAGCTGTAGATATAGCAAGGGTTCCCTGAGACCAGAAAGTTTTTTAAGGGTTCCTTCATCTTAAAACATTGAAAAGTAAGTTTGGTTCCTATCCATCAGGCCAGGGATAATGTGTGCTAGACCACAAACCTAATCCACCTGCTACAACAACTGATTATCTTAGGTTTCCTCCTTCTTTAGACATATGTGAGATGGGGAAACAGCTCTCATTGTTTGAACACTGTTTGTGTGCAGTAAATTATGGTGTGGAGTAAATTGATGTTTTGACTGACATTCTGCGGTTTAGCCACAAGATGTCACTATTTTTCTTACACAGGCTTAGACTGCATAGATATTTGTATATTCATGAAGAGGTGGGGTTTTTTAGTGAACAGGAAGAGGAGACTGCAGTCATGTTCTGGAGGATGTTGAATGCAGGAGCCATGTTCTGGAGAAAGCTTAATGAAGGGGCCGTGTGAGCTGCAGCTGGGTGAAGCTGATGAGATTGCTGCCAGGAAGCTGATGAGAGCCGAGGAACAACGCAGCATACACTACAATATCGCAGGCCTGTTGGAGAGACATTTGTTCTGTTCAGAGTCACCAGCGCATACAAAGCAGATCCGGGTCGGTAAGATCGTGCATGCACATCATTTCAGTGTTGGCGCCTTGAGACTGAATCCAGGCCTATAGTTAGTTAGTTAGGGTCTCTGTTTGTGTCAGGCCACAAGTGTTGTTACTGATTATTCGAAGGACTCCACAACTTAAAGTGACATTTCACATTGGAGAGCTGATAAAATCTTACAAACTCAAGCCAGACTGGCGTTTTGCTCAGAAGGAATACTCAGGCACATGCTACAGGACCAGTCATGGGAGAGGGAATACTGTAGATTTGTGTAAGATTGTAAGCTGTTGTGCTGCACCGCAGGCTAGCACATACCATACACCCATACACTGATTCCTGCTCTTTTAGGGTAATAACAGGTAAGGTGTGGCAGCTTAGTTGTGCCTGCCAGTAGGTAAATTACTTCACTTTCTACCTTCATCCATCAGAAGGTGCCGTGCTGTGCAGCACAAGGGTCTCAGCCTTTGGGCTGGGTGTATGTAAATTTATTGTATGTTTCTAGCATTTGTGGTTGTGTTTATTTGCCATATCTAAGTAAAATTCTGTTGTGGCAAAAGCTGGTGTTGGGGTTGCTTTCCTCGTTCATGACTTCACTGTATCCTGGGGAGCCCACCCCGGTACACGGCTTACACATACATGTGGTGATACCCTTTCCTGAGACTATCCTCACTACAGTTTATCCTTCACATAAAAACAAACTTACCTTTAGGGCAAGCTCGTAAACAGTCTGTACCTCTACCACTGTACTTGACACTATACCTTTGGATCTCATTTAGTCTTAGGCCCCATTATCAAAAGTGCACTTAATGCTTTGGATGCAGTCAAATACTCAAGTTGACTTTCTGCCACCCTCATTCACTCTTCATGGCAACCCCATGTTCACATTTACCACCTACTCTGCTCATAAAAACCTATTACCTGAGAAGTTATTGTGGATGTAATACTACCCTTCTCAGGGAATTCTGATTTATTCAAATACATCACTGACTCTCCTCTCTGATTTCAGGCAAAAATGTATTCAATCCCTTCACTTTTGTTTTATATCTCTATCATTCTTCATGTATTAAGGTCAAACTCCTTATCTTCCCTATTAGTCCATTCATATATTTGAAAATGGCAGAGAATTTTGTGGAAGATTTTACTACTGTTTGGTTGACAATCTTCAATCTGGTTGAGGTGAGGTGATGGTAATATGAAGCATATGCGGTGGTCCTGTTCTATTGCCATCAGATTTTGGGCTATGGGGAGGGGGAATGCAGGATCTCAGCTATGAGGATTGATTGCATAGATTAGTTATTAAAAAAACAATGGCCGACGAAGTTGGGGCCCCTGAAGAAAAAAGCACATCAGTTCCTAGCAGACAACAGATTACCTTGTATGATGTTAATCTCTTACTAGTACCAGGGCAACCTATTTTGGGTCTCCAGATACATGCTCTGATACAGTAAAGATCCAGCTTACGTCAGGCAGGAATGGAAGTTGACATGATCTGTATCTTTCAGTGCTGCTGAGACAGGCCCTCTTTTCCTCCTTACAAGTGGTAGAAGGGCTCGCTAGTACAGCCTAATCACACCAGGCATCAAAATCACAAAAAGAACATTGGGGAACTGGAGAAAGTACAGAGAAGGGCAACCAAGCTGATAAGAAGCATGGAGGAGCTCAGCTATGAGGAAAGATTAGAGGAACTGAATTTATTCTCTCTTGAGAAGAGGAGATTAAGGGGGGATATGATCAACATGTATAAATACATCAGTAGTTCATATAGTGAACTCGGTGTAGAGTTATTCACCCTGAGGTCATCACAGAGGGCAAGGGGGCACTCTTTACATCTGGAGGAAAAGAAATGTAATTGTCAAATATGGAAAGGTTTCTTCACAGTGAGAGCTGTGAAAATGTGGAATAGACTCCCTCAAGAGTTGATTCTGGCCAGCTCAGTGGATTGCTTTAAAAAAGGCCTGGATTGTTTCTTACTGGATACTAACATTTATAGGTAAAGTTAATCCAGGGAATATCTGATTGCCTTTTGGGGGATCAGGAAGGATGTTTTTTCCCCTGCAGGAGCAAATTGGTTCATGCTTTTATTGTTTTTTTGCCTTCCACTGGATCAGGGTATAGGATTATAACTTTTTTTTTTTTTAATGGTTGAACTGGATGGACTTTTGTCTTTTTTTCCAGCCAGGCTAACTATGTAACTATGTAACCTTGCACTGCATGATGAGCAGTTTCTTCTGATTGTGGTCAGCTTGGCAGAGTTCCGTTCAGCCAGCAGCCCAGTTTTTTCCACCGCACTCCAGCTTTAAGACTATCCTCTTTTTTCCCCTAAGCAGCCTGCAGCCCAGTCTCCCTGCTCTGTTGCATCAGCCAATCACGATCTCCCAGGCTTAATGGGGCTCAATCCAAACGCAGCCAAGACGGCTGTTCCCTGCACAGGAGACAAGCATTACAAAGTGGTCTTCTTAAAGACTGGTCTTGCTGCACTTCTGCATTCATGAATATATAGTTTAACCTTGTCCACAATGCAGAAGAATAATACAGCAGCAACAAAGGAAGAAGTTTTGCAGACGTTATCAGCTACAATCAGGGATACATAACTATGTAAGGGGAACATGGATGTAGGAAGTGTTTTTCTGGGCTCACTTGGATGTAAAGGGGGATTCTTCTGGGCACTCCTGGATGTAAGGAGCAAAACTGATTTTTTTTTTTTTGGTTCATGAACATTTGTAAAATGACGTGGCATTTTTACTGAAAAGTTTGAAGATCCTGGCCTAGAGCAGGGGTCTCCAAACTCCATAGGCCACACCCAACCCGCAACTATATTTTACCTGGCCCACAGCTAGGGTCAGTGGCATATTCTCAATGTGCACAGATTGAGGATTAGGGTCAGCAAAGGCTGTCTATGGTCTCCACTTCTGATCTAAGGTTGAACTCAGTTGGGACCTAGATGTACAGGGTAACTCTGATGTCAGGGGAACTTTAATGGAGACTCTGATGTAAAGGGGACTCTAATGGGGATTCTAATTTAATGAGGTACTCTGATCCTAATGTAAGGGGGACTCTAATGTAAGGGGGGCTAAAAAGTTTGGAGACCCCTGGTCTAGAGTAATGATGGTGCCAGTTTTTGTAGAAAGAAATAGGCTTAAAGAGACTGGAGAACAGTCAGTGCTGAGAAACAAGTTTGAAACAGTAATAAATAAACATGATTGCTTTAGCCAAATAAATGTCAACCAGTGAGAATTTATATGCCCAGTAAATATCCAACAGAAAGAATGGGCGATGCTTGTTACGGCCACAGCTAGACATGTGCAAAATGAAAAAATTTGTTTTGTTTCGATTCGAAATCTAACACATTTTGTGTAGTTGGATTTGGTAAATTCGTTCAATTCGTATTCAGGATTCATTTTGGTGATCCATATTTGAATTCAGTTTGAAAACTTTTTGACCAAATTCAATAATTAAGCTGGCCATACACATGTAGGTTTGAAAAAAATAAAATAAATAAATAAAAGTCAGCAGCTACAAAAACTGTAGCTACTGACTTTTAAAAAACGAACACTTACCTGTCCTTGATCCTGCGGTGTGTGTGTCTCTGCCCCCGCAGCCCGTTTCACCGGCTGCCCTTTGTTCTCGGCACTGGCATCTTCACTGTGGGCACCCGGCTGTGACAGCTTGCGGCTTCCCTTTTCACTGCGCATGTGCAAGTAGCGCTGGGCTTTGTGAATGGTCCCGTAGTCTTCTGGGACCTGTCACGTG
This sequence comes from Staurois parvus, assembly GCF_062004578.1. Lineage (NCBI taxonomy): Eukaryota > Metazoa > Chordata > Amphibia > Anura > Ranidae > Staurois > Staurois parvus. Next base: position 1,615,083 of record NW_028318654.1, on the reverse strand, counting down.
TTCTGGAAGACTACAGGGAGGGGCGATAACTCATTCTTCCAATCACCTAGGCATTCGCAAAGGAAGTGGGAGCAGGTACCTGTCAATTCCCCCCCCCCCCCCCCCGCTCCCCAAAGGTGCCAATCCTTAACAGGGAGCGGGGGACCAGTCCTTAAAGCGGAACTTCCCCTTTTGGATGGAGCTCCAATTTAAATTGGTTTTCGAATGTGTGTTCGATTTTGTTTTCGAATTCCAATTTGTTTTCAAATCGAATTTTGGCCAAATTTCATTTATTTCAGATTCGTTTAAATTAGTTTTTTTTTAAATTCGGAATTTTCATACATCTGAATCCCCGAATAACAAAAACAATTTGTCCGAAATTCGATTCGGAACTAAACGAACCGCCACAGCTAGTGTGCAGCCCCAGGAACAGAAGTCCAGGGATCTCACCAATAGAGTCCCCAAGAGAAACAAGAAACTCTTGGTGGTGTAACTCTTGAGCATTTACCAAAAACTGAAATATCGGTTTTCAGTGGACTGACCCTTTAAATACACATCATTCCTTTCCGCTTACACAATACTGACTGGATGTGTAACAAGCATGAATATAAACATTTCCTACTTACCAACAGCAATTAATATGTCTCTTTCTTCAAAGGACACTTGTGTAACAACATTTTGTGTTCAAGCTGGCAGAAGATCAAGAGAGCTGTGCGGGGACTGTTTAACAATGTGCTGGTTGCCTTGTGGATCTGTTATTGTACAATAAACTCTCACAAAGAATTCCTGAGCTTGGAGCTCCTCTTCTGCTTGGCTCAGTTCCCACCTGGAAAAAGAAAAAGTAACCCTTAATTAATGGGTGAAGATTAGGATCCCAAATACTGCAATTAGTGCACTCCTAAAAGAGATAATCCTTTTACCCCCCAGCCATTCACCCCAGCAGTAGTGTCCCAGGCCAAAAATGCAGTCTTACTTTTCATTCTTCGTAAGCTGTGATTCATTAGAAAGCGGCACTTAGTTGTTATTCTGTACATGTATCACATGAGTTTTCTTTATTTGTATGGTGAAACAAGCTTAAAGTGCACCTGTGCCCCGAGCATGGGCAAACTATTTACAGAATCCTAACAAGCAGTACAAGAGCTTTAAAACAAGAGCCCCTTGACTTCCCTAGCTGATTTTCATGTGAAATTATTCCTTTTCAAAGATCCTCAAAGACCCCAACAAATACTCTAGAGTTGGTTTCTGTTTCTGACAGCTTAGAAACACCTGCTGTGTGTTTACATAAAGGGTTGGCAGGTTGCTAGGATTCTGCTCTCTTTCTTGTGAACTTTGAAGATTAATTTCTTCGCAATAATTACAGCTACAGAGATGAGTGAGGGTTTGTTTTAACCGCTTCTTGACCGCCCTATAGCAGAAAGCAGAAATACTAGTACAGGGTGGCAAGGGTGTGCAAAATCACATATATATATCTATATATTATTATTATACAGTGTTTATAAAGCGCCAATAGTTTGCTCAGCGCTGTACATTACAAAGGGGGACAGAACATGTGACAGAACAACAACTATACAATGCAAAACATGAGGGGATCGAGGGCCCTGCTCTTTCGAGCTTACAATCTAGGAGGGAGGGGATGGTGGCACAGGAGGAGATAGCTGTGGGGGATGGGGTGGTAGGAAGAGTGGAGGAGGTTGGCAATTTAGCAGGGGTTGGGGTAGGCTTCCCTGAAGAGGTGGGTTTTCAGGGTGCACCTAAAGGAGAGGAGAGTAGGTGATAATCTGATGGGTTGGGGCAGGGAGTTCCAGAGGATGGGTGACACCCTGGAGAAGTCCTGGAGGCGGGCATGGGAGGAGGAGACCAGGGAACTAGAGAGAAGGAGGTCTTGTGAGGAGCGGAGTGAGCGTGCTGGGTGGTAATTGGATATTAGGTCAGTGATGTAGTTCGGGGCAGTATGGTGGACGGCTTTGTATGTCAGTGTTAGGATTTTGAATTTGATCCGTTGCGCAATCGGAAGCCAGTGGAGGGATTGGCAGAGGGGGGTGGCGGAGATGGAGCAGTTGGAAAGGTGAATGAGTCTGGCAGCCGTATTCAGGATCGACTGAAGTGGGGATACCCAGCGGCGAGGCATGCCAGTAAGGAGGGAGTTGCAGTAATCGAGTCGTGATATGATGAGGGAGTGGATGAGCTGTTTAAAGGTATCTGGAGTTAGGAATGCATGTATTTTGGCGATGTTGCGGAGGTGGAGTCTGCACGAGTTTGATATAGATTGGACTTGGGGCTGGAAGGATAGGATGGATTCCAGAATGACACCAAGTACTCTGGCCTGCGGGGCAGGTTTGATGGTGGCGTTGTTGGATGTGATGGAGAAGTCAATGGGGGGTGGTGTCCGGGCTGGGGGGAAGACAAGAAACTCGGTTTTGGAGAGGTTCAGTTTAAGAAAGTGGAGCGACTTCCAGTCTGATATGTCGCTCAGTAGGTGTATGATTCGGGCGGAGACTGAGGTGGTGAGGTGGGGGGTCGAGAGATAGATTTGTGTGTCGTCGGCATATAGATGGTAGTTGAAGCCGTGAGAGTGTATGAGTTGGCCAAGGGAGGAGGTGTAGATGGAGAAGAGAAGGGGCCCGAGGACGGAGCGTTGAGGGACCCCAATAGAGAGGGGGAGTGAGGGGGAGGTGGTAGCATTATAGGTAACGCTGAAAGAGCATTGTGACAGGTAGGATAAGAGCCCGGAGAGAGCAGAATCTCTGAGGCCAAGGGAGTGTAGCTTTTTGAGGAGGAGGGGGTGGTCGACTGTGTCGAAGGCCGCAGAGAGGTCAAGGAGTAGGAGCACTGAATAGTGGCCATTAGCTTTGGCGGTTAGCAGGTCGTTGGAGAGTTTGAGTAAGGCAGTTTCGGTGGAGTGTAGGGAACAGAAGCCGGACTGTAGGGGATCGAGGAGGTTGTTGTCGTTGAGGTGAGAGTTTAGGCGGGTGTAGACTAGGCGCTCGAGGAGTTTGGATGTAAATGGGAGCAGGGAGATGGGTCTGAGGTTGTTCGGGTCATTGGGGTCCAGGGAGGGCTTTTTAAGTATGGGGGTGATGTGTGCATGTTTCAGAGGGGAGGGGAAAGTGCCGGAAGAGAGGGAGAGATTAAAGATGTGGGTGAGGGAGCGTAGGATGGAGGGGGAGGGAGGTCGTAGGAGTTGTGACGGGATAGGGTCGAGGAGGCAGGTGGCGAGGCGGGCATCAGAGAGGATCTTGGAGACTTCCTTGATGGTACTAAGGTCAAAGGTGCGGAGTGTTGGGGGGGCTTCAGTATGAGGAATGTAGGGTGGGGTGTAAGTGGAGGTCAGAGCAGTGGTGGGGCCGTGGTAGAGGGGTGATGAGGGGGTAGTTGAGTGAGGGGGAACGGGGTTGGAGGGAGCTTGAGCAGCGACGAAGTCCCTGCGGGTTATGTCAAGGGAGAGGGGGGATGAGGGGGTAGCTGTGTGAGAGGGGACGGGTTGACAGGGCGTGTGAGTTGTGGCGATGTCCTTGCGAATTGTGTCAATCTTGTTTTTGAAGTGATTGGCAATCTCGAGGGCGGTGAGTGAGGTGCTGGGTGGAGGTGGGGGTGGCGAGAGTAGAGAGTTGAAGGTGGAGAAGAGTCAGCGATTGGAGGATTGGAGGAGAGGGCCTTGATGAGGGTCAGGAAGTAGGCTTGTTTGGCTGCGTGGAGGGAGGAGGTGTAGGTGTGGAAGGCAGATTTATAGTGGGTGAAGGCTTGTTGGGATTTGGTTTTGCGCCATAGTCGCTCCAGGGCACGACTTACTATATATATATATATATATACAGTATATGTGATTTTCCATTTCTGGGTAGGGGGCATGAGCCCTACCCACGCCGTCGTTTGCGGCTGCGGCTGTCAATTATCAGGTCCCGGCCGGTGATTATCGCAGGCACATGTTAACTGCTGAGCATCTCCGACGGGGAGAAGAACTGTTTGTAAACAAAACAGTTCTCCTCCCTGTCAGCTCATGCACACTGCTTTGGATGGCTGTGCACAGTCCCAAGTAAAACAGCACACAGAACACAGTTAACCTTTTCTGCCCAGTGCCATAAGTAGTGTCAGTGCTTTTTTTTAGCACTGATCACTGTATTGGTGTCACTGGGGATGTCAGTGACACCAAGTCAGTCCCCCCCAGCGTCAGAATACCCACCGCAGTCTTGCTATAAGTCGCTGGTCACCACCATTACTAGCAAAAATTAAAAGTAAAAAAAAAAATTCCAGTATCTATACCACCATTTGTAAACACTAGAACTTTCATGTAAAGCAATTAATTTACACGTATTGGGATTTTTTTTTAGCAAAGACATGTCGCAGAATACATTTTGGCCTAAATTTATAGCGAAATTTGATTTAAAAATTTTTTTTACTGGACTTGTTTAATAGCAAAAAGTCAAAATTGTATTTTTTTTTCTCAAAATTGTCAGTCTTTTTATTTATAGCACAAAAAATAAAAAATGCACAGGCGATCAAATACCACCGAAAGAGAGCTCAATTCCTGGGAAAAAAAGGACTTAAATTTCATTTGGGTGCTCCGTTGCATGACCGCGCAATTGTCAGTTAAAGCAACGCAGCTCCATAACGCAAAAGATGACCTGGTCAGGAAGGTGGGTAAATCCTCAGTAGGGCAAGTGGTTTAAAGTGCTTTTACTGTTTGTTTAGAAAATGCAAATACTTTAGTTTGCCCGATATGGCCACAACTGCACTTTTAAGGCCTCCTGCACACTATACTGATTCATGAGCATAAGACATTCCTGGCAGAAAAAATACGCAAGGATGGGCTGTATATCACTTGCGCATATTTGCACGTATTTGCAAGTATGCAGACACAAGCAGGAAACATGGCATTTGAGTGAATTTCATGTATTTGCAAGTATACATATAAAAATACTGACTGGCAACTCAGATTTCTGTTTTTTTTTTTACTAATTAATACGCAGGGCATGTTCACTCGCCTGTGTGTACAGGCACATTGAAAACAATGGACTACATTTAGATCAGTAAAAGAAAACGACTGTATGCTTGAAAAATGAGCGTTTCCAGGGAGCAGTGTGCAAGAGGCCTACGTAAGTTTACCGGATTTTTAAAAATAAATTTGGGAACACCTTACTGACCACTTTTAACCACAACCACAAAACTATACCCCCATTCGGGTACTCTGAGAAGAGGAATGATGAATCATGCTTAGCACACCAAGACTATTGGTGGTTTTGGCTAAATTGTGCAATGGGAGAGGTTTAAGGGGGTATGGTTAAATTAAACCTAAGCCTAGTCTTCTCCGGGTGAGGAGTGCATAACGCACAGGGTTCAGGGGTCAGTAGTGTGTAATGCACAGAGTGTGGGGATCAAGAGTAAGTAATGCACAGAGTGCAGGCTTCATAGGTGTGTGATGCATAGAGTTCAGGGGTGTGTAACACATATTGCTGGGGTCAGGAGTAAGCAACACACAGAGTGCATGGGTCAGAAATACATAATGCACAGAGTGCAGGCTTCATAGGTGTGTGATGCATAGAGTTCAGAGGTGTGTAACACATAGTGCTGGGGTCAGGAGTAAGCAACACACAGAGTGCATGGGTCAGAAATACATAATGCACAGAGTGCAGTGGTCAGTTGTGCCTAATGCACAAAGTGCAAGGGTAAACGGTGTGTAACACATATAGAGTGCATGAGTCAGGAGCAAGAAAGTACAAGGATTATGCAATGCACAGAGAGAAGGAATCATGACTGTGTATTGCACAGAGTGCAAGGGACAGGAATGTGTATTGCACAGAGAGAGGGGTCAAGAGTAAATAATGCAAAGAGCGCAGGGGTCACTACCACGTAACACACAGAGTGCACAGTTCAGCAGTGTGTAACATATAATGTGCAGGGGTCAGGTGTGTGTACAGCACAGAGTGCAAGGGTCAGGAGTGTGTAAAGAAGCAGAGCAGCAGAGTTTAGTGGTCAGTAATAAGTAATGCAGGAGAGTTCAGGGGCCAGTAGTAACACAGCAGAGTTTTTTGAGTCTGTAGTAAGTTATACAGCAGTGTTCAGGGGTCAGTAGTAACGCAGCAGAGTTTAGGGGTCTGTAGTAAGATATACAGCAGTGTTCAGGGGTCAGTAGTAACGCAGCAGAGTTTAGGGGTCTGTAGTAAGATATACAGCAGTGTTCAGGGGTCAGTAGTAATGCAGCAGAATTTAGGGGTCTGTAGTAAGATATATAGCAGTGTTCAGGGGTCAGTAGTAACGCAGCAGAATTTAGGGGTCTGTAGTAAGATATATAGCAGTGTGCCTGTAAATCATTAAACCATACAGAATAAAAACACATTGCATCGGGGATCCAGGAACCACTCCCGACCATGAAACCCCCTACCTCTCTTATAGGGGGGAAACCTCCCACAATGAGCACTCCCAAGATGGTACCAGGGAAGGTACCCAATATGCCCCAGTGCATGTCCACTGCACTCGCTCCACTCCTAGAGACCAACCCCCCTCCTCCAACATCGCAACCACCTCTCAACAACCCCACAGAAAAAAATCCCCCCAAAAAGCCCCCTACCCTCCAGACCCTGCCTGATCTAATAACCCATCCACCAATACACTGCATAAGCAAGACAGATATAAAACAATCCTATGGATAATAATAGACTACAGTAAAGGGCCAACCTAAATACCAGATGACTGTAGGATAGAATTGGCTGCTCAAAGACCTGAAAAAATGGTACTATATCTAAAGGGCTATTGCCTCTGAAGTCCAACCTGGGCAATCATCTGACTTCTGCTCTACCCAGACACCCAACTGTTGCCTCATTATGTTCTGTCTCCTCAATGTAGCCACTCTACTTGTTTGACTCCTTGTTGGGTCAAGCCAGAGGACCATGACCTGGTGACAGCAGCAGCAAAATAGCCTGGGCGCCACTAAGGTCACCAGTTTGACTAAAACAAAGCTGTCACTTAGACTCTATGCCTTGGGGAAGTATGCATCACCAGGGGTGTCACCGGTAAAACATGGTGGGTATCAGTGACCTAAATGAGCAAGGAGACAGCGTCTCTTTACTAATTGGAAGGGTAGAAGCTAAGAGGCTGGTTGCAAGCATTGTGGATCCACAACTAAATTCCCATTTTTGGTACTTAAGTAAATTAAAATGACTTAGCCTGTACTGCCCAAAGTAAAGTTGAATGAAAGTGAGAAGAAAAGGACAGGGATAAACATAAATTGAGCATACAAGCTTTTCTCTTCTCTAACATGTGAATGAAGCCTCTGGAAAGAAGCCAAACACCTCCTCTCTGGCAAGTTGTTGTTGGAGGGACAAGAAAAAGTTTTTTTTTTTTTCCCTTTCTACAAGAGTACAGGAGGTCCATCCTTGGAGCTGACACAGCATTATTGTACCATATGGTGAGCCAATATATAGATCAGCTGTGTGTATTTGGAAATGCAAAGAATTTCTTGCTGTAAGACTTGTCAGTAAAGGAGACTTGCTCCCCTAAACTTATCAAGACTGCAAAGAATTATTGGACAAATTCTTGTGAGGAATAATGGCACTCAATGTTCCTGGGCTGATAGCTGTCATCATTTTCTATGCAATGACTTTGGTCACTGGTCTCTGGGCAGCCTGGAAAGCCAAAAGGAATGAGAAGAACAAAAAGGAGACGGAGGTAGCTATTGTTGGAGGAAGAAACCTGAACATGCTTGTGGGGCTCTTTACAACTACTGGTAAGATCATCACTTGATTTATAGATAAGGTAATTGTGACAAATATATTCATCAGAAAAGTGCTTTAAGAAAAATCTGAAAAGTTTAAAGGAAAACACTTCTGACAAATATTGCATACTAAATACTGAATGTGACTAATACAAGTTTTACATTTCTTTCTTTATATTTTTTGTAAAGTTACTAGTCCACCAAGAGACCATGGCAGGAGTTTACTGATTACTATGGAAATGTATTATACTAAATAATAGCTGATATCCAGTTTTATATTATATACTATGAAATATAGTATTGCATCATAATATATATATATATATATATATATACATACATATATATATATATATATATATATATATATATACAGTATATATATATAATATGGAAAACTTAAGCTTATAAGTAATAAGTAAATATAAATAAATAATATATATATATATATACATATATTTATATAATTTATTTATTTATATTTACTTATTACTTATAAGCTTAAGTTTTCAATATTATATATATAAGCTTAAGTTTTCAATTTTAAAAGTTAGATTTCTAGTTACACTAGTGACCACATAAAAATCCAAATGGATCTTGCATCACAAAAAATTTAATAGATATTTTATATTTCAAGTAAAACCATCTCAGACATTTGTAATTCCAAATGAACCTTTGAAAAAAAAATACATAAGTGGAGGTTATTCATTGAGAATTGCATGTCAGAGTGATCAATAGATGCAGAGATAATGTCAGCTGCAGATATATGTAGATCTCTTTTCTTATAACAGGGCAGTTTGGTTTACTCCTTTTAACCACTGAGCCTGTCTATTGACCCTTTATGCAGCTTTTCTCAACCATATTATGCTTGAAGAACCATTGAAATAACTTTTAGGTTTATAGGGAACCCCTGCTAAAAATAATATCATATATCTACGGCTAGGGTATATTACATTGATGAGTAAATTGTAGATAACAAATTAAAAATGTGGTGTAATCATTTCTATTTCACCCAGAGAACATTTTTAGCAACTCTCCCCTCCGTAAGACAAATAAACTGTATTTTCAGTAATTATAAATAAAAATAAATAAATACATAAATTATCTTGACACAAAAACATATTAATAATGTTCAATAACTGAAACACAGACAGTAAAACCTGTAGTATGCCCTTAAATTGGAGGACACTTGAAAGGTAGCATCTTACATGTTGATCAGTGTAAAAGTGCCACCCTTACTTTTGGGATAAGTGGAAAAGTACCAGCTTATATTGATGGGCAGTGTAGAAGTGCCCCACATGTTGAGGTTGACACTGCTGACAGCTCAAGGACCCACAAGCAATCTCTGGAGGAACCCTAGGATTCCATAGAACCCTGGTTGAGAAAGGATGCTTTGACATGAGAGCTTTTCTTCACTGATCAATAGTATAGTAGAGCCTTATTAAAACAGAAAGCAGTCAAAACTCTCCTTCCATTACATATCTCAAAAATAAGAGGATTATTACTCAATTAATGACAAATACAGAACTGCTGGTGTATAGTGCAAATATAGCCTTATATACGCTATGCATTGATTTGGTTGGCAGGCTTTTGATTCCTGCTGTCCCTTATCACCATATTCTTAATGGTTATTCTTACTCACTGACCAATAGGAAGGCTTGAGAAGTGGAAAAATTAGAAATTTGCGTGCAACTTCAGCTGCCTGTAACTCTGGATCTATTGATTATATAGCCATGTGCATTTCACAGAAGGTAAGCTCTGCTTAGACATTTGTTCAGAACATGAAATAACAGACGCCCTAAAAGTTGCATCTTGAAAGGCCAAATTACAGTCTAAAACCACTACCTGACTCACTGAAAACCAACTAAGATACAAACAAAGATTTAAACAGTAAACTGTTATCTTAAAATGTATCCCATGCAGCCCAGCAAGAGTAGCCAAGCCACATCAATGCCTGAGATGATAGAAAAGAACCAAGCCAATGCACAAGGGTCGATAGGAACACCTACTAGTTATTGTCACAAGAGCTATTAAAAACATTATAGTGTAAAGATAATCCCGCACTATTAATGTGCTGTACACACTACCACAAAAAAAAAAAAATTTAACATATAAAACGGATTTATATGAATATAGACCTGCTACCACCAAACAGTGCAATCACCATAATTGTACATGAGACAATTAATATATAATACAGTGAAGAGCTCCTCTCTGTTGGTGGAAGAGTTTGAGGAAGATTCTTTGAACACGGACATTTTTGTTAATTTTGTCATGGGTATTTACTTTGTGTTTATTGAACTGTGTATGAGACTCTTTACACATATTACATTTATGCAGTTTATATAATCCACTTTGAGGTATTTGATATATACATTGAATGATTGTTTGTTAGATTAGAGCGCTTCACTGTATTGTATGCTTAATATTAAAAACATACAACAAAACATGTAGCATCATTAATATTATTAATTAATATTAAAATATGTAGAAGGAAAACTATGCTAAGGAGAAAGATCTGAATCCATCGATGTGCCTGCTTTACTATCTATCTATCTATCTATCTATCTATCTATCTATCTATCTATCTATCTATCTATCTATCTGTTTATCTATCTATCCATATTTTGGGCCATTATAATGGATCTATGATAGAAATCTGCTGTTGAACTTTTGTCCCATGCTACTAACATAGCCCCACTTGTAGGCAGGTGTCGCAACCACCCTGGAGGACAGGAAGAGTGCACATTCCTTAGTCCTCCATATGTGTCATCGGGTGGCTGCCAACCGATCAGATGCTGCCACTCGGTTGACCCCGAGGTCATCTTTAGTGAGGGCAGTGCTCACTGCAGTTGGTGTGTGGGTAGGTTAGGGACAGGAACTCGCTGGAGAGAGAGTGTGCCTAGTGTGAAAGAGAGGTTCCAGAACAGGAGGGACAGCATGGAAATGGTCTTCAGAGCTGCTTGGAACCTACTACTAATTCATTGCTGCCTACTGCTTCTCAGCTGCTCCCTGCACCAGGTGCTGTCAGTCTCCGTGCATTGCTTTCTGGAAGTATTTTATAACCTTCTGTGGGTGTTGCTGCCAGTTCTGCACTGCTGCATAGATTCTGTTACTGTATATTGGAACATTTTTGACAATACATTTCCTGCAATTTTAACCATTGTGTGTGTCGTTCCTTCCATCCGGGGTGCCTACCACCTGCCCCCCAGCCTCCATTTGGCGTAATTGACAGGATATGCCCCATTCAGCAGCTGTCATGGACGTCACCATGGCACCAATGGGAGCAGCCCTAGCTCTAGTGCCCAAATTTAATGAGTCTAGCATCTCCCTTTTGGAGTGAAGCTGGAGAGTGCTGACCAAGTGGTGGAACGAGTTGAAGTAGTGGTCACCCACAGCTCAGCCTTATCCTTGGTATCCATGGTCATGGGCATGAATGTTCTAAAGATCTGAACTTTGCCTCATCTGCTGGTGGAAGTGGAGCTGCTTGGCAATGGCAAACAAAGTTGCGGCTTAAAGGCAGTGTGGCTCAATGCAGGGCTATGAAGCTCAACAATTGGGGGGCAAAATGGCAGCTGGAATGAGTAGGTGTTGTCCGCATGCCACCGAGCAGGAGCTGCCTCTGGCTTCCCTCCAAGAAGTCGTTGCCCAAGAAGTTGTTGCCTTGCCTATCAGGGGCACAAGAAGCTATGGGGTGCCATAGTTATTGTAGAGCCCCACAGAAATCTTGAGATGGCGGGGGAGTAGCTGATAGCTTGTACCCTGTCCAAAGTTCACCGGGCCTGGCACTGGTCCACCTCGTCAACCTGGGGATGGCTCCTGTCTAGCTGCCAAACCACAGGATCCTCACAGATCTTTATGTCATCCCCAAACACTGCATCACGAGGTCCCAACCAGCAGTGGAAGCTATATGTGCCCAGCTGCAAGCCGCCATGACCCCCTTGGACATTGACAAGTATCATCATTTGTTGGACCAACTAGCATCAACTGCTGGTGAAACACTTACTAGCTTTCAAAATGGGTCCTGAAGATTATGGGTGCACTGAGGCCATAGACCAACCCCTCCAAATGCGTAGTACTCCTCTCATTTGGGAGAGATATCAGCACATACACCCGGCTCAAGAAGTCAAAGACTTGATGAACAGTATGTTGCATTTCAGATGTATTTCCACTGCCTGGAAAGCTTGGGTACTATGCACTGCTGCTCATAGACATGAATTAATGTGCGCGACTGTACTTATGTATATGTACAGATGTATAAAAAAATACAAAATTTTCTACTTTTGCATATGCCCGTACAGCTGCAAACAGCCATTTATGTTTAAAGCATTTGTACACAGCACCTGAACTAAATACACTGGAATTTACATTGTATGAGCTTAAGCATCTGCGAGAAGGAGGACTAAAACAAACCCTATTGGCTTCTGTAGATACAGGCACTATGGGGTAATTAATTCCTAAATTTGCTTTGGAAGCTCTTCAGTTTTACTTTTATTTTCTTTCTGTAGCTCCCCTTACCCTGCTAGCAATGCCTGAAAAACCTTCCAGGGTTCTAATCTCCAATGAGAGATGAGTGCTGAGACCTTTCTTCATCATTCACTGCTTCCATTGCGAATTTTGACAACGAATTGCTCCCCAGTGACTGCACCTACAGAGCTCAATGGGAACTTAGGTTAAAGCTTTTTACTAGCTTTTTAAGATTGTGTAAATGCTTGCATGTCCATAAGATAAGGGGACCCTTGATTGGCTGTGTGTTGGTACCAAACTGACAAAGTCCCCGCCCCTCTTCTTTTTGGATAGGACAACTACATACCTGCTGGTAGATGAAACCCTTTTGCCATATTGTGTCAAACTCCTGGCTGTAGACCTGCTCAAGGCATCCCTAGCCATAGGCATTAATATTCCAGAATGAAGGAATGTCAACAAATGAAATACTGTACATTTTCCACACTTTACTGTAACTTCATAAAATTGGCCAGGACATCTAACATCACATTGAACAATATTATCACAAAATTAAAGTCTATGGACAGGGAACGAAAGGTGCACAATTTACAAAGCAATGTAGATATTATCTATCTAGATTAGAAGCAGTCTGCTCTCTACTACGCATACAAAACAGGTATGATAAGTAAGGTAAGTTAGGTTGATCCACTGAAAATTCCAGTACAAATAATTAGGTCATTCTAACATGATCTGCGTAATCATTTCTTCTTTTCTCTACTTTAAACAGCTACATGGGTTGGTGGTGCCTATATTAATGGAACAGCGGAGATCGTCTATCTTCCTACAAGAGGACTTGCCTGGGTTCATGCTCCACTGGGCTTTGCGGCAACATTTATCATTGGTGAGCAGTGTTTTTATATTTCGCGTTATTTTCTCCTTAGCTAAGATATACAGTATGTCTAGCATCGTGTTTTTTTAGAATCAAATCTACCCAGCTCCATTCTTGACTTCCTAATTACTTATGAGCTAAAATGCTTACCCATGTGGCTACTAAACTCTTTCCAATGGTGGCATTGAAAAACCTTGGTGCAGAAATCTTAGAAAATGCAGCCCACGCCTGCACAGTAACCATACCTAAGATCTCTCCAGATCCCTCCCAGAGTTTGTCTGCCAATTCTTTAGGCGGCCTGGATTTTAATCCAACTCAGCTGTGTTTAGGCTGATAGGAGTAATACCAGCATCACCACTCTCTATGGCTACTGTAACGGGGTTTGCTCGGCAACGGGTGTGTGTGTGACCCCCTGGATGAGTTCACAACACAAAAACGGGCACAGCAAACAGAAGTTTAGGTGAGAAAACAAAGGTGTGGTTTATTTACAATATTTGCAAGAGGAAAAACATTAAAACAATAAGAAACATGAACAAAAATCCTTGCCACCTTGGCCACTTACTATACACACAGCTTCCCTCGCTATCAGCTAGGTGCAACCTTGTGCTACACCCAGTCCCTCTCTCCCTGTTATTTAGAGGTTGGCCACACAGGCGTTTGTCACATCGCACAGACAGATATGATGTTCCCCAGTCTACTCAGGCACAGAACTCCCTATGCAGGCTGGGAAGTTTTATAAAGGCACTAATGAGCCCACTACCTTCAGCTGGGCTCATTACCTCACTGCTGATGGGCCCAGCACTTCCCCTAGTGGAACAAATCCACATAGAGCCTGAATCTAGGACAAATGTACCTGCCATCCTGGACACAACCAGGTGAATTTACCTGCCTACTGTCACACTACATACGTCATGTGTTTTTAAGAACAGACTCCATTTACTGCAGCAGCATTTGGTTCTTTACACTGTCCTGGTAAGTATAGACTGTCGGTGTCTCTCTGCTGCACCCCAGAAAGATAAGGAAAGTGGGTAGGTTGGTGGGCTAGAAAGAACTCCAATTATTCTTTTATTTTCACCATTTATGTCACTGTGGCACATTTGTTGCCCACATATTGTCACAATTACCCATTTTCTGCCTGTCTTTTATCACAATTGCCCATTCATTGCCCTCACTTTGTCATTGATGCCTACCTGTTGCCCACATATTGTATCGTCACAATTTCCTGTTTGTTGCCCACATATTGTCAAGATTTCCCATTTGTTGTACTATGTTACTATGAAGACAAGGGCAAGATTTATGCACTGATGCTGTAAACACTGCAGAAGGCAACATAAAATGGTAGTAGTAGACACCTGATTGAGGTTGGTTGAGTGGCTAAGGCTGGCCATACATTATACAATTATCTTCCAATTTAATTTTCTGCCCAATTTCCTTTAGATTTACCTTTAACTGTGTAGTGCAAGGGCCTGCCTAATTGGATACAACTGAAAGTGTTGTTTAGGTTTGTCCTCCTATTATTTGGTTTTTGGTAAATCTAAACCAAAAATCTCCAGATAATTGTATAATGTATGGCCAGCCTAAGAAGGGTGGGACTGTGCAGTTTTAATTCTAAAGTAAATTTCTGCTTTAACCACTTAAATACTTCTTCATTATTAGGCCATTCTTCAGTTTTCAGTGCTGTGATACTTTGACTGAAAATTACCTGGTCATGCAACACTGTACTAAAATCATTAATATTAGTATACAGGATTTATATAGCGCCAAAAGTTTTGGCAGCGCTTTACAAAATGAAGGTAGACAGGGGCGGACTGACCATTCGAGCACTCAGGCACTGCTCGAGGACCCGGGGTCAGTAGGGGGCCCCTTGAGATGCCCCTGGTACCTTTCATTGGCTTTTTCATAGGCTTTTTTGGGTGTGAGCGAGGACACAGGGGCCCCATGATCCCTTATTGCCCAGGGGCCCTTTGAGTTGTCAGTCCACCCCTGAGGTAGACATTACAGTTACAATACAATTTGGTACAAGAGGAATCAGATGAAATTTATATTTTTTTTTAAAACAGAATTTTCATTTGTTGGCATCTTAGATTGTAAGCTCTAATGAGCAGGGCCCTCTGTTTCCTCTTGTACCAAATTGTATTGTAACTGTAATGTCTGCCTTCATTCTGTAAAGTGCTGCGCAAACTGTTGGCGCTATATAAATCCTGTATAATAATAATAATAATAATTTAGTAAGCGTCCGGCAAGGAAGATGAGGGTTACTATACAGACCACAGAGACAGTGTGTAGACCAGATGTGTAGGCAGAAGTGTATTTAGGTTTTGAGCTGCCCTAGGCAACACAAAATTCACACCCCCCACCCGAGAGAGCCTTCTCTTCCACTACCATTGCCCCCATACCCCAGACACTCCCCTCCCAGCAAGAGAGAGAAAGACACTGACATTCACAGCTCTGGACATCCCCAGAGCAGGGGTGGACTGACCATTTGGAAACTCGGGCACTGCCCGAGGGCCCGGGGTCAGTAGGGGGCCCCATGAGATGCCCCTGGTACCTTTTTCATAGGCTTTTTTGAGTTTGAGCAAGGCACAGGGGCCCCATGATCCCCTATTGCCCGGGGGCCCCATGAGTTGTCAGTCTGGCCCTGCCCCAGAGCCTGCAGCCTCTCTCAGATCCCACCCGGTCCCCAAGCCGCATGTGTCCCTTCTTCCGTACCTTCTTCCTGGGGGGCGTTGCTGCCTCCCTGAAAAATGCTGCCCTACGCAAATGCCTTGTTTGCCTTGTGGTAAATACACCCCTGTGTGTAGGAGATGAGGGGGGTTAGAGGGCTAAACTTTATCTGAATATGCTACTGCTGTGATCTCTACACTGCTCAGGAACTAATGAATGAGTCTAACAACAGAGCAAGGGGAGGGCTCTCAGTTGTAAACACACACTGTTTACACCTAACACCACTACAATTGGTCTTTCTAAGAACAATAACAGTGGCCACAACATACAGAGACACTGGGATCGGCTCTGTACACATTGCATTGCATGCAGTGATGGCTTTGTTCACCAACATTAACAGGTGAAATGGCCATCCAATGGTGCTTTATAAAGCACCATTTATAAACAGCACTGGGTAAATAACTGTCCACCACTTTGTTGTTTTTAAATATACAACTGATAGGATCAGTTTCTGTCTGTAGCCCAACCTGTCCTCACTTATCTCTACCACTGGATCCAGGAGAAATAAAGCTCCAGACACTAAAGTGTAAAAGCTGTATCTCTGAAAGTTTAATACACAACAAGAAATGTTATACAGAAACTCAACAGACGTTTCCAGTCAGGATAACCAATGAAACACTATACTCTCATCGATATAGATATGTGAAGAACAGAAACTACAAATGGCTGAGGGGTACCATATCAGCTGAATCCGTTTACACAGAAATGAGAAGACAGTTAAGAAATGAAACTAAGAATCAAAATGAATTGCTTACATATCCAGAAATGGAGGCACTATACAAAATGGAGCCAGTATAAAGATATATCTCCTTACAACAACAATATAAAGGGGTTAGGGACAGTGGGAGGAGCAATTCAAATAATTCCTTTATGCTATGTATTGAAAAAACTTGCACCTAATTGTGTCAAGGTTTATGCCCTTTTTCACCGCAAGATATGGACATTATACTATGGACCTGGGTACATTGAGTCAAAATAACCCATCAAATTTAGGGTGCCAAAAAGGATCTAAAACATTCTATAATGCTGTAAGGTGCAGCATTGTTGTATGATGCTAAGTATTAGCATCATATGGTAACACTGTATAATGCTTATGGTTCCTTTTAGTCTCCTTTATCATTAGTTAAAACAGTAATAAACCCAAAAAACAAAAATCTATTGTATTGCAACTTACCAATTTCTAGACATGGTGACTGTATTAGTTTTCTTTTTTTTTATAGTTTTTTTCCCCAATATATTTACCTGGTAATCCTGCCAGTAAGTCTGTGTTTTTTCCAGCTTCCTTTAACAGATCAACCTGTCCATCAAAAGTGGCAGTCGGAGGGTTGAAACAAACCATTTAGCACTGACAGGGGTGCTTACAATGATCAGCATTAATTTATGTAAAACCTCTATTCCAAAGGAAAAAAGCTGTTTTCTGTAACTGCTTGAAAAGTGATAGCTGAAGTTTGGCTTCAATTTGTGAGACAAGTCCAGTGAAATCTCCCCAGACTTACAATGCTGCTCTCCAAGGGTGTCTTTGTTGCTCCTTCATCCAGAGTGGAGACTGGGATTATTTACTAAAAGTGGAGAGAGCAGAATCTGGTGCAGCTCTGCATAGAAAACAATCAGCTTCCAGATTTTATTGTCAAATTTTAATTGAACAAGCTGAAATTAGGACCTGATTGGCTACCATGCACAGCTGCACCAGATTCTGAGTGCTCCAGTTTTAGAAAATCTTCCCAGTAAGTCAGGAAGTGTGTTACTGGCCAGATCACTAAGTAAATAAAAAGAAAAAAAAACTAAAAAGGAAAACTAATACAGCCACCATATTTAAAGATTTGGTAAGTTGCAATATTTGACATTTTTTGGTTTTGGGTTTAATACCACTTTAGCTAGTTATTTTGTGTAAAAGTTCAAATAAGTTTGAATTGCCTACATTTGCGATGAGTTCCATTTAAGCACTCTTTCATACTTATGTTCAATATTCCAGCTTCAGAGGGTGCTTGTTATAAAGAGACGTACACCAGGAGGTTGTCGATAAACATCTCTGATAATAGAAAGACGTGATAGGTTACAGAGTCAAGATCCTAGATTCTGTTCCACTTACATTGGAAAATCTTTTATCACATTGATGTAGCAGCAGCAGAATTAATTTGTTTTGTTTCCTTGTACTGTACATGATCTAAATTGATTTTTCTCTAAAGTAGAATTTGGCGGGTTGCCAGGACAACTGCTACTTCATTCTGTACAAATGGTTCAATTCTCCAGATCGTTAACTCTTTTAACATCAGAATGGCACATGAAACAATATTTCCTCCACAGTACAGAGAAATAAAAGAAACACATAAATACAAAATTGGTTTCTATAAAGTGCTTTATTGAAGTTTTTGTTCCTGTTAAAGACATTGCAGTGCACACTTCCCATTCCGGTGACTGCCAAGATAGTGAGAGAAGGTATCGCCAGTCTGAAACCAAAAACATACAGAAGTTCTAACCCTTCTCTACTCCATTCTACTCACTGAATGTAAAGTCCTTTCCTTTTCTTCCCTTCCTCTTCCCTTTTCCTTTCCCCTCCCTTCCCTGTCTTTCACTTTCCCTTCCCTTTCCTTTCCCTTCCTTTCTCTTCCCTTCCCTTTCCCTTTCCCTTCCCTTTCATTTCCTTTCCCTGTCCCTTCCCTGTCTTTCACTTTCCTTTTCTTCCCTTTTCCTTCCCTGCCTTTCCTTTTCCCTTCCTTTCCCTTTTCCTTCAATTTTTTCTTCCATTTTCTGCTTCCCTTTCCTTTCCTTCCCTTCCCTTTCTCTTCCCTTCCCTGCCCTTTCCTTTCCTTTCCCTGTCCCTTCCCTGTCTTTCACTTTCCTTTTCTTCACTTTTCCTTTCCTGTCTTTCCTTTTCCCTTCCTTTCCCTTTTCCTTCAATTTTCCCTTCCATTTTCTGCTTCCCTTTTCCTTTCTTCAAACCATGTTTTTATGGAGTTGGCTTTGAACAATAGGGTACAGTCTAGACGTGCATTTCATTACAATTTGTTTTTTACATGAAAATCTCATTTTGGGAGATTTGGATGTATACAGAATAGACATAGTAATGAATGTCAACGAATCCGAAAAAAGTTGTAACTAAATTAATGAATGCATAAGTTTCAATCAGATGCCATCACGTGATGCGATAGTAGTGTGCGCCCATGGGGAGAATAATTCAATTTTCAAATTAATTCGATATTTTGGACTCAGATAATGAATGGATCTAAATTTCGCTCCATTCGTTAACTTGGATGCACATGATGCCAGTCGGTATTGTCCAATCAGGTCATGCCATTTCTCTTAGTGGGTTGGACCAGCGTACAAAAATATCAAATTTTTCCAATCCAAATTCATCTAATTCCATAATATATTAAATATATAGTAATCTTCTGGAAAAACTGCTGCATTTTTCTAATCCGCCCGGACTAACCAACATACAAAACAAATGCCGAAAATAGGAAATTAATTCCGAAAAACGAATCAGTTCAACAATATGATGAAACAAAATTCTTCAATGAACAAATGCATCTGAAATTAAATGAAAATTTCCGGCGTGCACATGTCTAGTACAGTCATGTTGGAACAAAAAAAGGGTCTTCACCAAGCTGTTACCACACCTGAACTCAATAATTTTAGCCTTCTTATACTTTTTACCATATAGTGTATACAGTTGCCTTGTTTGAATACAGAATATTATGATGTGTTTATTATACATTTATTTCTACAGACAATATAATAAATATGTTTCTAATTTCCAGGTGCTCTCTTCTTTGTTAAGCCAATGAGGTCTAAAAATTATGTGACAATGATGGACCCTCTCCAAGAAACATTTGGGGACGCAATGGGGAGTATCCTGTTTATCCCACCATTGCTTGGTGACATTTTCTGGTTTGCATCTATCCTGGCCTCTCTAGGTAGGTATTTCTGGGCAATCCAGGAATGGTTGTAAACTCTGTTCTGGTAAAGCAGCAAGTTCTAGCACCTGAAACTTTGGATGAGGGAAGATTGGTTTTGACAAAGGGTATCCCAACATAGGAGGTAAGTATGCAAACAAGTGGTTAGGTTACCTAAAGGTGGGGTAATGTTACAGTTATGGGGAGGCATAATGTTAGTGCTGAAGGGAGGGTTGTTGATAGGGTTATTGGAGTAATCAGTACAGGGGCGGACTGACAACTCATGGGGCCCCCGGGCAATAGTGGAACATGGGGCCCCTGTGTCCTTGCCCAAACTCAAAAAAGCCAATGAAAAAGGTACAAGGGGCATCTCATGGGGCCCCCTACTGACCCAGGGCCCTCAGGCAGTGCCCGAGTTTCCAAATGGTCAGTCCGCCCCTGAATCAGTATGATGTTTACAGGATGGGTTATTGTTAGGACTACAGGGTAGATTATTGTTAGAGTTTCATTGTAGGATAGTGTGAGGGTTACATGGAGGCAGGGCTCTTTTTTAGCTGGAACGTGGGGGAGCGTGGTCCCCGGCACCTCCAGCAATTAATGTATATAATCGCAAGGGGTGCAGGAGGGTCTATGCCAGGTGGTCTATTGTTGCTGGGGAAGTCTATTGCTGCTGGCCAATCTATTGTTGCTGGGGGGTGTCTTATGTTGCTGGGGGGTCAGTCATTGCTGGTAGGGATCTTCTGTTGAAGGAGGGGGTCTATTGTTACTGGCTGTTGGGGGATCTATTGATTCCGGCTGTTGGGAGTCTATTGTTCCTGGGGTCGATCTGTTGTTGTTGGCTTCAGGGGATCTATTTTACTGCCTTTCTTGTTATCATTAGCAAATTCCATACAAATTACTTAACACCACAAAATTATACTTAGTTCTGTATTCTCTAAAAGGACCTATACTGGGATGTGGGTATGGGGCGGAACCAAGAAACAGTGCTCACAGGTGGGTAGGGGGTGGAACCAAGGAACGTTGCTCAGAGGTGGGTAGGGGGTGGACACATGAGATGATTTGAAAGGAGGAAGTTCCTGCAACTACTCTCTGAGAAAAAAAAGCCCTGCATGGAGTGTTAGATTTAGGGTTACAGGTAGAGCCAATGGTAGGGCTACAGGGAGGATTAGTTTGATGTTTACAAAGGAGGTTCAGGGCTGGGTTAATGTTGGGGTTACTGGGTGTAAGAGGGCTTACAATGGGCTAGAGGTTGTCACCAAGAGTACAAGTCCCTGCCCTGCTTCTCTCCTTGCTAGAACAATGACCCTCTGCCATTTTGTGCCCACTTCATGCCAGAGTCCTCCTCCCAATATTAGCAGCCATTGACCTTTATATCCCCAAAGGAAGGAATGTCCACACATAAATAGAGTTGCTATACTTTACTGGTGGTACTTGGGAAATGGCACACACAGTCCTCCCAAATAGTCTTCTATATGGACTCTGACTCACCCATGACATCACTATAGGAGGGCTCCAGCTACACTTGCTGGTATCTTTCCTCTATACAGGCTATAATGGGAACAGAGCCATCTAGTGGCCAGCCAGCTAACTTCACCTGCTTACAATTGTATATTAATGTTAGGGTTATGGGCTGGGTTAATATTAGGCTTACAGGGAGAGTTAGTTTGGGGTTATACAAAGAGAAAGGGTGAAGGTTACAGGGAGATTTAATGTAGGGCTGACAGTGAGTCTAGTATAAGGTAGGGTAGAATAGTGCTAGGGTTACAGAGAGGGCTATAGTACAGGGAGGGTTAATGTTAGGGTTTCAGGTAAGGTTTATATAGCAGGTTAGTGTTACGTTTACAGCAAAATTCATGAAGGGGTTAAACTAAGTTATTTAATTTTTAAAGTGTAGGTCAAGACAAATTAAAAAAAAAAAAAAAAAAAAAAAAAAAAATATATATATATATATATATATATATATATATATATATATACAGTGGGGATTGAAAGTTTGGGCACCCCAGCTAAAAATTTGTATTAATGTGCATAAAGAATCCAAGGAAAGATGGAAAAATCTCCAAAAGGCATCAAATTACAGATTAGACATTCTTATAATATGTCAACAAAAGTTAGATTTTATTTCCATCATTTACACTTTCAAAATAACAGAAAACAAAAAAATGGCGTCTGCAAAAGTTTGGGCACCCTGCAGAGTTAATATCTTGTACTGCCCCCTTTGGCAAGTATCACAGCTTGTAAACGCTTTTTGTAGCCAGCCAAGAGTCTTTCAATTCTTGTTTGAGGTATCTTTGCCCATTCTTCCTTACAAAAGTCTTCCAGTTCTTTGAGATTTCTGGGCTGTCTGTCACGCACTGCTCTTTTAAGGTCTATCCATAGATTTTCAATTATGTTCAGATCAGGAGATTGTGAAGGCCATGGCAAAACCTTCAGTTTACGCCTCTTGATGTAATCCCCCTTGGATTTTGAGGTGTGTTTAGGATCATTATCCATTTGTAGAAGCCATCCTCTCTTTAACTTCAGCTTTTTCACAGATGGCATCAAGTTACCATCCAAAATTTGCTGAAATTGTATTGAATCCATCTTTCCTTCTACTCGTGAGTTGTTCCCTGTGCCACTGGCTGCAACACAACCCCAAAGCATGATTGATCCAACCCCATGCTTAACAGTTGGACAGAGGTTCTTTTCATTAAATTCTGTGCCCCTTCTTCTCCAAACGTACCTTTGCTCATTCCGGCCAAAAAGTTCAATTTTAACCTCATCGGTCCACAGAACTTGTTTCCAAAATGCATCAGGCTTGTCGATATGTTCATTTGCAAAGTTCAAACGATGATTTTTGTGGTGAGGACGTAGAAGAGGTTTTCTTCTGATGACTCTTCCATGAAGACTATATTTGTACAAGTATCTCTTTATAGTGGAATAGTGTACCACAACTCCAGTGTCTGCCAGATCTTTCTGGAGGGATTGTGCAGTCAAATGTGGGTTTTGAATTGTTTTTCTCACAATCCTGCGAGCTGTTCTGTCTGATATTTTTCTTGGTCTTCCAGATCTTGCTTTAACTTCCACTGTTCCTGATGACTGCCATTTCTTAACCTCCTTGGCGGTATTCCCGAGTGTAGCTCGGGGTAACATTTCAGTACCACAAACGGTAACCCCGAGCTACACTCAGGAATACCATGCGGCACTGCTCCGGCATTTGGTCTTCACTTACCTTACCCTGCGCTCCCGCGATGTGTCCCCTGCAGCGTCCCTGGCCATCTCCTCCGGCCGATGCCGGCATCCGGCTTCTGTGTCCTGTCCCTGTGACGTCGGGACGTACGGGCGCCGCTGGCGGTGGGAAATGTAAAAATTTTAAAAAATGTCTTTTTTTTTTTTTTACATTTTACATAGTAAAACATTGCTGTCTCAACCAATTTCACATACATCTTGTCCCTAATGCTTTGTCCTGTGCCCTGCCTGCATTTTGTCTGTTCTTTCTGCCTGGAAACTGAGAAACGTCCATGGCGTCCAAAAAGCGTCCCTTTAGGTCAAAAGCGGTTTTAGACCAGCTAGAGAACAGCGATAGTAAATCAGAACCACTTGAAGAATTGAGTGATAATGATTTGTGGGGAAATTCGTCATCAGACACTGAAAATGATTTTGCGACTTTGCTCAGCAATGTGCTAACTTGGCGCTATATTTCACATTTCAGTGTTTTCGGTTTGATTATATTATTGAATTAAATGTATTATTATTATATTATTATTTTTTATGATTATTTATTAAATTTAAATTTATGATTACGTGTTTCAAATTTTATCATACCCGGGATGTTTAATAGACTCTTGTTCGGACAGATTTCAGTGAGTTATTCCTAAGAATTACAGGCCTACAATAAAAAAAACTACATATTTCCATGCAAAAAAATGGTACCGCTTTCAGCACCAAAAATCGGAAAGAATCATACCGCCAAGGAGGTTAATTACATTCCGAACAGAGGATATTAACATCTGAAAATGCTTTGCTATCTTCTTATAGCCTTCTCCAGCTTTGTGAGCGTCAACTATTTTCAGTTTCAGTTTTCTAGACAACTGCTTAGAAGAACCCATGGTGCTGATTGTTGGGGCAAGGTCAGCTGAGTCTGGGCATTTAAAACCTTTGAGATTGACATCACCTGGTCTTCCCAGACGATGATTGAGAACAATCCATGACACTGGCAGGTCTCAGCTTTGCAAAGGGGGCAGTGCATGCTATAAATTCTGCAGGGTGCCCAAACTTTTGCAGACGCCATTTTTTTCGTTTTCTGTTATTTTGAAAGTGTAAATGATGGAAATAAAATCTAACTTTTGTTGACATATTATAAGAATGTCTAATCTGTAATTTGATGCTTTTTGGAGATTTTTCCATCTTTCCTTGGCTTCGTTATGCACATTAATACAAATTTTTAGCTGGGGTGCCCAAACTTTCGATCCCCACTGTATATATATATAGATATATATACAGTGGGGAACATAATTATTTAATCAGATTTTGTATGTTTGCCCACTTACAAAGATAAAAGGGTCTATAATTTTTATCATAGATGTATTTTAAATGGTAGAAACAATATCAATCAAAAATCCAGAAAAAGCACATGATACAAATGTTATAAATTGAGTTGCAGTTCAGTGAGTAAAATAAGTATTTGATCCCCAGGCAAAACATGACTTCGTACTTGGTGGAGATACCCTTGTTGGCAAGCACAGAGGTAAGACGTTTCTTGTAGTTGGTTACCAGGTTTGCACACATCTCAGGAGGGATTTTGGTCCACTCTTCTTTAAAGATGTTCTCTAAATCCTTAAGGCTTCTTGGTTGTTGCTTGGCAACTCGGAAGTTTCAGCTCCATCCATGAATTTTCTATAGGATTAAGGTCTGGAGACTGGCTAGGCCACTCCATGACCTTAATGTGCTTCTTCTTGAGCCACTCAAAACACGGCGATTTAAGTTAAAGCTAAAGAGCTCAGTTTTGGTCTCATCTGACCTCAGAATTTTCTCCCAATCCTTCTCTGAATCATTTAGATGTTAACTGGTAAACTTCAGAGGGGCCTGTACATGTGCCTTCTTGAGGAGAGGGACCTTGCGGGCGCTGCAGGATTCCAGTCCATGGTGGCGTATTGTGCTACCAATGGTTTGTTTGGTGACTGTGGTCCCAACTGCCTTGATATCAATCACAAGCTCCTCCCATGTAGTTCTGGGCTGATTCCTCACTTTTCTGATGATCATCCTCACCCTATAAGGCGAAATCTTGCATGGAGCTCCAGACCGAGGGCGATTTATGGTTATTTTGTATTTTTTCCATTTGCGAACAATCGCTCCAACAGTTGTCTCCTCCTTACCAAGCTTCTTGCTGATGGTCTTGTATCCCATTCTAGCCTTGTGCAGGTCTACAATCTTGTCCCTGATGTCCTTTGACAGCTCTTTGGTCTTGCCCATGGTGGTGCTCAAGAAAGAGGTTCTGTGGACAGGTGTCTTTTATACACATTGAGTTGTCATTATGAGCACCTTCTTAAACTGACAGGACTAATCTGTGTACCACATGAGCACATAGCCAGTCTGTGGGAGCCAGAATTATTGTTGGTTGATAAGAGATCAAATACATATTTTACTCACTGAACTGCAACTCAATTTATTATATATGTATCATGTGTTTTTATGGATTTTTGGTTGATATTCTGTCTCTATCATTTAAAATACACCTATGATAAAAATTATTTTAAAAAAATTCTTTGTAAGTGGGCAAACTTACAAAATCTTCAGTGGGTCAAATAATTATTTTCCCCACTGTATATAGTACATCTCTGCAATACATACACATTTCCCCATGTTCTATCTCTTTAAAAACACTGTGAGTATAAGAGAATACCACTTGATCTGCCAGAATTACACTCAGCTCTAAATTTTTGTATTGTGGGCTGACAACAGGCGGCATTTTTGTAGACTGAGTGGTGTCAGCCCTTCCAGCTGTCTTTTGCTAAATGATTCAGACTCACCCTTAGTCTATTTTACTCAACTAAAAGGGTAACTGATCTGTTGCCCCAAAATAAGAACTATGAGGGCTCATTTCTGACAAGGTATTTTTTGCACTATTAGGATTTTTTTTAGACTTTAAAGTGGTTGTAAACCCTTACCCAGTGGGTGGCCTCAGGTTATACACAGAGATGAAGCAAATCCTCCTAGGTACGTTGTATCTGTTTGTTTGCAGTCTTCTCTTCTCTACATCTGTTCAAAGTGCAGAATTTATACAGCTCGTCTCAGTGGAGTCCCTAGGGTTGGTGTCACCCAGTGTGGTAACACGTGGTGTCACCCCTCCAGAGGGGAAGGAGCGGTGCTTGTGCAGTGGTATGCCATGAAGATATGTATCCCCTGAAGCAACTGCGCATGTGCCGGTTTCAGGCCGAAGAAGCCAATCTCTGACTTTAGCACAGAGCTGCCACAGTTAACCCCTTACAAGCTGCAAACCGCTAAAGCTGATCCTGCGGAATTCTATGGTTTGCAAGATCAGTTAATCCCATATAGGTTCGACCTATATGGGGTTAACTGATCTTGCAACCCATAGTGATTCACGGGATCAGCTTCAGCGGTTTTCAGCCTGTAAGGGGTTAACTGTGGCAGCTCTGTGCTAAAGTCAGAGATTGGCTTCTTCGGCCTGAAACTGGCACATGCTCAGTTGCTTCAGGGGATACATATCTTCACGGGTCCGGGATACTCATTTTACTGCTACATTGGGGGCAGCTGTCACTGTGTCGGGAAACCGGGATCACCCCAATAACTGGCCAGGATCTTCACAGAGCCCAGAAGCTCTGCTGGCACCCTGCTCCTGCACACCCTGTGATGGTGTCACCCTCACCCCCCCCCCCCCCTAGGGATGCCACTGGCTTGTCTGAGAGTTCAGAAACAAGCGTCGAAGAGCTGAAGCTACACTCTGCAGAGCTCAGTGGGGAGAGCTCTGAGATCTGATTGGAGGGAAGAAACACACCTCCTCCACACAGCTCACAGGAACACAGCTGAGGCTGTCAATTTGCTGGAGATCCCTCCCCTGTCACCATTTTTCTCTTGGTGTCATGTCAGAAGTGATTTGTGCTTGATAGCAGAAGAATGAGGCAGCAGACAGAAATGACACCTATTGTTCTTAATTGAGACAATTGCACACTATAGAAAGATATGCTTTTTTCATATTTCATGTCTGAGGTTTACAACAACTTTAACCACTTGACCTCCAGGAGATTTGCCCCCCTTTCTGACCAGGCCATTTATTGCAATACAGCGCTGCATTACATTAACTGACAATTGCGTGGTCATGCAACGCTGCACCCAAATTAAATTTATGTCCTTTTTCTCCATGAATAGAGCTTTCTTTTGGTGTTATTTGATCACCTCTGCGGTTTATTATTATTTGCACTATAAACAATAAAAGACCGAAAATTTTGAAAAATAAACCCAATATTTTTGCTATACAGTAAAAAAATAAAAAAAATAAAATGTCATCATAAATTTTGTCCAAAATGTATTCTGTTACATGTTTTTGCTAAAAAAAAAATCCCAATACGTGTAAATTAATTGGTTTACATGAAATTTATAGCGTCTACAAATGATGGTATATATACTGGGATTTACATTTTTTTAAAACTAGTAATGGTGACGATCAGCGACTTATAGCGGGACTGCGGCTGGCATTCTGACACTGGGTGGGAATTGACTAACTGCCACTGACATCCCCAGTGATACTAATTCAGTGGTCAGTGCTAATAAAAAGCACTGACACTGTACTAATGACACTGGGCAGGAAGAGGTTAACTTCTGGGGCGATCAAAGAGTTAACTGTGTGCTGTTTTACTATGTGTGCTGTGTGTGATTTTCTGTGTACACATGCTGCTTTGTATTGCTCTGCTAAGCAAAGCAAAACAAAGAAGCATGCTGGAGCTGACAGGGGAGAGATATGTATTGTTTACAGACAGACTTCTTCCCTGTCAGTGTTCTTTGGCTGGTGTGCTGGGTGCTGGTGGGGAATCTCCAGCTGGAACCCAGTGATTGACAGCCAAAGCCGCTAATGGTGGCACGGGCAGGGCGGTGCGCGTGTATGCGCCCCCTACCCGGAAATGCAAAATCACGTACAGTATACATATATGTGATTTTGCGCAGCCCTGCCTCCCTGTAGCAGTATTTGGGCAGGGTTTCTCAACTAGGGTTCCATGGAATGCAAGGGTTCCTCTGGAGGTTGCTAGGGGTTCAATCTTTCTATCTGTATGGGGTAATTCTTCCCAATGACCACAAGTATAAGGGGCATTTTCCCCACTGACCATCAATGTATCATGAGCTGTAGATATAAGAATTTTTAGCAGGGGTTACCTGAGACCAGAAAGTTATTTAAAGGGTTCCTCTGAATTCAAAAACGCTTTAGGGGACACCTTTAGAGCACTTTCACAAGCACTTGACATTGGCAGAATTGTCATGTGTATGTCATGCAATAATCACATCTATACCTGTAGCAGATACATTAAATAATGGAACAACTAAGCAACTGAAAATGATGCATAATAACTGGAAAGCACGCTAAACGTTTGTTGCTTGCTGATTCGATTTACAATGATTGTAACTCAGGAACATTTCCTGAACTGATCTCTGATGTGTCATCGTAGGAGCCACTGTCAGAGTCATTCTGGATGTGAGCGGCTACATATCCATCGTTATCTCTGCCTGTACAGTCATTTTGTACACGTTACTTGGAGGACTCTATTCTGTTGCCTATACTGATGTCATTCAGCTACTCTTCATGATGATCAGTCTGGTGAGTAAAGCCCTAATTCCCACAATGTTTACTATAGGGTTCAGTGTGCAAATGGTCTCAAGGACAGCTCCAGCTAAACCCTTAAAACTGAAACACACTCAGTATATAATAGTTGTCTGCAAAGTGCTTGCCATGGCCACCCTGTGACCTGCAATGTGAACTACTAGTGAGCCTCATCATCATACTGGTGCCACCCATCGTCAACTCTCTCTTCTTCTAGTAAGCTAATCTTGGTACTCCCTCCTCGCACCCACCAGTTAAGATAGTAGGCACTCCCTTAAAAAGCCTGATTTCAAACTTCTGGTGTGTGGCAACATACTATGAAGACCAATGTGGCCGAAGACTATAAAGACTGAATGATGTCACATAGGAATGAGTAGATGAACCAAATTCTTGCATTTTGCTGGATCTTTTCTGTCAAAGGCAGGGGCGGACTGACCATTTGGAAACTCGGGCACTGCCCGAGGGCCCGGGGTCAGTAGGGGGCCCCATGAGATGCCTCTGGTACCTTTTTCATAGACTTTTTTGAGTTTGGGCAAGGACACAGGGGCCCCATGATCCCCTATTGAGGGCCTGGGGTCAGTAGGGGGCCCCGTGAGATGCCCCTGGTACCTTTTTCGTAGACTTTTTTGAGTTTGGGCAAGGACACAGGGGCCCCATGATCCCCTATTGCCCGGGGGCCCCATGAGTTGTCAGTCCACCCCTGGTCAAAGGCGATGTGGCAGTGTTGCTATATGTTATACAGATTTCCGATTTATTCTCTTATCATATGAATCCATTGTCATCTTACAGTTTAAAAGTACTTGGTTGGAAATACATTGTCTGTTGGAGTCAATATAACATCCTACAGTTTGACATATAAATGGGTCAGTGGGGACACCATTAGGTGGTGTGTGGAATGCTCATCCCACCACAGGATATCTTCAGAAAATTACAGGAGGGGGTGAAGACAAGACTAGTCAAACTGTCCAAATCATGAGGACTGCAGTGACTGGTCTTTATTACAGGAAGCTCCTACACAGAGGCAAAGTTTCACATTGAACTACTGCACAGTTATGGAAAAAACATGCAAAGCACACATATGCCTTTTTCTAAATTTTGGAAACTCTGGTGAAGGGTTGGAATACCTGTCATGTTTTTTATTAGTATTTGTTACCCCCTTAGGGAGATTCACCCTCTCTGTCTGTCCTAGTGACCTTTGTCACTTGGACTGAACATGAGGGAAAATCAAAAATTTTGAGTTGCCACATTGGGAGAACATACAAACTTTGCAAACAAAATATTTCCCAGCACACTTACCAGCCAGCCTGCAAAACAACTAACTTGCCTGTCTAACAGGTTATGTTCAAAACAGAGGGTGTTTTTTTGCATCCATTTGCACATTTATGCATAAGCCGCAGTTCCCATGACAAGGGACCTCTGTATATACCGATGTCCTAACTCTATAATTTTCAGAGCCTCCATAGTTGGAGCACATATAGCAATGAATAGTCTGAGGGAAGGTGTGCCTGGAGGGAGCCCACTCCTCCTTAATGGCACAAGGACACACATGACCACCAGCAATAGCAAAATGGCAGTGAAGGCATCCAATGTGTCCCTGCACCCAATCCAGCCAACTGTACAAAAAAATGGCAACCATTGCAACCTATAACTAGTAAGGTGCACATGGAAGGGCAATGCATATCACAAACAAACAAAAAATTTCCCAGCACACTAACCAGCCAGCCTGCAAAACAACCAAATTGCCCTGTCTAACAGTTTACATTAAAAACAGAGGGTGTTGTTTGCACATGTTTGCAAATATATGCGTAAGCTACAGTGACCGCGACAAAGGACCTCTGTATATACTGTGATTCTAACATTTTCAGAGTGTCCATCGTAGGAGCACATGTAACAATGGATAGGTTCAGGGTAGGTGTGCCCAGAGAGTTAGGCCTGCAGAATATAGAGGTCCCTTGTCAAGGGCACTGCGGCTTATGCATATATTTGTAAATATGTGAAAACAAAACCCTCTGCTTTTTAATGTAAACTGTTAGACAGGGCAATTTAGTTGTTTTGCAGGCTGGCTGGCAAGAGTACTGGGGAATCTTTTGTTTGCTTGCGATGTGTGTTGCCCTTCCATGTGCACCTTGCTGTAAAGGCTAGTTATAGGTTGGAGTAGTTCCCATTTTTTAGAACATACAAACTCCAGGCAGGCATAGAGTCAAGTTAGAGCCTGTTAGAGTCGAGTTAGAGCCTGAATCTAGAATTCTGGTTATTAAGGCCAATATTGCCTGTTTGCAGTCCACATATACAGTATGCTATGACTGCCTGTTTGTTGCCCATCTATTGTCATGACTGTTCATTTGCCCATGTAGTGTCACTGTTGCCCATTTTTTGCACATATGCTTGCACCTCTACCCATTTATTACCTATGTATTGCCATCAGTGCCCTTTTGTTGCCCATGTATTTCTACCATTTCCCTTTTGTTGTCCATGTAATTTTACCATTGCCCTTTTGTTGACCCTGTAATTCTACCAGTGAACTTTTGTTACCCATGTAATTCTACCATTGTCCTTTTCTTGCCCATGTAATTCTACCTTTGCCCTTTTGTTGTCCATGTACAGTAATTCTACCATTGCCCATGTAAATCTACCATGGTCCTTTTGTTGCCCATGTAATTATACCATTACCCTTTTGTTACCCATGTAATTTTACCAGTGCCTTTTTGTTGCACATGTAATGCTACCATTGCCCTTTTGTTGCCCATACAATTTTACCATTGCCATTTTGTTGTCCATGTACTTCCACCATTATTATTTTGTTGCCTGCATATTTCCACCATTGCCCTTTTTGTTGCCAAAGTATTGTAACAATTGCCCCTTTTTTGTCCACAACATTGTCACAGTTGCCAGTGTGTTACCCTAACATTGCCACAAATACCACGATAATGCTTGTGTATTGCCATATTCGCTCACATATTACCACAGTCTTATACTATGGTGAGTGTGGGAATACACTGTTTGTTTAAGGACTGTATTACTAGAATTTAGCCCTGTCTGACCCTGGGTCTGTTACTGGCAAACTATGCCCCCCAAAAAGCTGACATTTTTGCTATACCCTTGGTTTGGCATGATGCGCTCAATGCATTGCAATAGCAGTGCCCCACCTTTAGAACTTTCAAGGAATACCAGTAATATAATAGAAATTCGGAATGTATTTTCTCCAAATGCCTACAGAAAAAAAAAAATAATGTCCCACTGCCACTACGTGTACCTGAGGCCTGTCTATGCTCTGTTGCTGTGATCTGACAATGGAATGTGTGCTTCGCCAACGTTAGATTTCAGTGTCCTGGTATGCCGGGAGGAATGTCTGCAATCAACAGTGTGTATGAGTGCAGGTCTGCACTGAGACTGAATTGCCTGATATTGAAATGACAGATGAAGCTAATCTCCTTAATGTTTGTAACGCTCATTAAATATTAAATGTATACTAATCATCTGTCTTATTTTAAACGTAGTGGATTTGTGTACCATTTGCTCTTCTAAATTCTGCATCTGAAAACATTGCTTACACAGCAGTGAATAAAGTGTACCAAGAACCCTGGATTGGTAATATACAGCCACAGTACATTGCAAGATGGCTGGATGATTTGGCTTTCCTGGTGAGTTCATGTCTTCTGTTTGTTCTTGTGATGCAAAAGCATGTCATTAAGAGCTGTGTATACTCTTTCTGGCTAAATAGTCATGCATATAATGCAGTAGGCCATAGCAGCCATTTAGAATGTAGCTTTAACTCATGTGAATAAAGTAAATTTCAGTTGGTTAAGTTATATGTAAATTTCCATTTCATTAATTTTTTTTAACATTTTTTTGAAGTTCCAGAATTGTAATAACAAATTTCAGTTATGTAAGGTGAAAAAAACACGAATGCAATGAAATACTCTTAGAAAGGCTCTACTTATGAGCGCTTACAATTTAAAAGGAAGGACAAGTGATACAAAAAGTAGTAACTGTGTAGTAATGAGTTGTTTGAGAAAGTAAAATTCAGTCATTAGCTGAGGCGGGATAGGCCTCTCTGAAGAGATGAGTTTTCAGGGGTCCCCTAAAGATGGACAGAGTATGAGAGGTAGTGAGTTTCAAAGGATGGAAGAGGCTCGAAGAAGTCCTGAATATGAGCATGTGAGAAGGTGATAGGAGGTATCTGAAACACGAGGCCTGGGCTCTCTCATTGATCTGAAGCTCATTAGATGATGCTTCTGTCCATATGCTGTGGCCGTGGGCTTGGTCATGCTTGTTGTAGGCTTCAGTGAGTAGCCCTTTTTCTAGAGTCATAATAGTGGGATATAGGGAAACTGGGGGTTCGCTACTGCATATTACAGGTTAGTTACCTACAGTTTTGGTGTGCTTATTCATAGGTCTTTGATTGGGTGGGGAAAGATCCAAGAACCTGTGGGGAGCACCTAAGGAGATTTAACCTTCTAGCAGGTAAAGAAAAGGAGACAGAAAAGAGAGGAGTACAGTACAAGTAATGTGAGTCATTGGGAAAGGGCAAGGGGTGGTGTAGGGTGGGGAAAACCGGGGGGGTGAATCCACACCAACACGTGTGAACTGGCAATTAAGATAGTATAGTATACATTATATTACAGTTAATAAGGCCCTATCAAATTTAACTTGACTATTGCACCAGAGATAGGCTCCTCCACTTCCCCATCACCACCATTACCGTTCCGCACCAACCCCCTTCCCCTTAACCAATTCTACTAACAAAAGACAGAACACCAATTTTGGAGTAAATGGCCAACATGGCCTTTTAATAATAACTCAAGTTACAATACACCAACCATTCCTTATAACAGAAAAACCCCCAGAATTGTTGTTGGTCTTCGAAGGCACCCGAAAATGATCCGAAATGCACCTGCGGACAACCATATACACTAGGCCTCCAGCCGCTACCAACCAGCTCGGAGACAACCATACCGTCCGCAGTGCAGCACCACCACCTTCCAGTTAAACCTTGGTTAACTGGGAATGTCCCCAGGCATCCCATACCACGGATGGGTCCCACACCATTGTTGTTTACCTTCCAAATAAGAACCGCCTCCAAAGACCAACAACCGCCACCAACCAGACCGTATAACAGAAACCCCCAGAATTGTTGTTGGTCCTCGAAGGCACCCCAAAACGATCCGAAATGCACCTGCGGACAACCATATACACTAGGCCTCCAGCCGCAACCAACCAGCTCGGAGACAACCATACCGTCCACAGTGCAGCACCACCACCTTCCAGTTAAACCTCGGTTAACTGGGAATGTCCCCGGGCATCCCATACCACGGATGGGTCCCACACCAGTGACGTTCACCATCCAAATAAGAACCGCCTCCAAAGACCAACAACCGTCCATTAACCAAGATAGTCCCCCCCTTCTACCCGGAGGGACCCAAAAACTCACCCAAACAGGGAGGGCGGGAGGGAAGCTCACACTCTTGCCGTCCAGCTAACTGACGCCCCCTCACAGAACCTCCCACCCTAAGGTGCAGCAAAACCCCACCTACACAAACCTCTACCAATCAGCTACCCCCCATTAACAATAACAAATCCCCCTGGAGCTACCTTAACCCTTTCTGCTCTTCCTTCCCCCACTCTGGGCCTAGTCATGTATGCCCTGCGCTATTTCTTCTTTATTTCGCTACGGGCATTTCTTTTTAATGTAATTTCAAAAGTCATTTTCAATATTTTTAAAACTGCAGCTTTCATTAAAATAACACCAGGTGATTCTACCATGAAGGTCCTTTGATGGACTATTCTACCTTTGGCGGGAGATCACACCACCATTCAGTCAGTGTATAGTCCTGCAGCTGGGTGCTGGAACAAGAGTTCCATCATTTGACCCGGAGACATTGCCCAGACTTTAGAAGGCTGTCATAAGGTGACAACACTCAGTTCCTGTGCAATATTTGTGCTCCTGGATTATCACCCTTTCACACGGGCTTGTGATAGGGATAACAAGTAGACACAGTTTACTGTTGTTATCATCAGGAAACCCTGAGAAATGCCATGTACCCATCACTGGAGTAGACGTATACAGAACGTGGCTGCAGGAGATCAGCATCACTAAGATGCAACAAATGATAAAACAGTATTTTATTCAAAAGGCTGTAGTTTATTATATATGGTACTTTAGCAAACTAAATTTTGTTCAATTGAAGTCATACCTCAGAGTGGTCACCAAAAACTGTGTGCTATCAATTATTACTTCTATGGCTCTTATTTGTCAGAAATTAGATTGAGCTATTGAGCTCTTTAAACAACAGGTTTTATCAACAGAACAGATAGGTAATCACATGAAAAAGAGCCTAGAGCTTTACTTACTAGCTGGAAATTAATGAACTCAAATTATTTACACAATACTTTGTATTTTCCAGACTGCACATAAATAAAACAATAATACACAAAAATATATTCAAAACTATATAAAATTAGTTGGAACCTAGTAGCACTATACTGCTGCTAGTAAAGTTTGTTGATCTGACAGCAGTTTCAGAGCTGAACTCACAGTTGAGCTAACAGCTATGCAAATGATTGAAATACATGTCTGGGAACTGTTTTACCTGCCAAAATTCTGTTTATTCATTCTTATAATCCAGGCACCCCTGCCAGACAGCATGGCTAGGTTTGTGACCTCACCTTTCCAGGAAACATTGGTGTTATTGGGTTGGGGGGGAACCTTGGTGAATGAGGAAAAAATAAAATGTTGGTATTGGTGGGGGAAGGGTGAAAAGAAAAGGTGATGGTGCCAGTGGGATAGAGGAATTAACCATTGGCACCCAGTGTTGGGGCATGGGAAAAAAATTAGTTCTCAGGAGGAACTCTGATGCCGTGTCCCATGCTGCTTTCTCCGTGCAGGAACTATACATCTACTGCTGGTAGGAGATCCCTTCACCAGGCAGTGAGTGCATAAACCTGCAGCTGGGTGCTGAAACAAAATGTTCATCATTTGGCTCAGGATATGCCCTAGAAATGTGAGATGCCAGGTTCCAGGACAGTTGGGTGTATATGCTGTCATCCAGAGGGCAGCTCTGACATGGAGAAGCATACCTTGACTCAAGATGGCCTCCTCTACGCAGAGACATGTTGCAGAACAAGGCATGGTGAGTCAGTAATTGTTGGAACTATCAGTGGCAGGGAGACCGCAGGTAATACTGGTGACCAATTCTTTGCCCTCATCTTGCCTTTTTGCTGCACAGTTCAGTTCCCCCTTAACCCCTTTACAACTGCCTGACCACCCCACAGAAGTTGGGATTCAGAATCGTCTCTCAGGTCTCTTTATAGCAAGTTTGCTGTGTAAATGCCACAAACATTCGCACAGTTATCACAAATAAATCCTGTACTCTTGTCTAATATGTATATTTCATAATATATATAGTAGTCACGATACTGTATTTTCCTGATTGAGGTATTTCAGGAAAATACCACATTAGGCCGCTAGATAGAGCTGATGAATAAAGGAAATACATGTATAGTCATGGCCAAAAATATTGGCTCCCCTGCACTACTTCACTCAGAAAATTGTTGCGTTTACAAATGTTTAGGCATTCTCATGTTTATTTTTTTTGTTTGTATTGGTATGAAACAAAAAAGTGGAGAAACAAAAAGCCAAATCTGACATTCCACACAAAACCCCAAAAAATGGACTGGACAAAATTATTGGCACCTTCTCAAAATTGGAAGATTAATTGCATTCCAAGTTTGTGATGCTCCTGTAATTTGTAATTAAACTCACTGTATCAATTAACAGGTGCTGACAATATAGAAATCACACTGGTAACCAGTTAAAATGGTGAAAAACTGACTCAACCTTTCTGTTGAGTGTCTCTGTGTGCCACATGGAGCAGAGAAAAGAGAAAGAGCAGCAAATATTTGTCTGAGGATTTGAGAAACAAATTGTGGCAAAGCACGGACAATCTCAAGGTTACAAGTTCATCTCCAGAGATTTTAATGTTCCTGTGTCCACTGTACGCAACATTGTCAAGAAGTTTACAGCCCATGGCACTGCAGCTAATATCCCTTGGCGTGGACAAAGAGAAAAAACGTCAAAGATTGCAATGAAGGACTGTTTGAATGGTGAATAAAGACCCTCGATCAACTTCAAGATAAATTCAAGCTGACCTTCGGGCACAGGGTAAAACTGTGTCAGCTCGCACTATACAGGCAGTCCCCGGGTTACGTACAAGATAGGGACTGTAGGTTTGTTCATAAGTCGAATTTGTTCATAAGTTGAATCAGGCACTTTTATAAGCACTAACTACTAACCAAACGACAGGATATTAGATTACGTTTTTGTAATAAGGTTACAGAAAGCAGTAAAACCTCAAGAGGCTCTAAACTGGTGTT
The DNA here is from genome assembly GCF_062004578.1 of Staurois parvus. NCBI lineage: Eukaryota > Metazoa > Chordata > Amphibia > Anura > Ranidae > Staurois > Staurois parvus. Next base: position 1,578,268 of record NW_028318654.1, on the reverse strand, counting down.
TTGCATAAGAACTGCAGCTTGGACACATGTTTGCCTTAACATATTTAACTTTTATGTGCATGTAAATGTTTAAACATCAAATTCAACATTCAAATATTATACTGTAAACTCTTGTACAGTGTAGAGTACAACTTTAAACTATCTTGGCAGAGGATGGCATGTTGGAGAGGATTGGGCAGCAACAGTGTCTCCGACATCCAAATGTAAAAATACACTGTACTGTAATGTACTGTATGAGAGAACTCTGCTCTCCTTTACACAGCACACGCTGCCCCCTCCCCCCTGCACAGACGGAGGATCACTTCAGTGAGCAGCCTGACAGCCTCTCCTTTCCTCTCCCCGGAGGTGCAGACAGACAGTCTTAAATCACTTTGGAGATAGTGGGCAGACACTGCTAGCCCCACAAGTAACGAGCAATGGATGTCTCTGTCTCTTATGTCTCTCTGATGTCTCTTATCAGCTAGTCTCTTATCAGCTTGCTGCACAAGAATGCTGACAGCTTGACTTCCGGTCCCGAGGGAAGTGTACGTAAGTATGAGTATTACGTAAGCCGAATGTACTTAACTCGGGGACTGCCTGTATATCGCCTTCTGAATGAAAAGGAACGCTATTGTAGGAGACCCAGGAAGACCCCATTACTGACAGAGAAACATAAAGAAGCCAGATTGGAGTTTGGCAAAATCATTTTGGGAGAATGTGCTGTGGACAGACAAAAAAAAATTACAGCTTTTTGGTAAAGGCCATTGTTCTATTGTTTTCAGAAAAAGAGATGAGGCCTTTGAAGAAAAGAATACAGTCCCTACAGTCAAACATGGTGGAAGTTCACTGTTGTTTTCGGGTTGCTTTGCTTCTTCAGGCACTGGATGTCTTGTCTGTGTGCATGAAATTATGAAATCTGAAGACTACCAAAGAATTCTGAGGTGCAATATAGGGCCAAGTGTCAGAAAGCTGGGTCTTTATCTAAGGTCATGGGTCTTGCAACAGGACAATGACCCAAAGCACACGTCAAAAAGCACCTAGAATTGGCTTCAGACAAAGCGCTGGAGAGTACTGAATTTGCCAGCAAGGAGTCCAGATCTCAATCCCATAGAGCACCTGTGGTGAGATCTCAAAACAGCAGTTTGGAAAAGGAACCCTTCCAATCCAAGACCTGGAGCAGTTGGCGAAAGAAGAGCGGTCCAAAATTCCAGTAGAGAGGTGTAAGAAACTCATTGATGGTTACAGGAAGCGTTTGATTTTTGTTATTTTTTCCAAGGGGTGTGCTACCAAATATTAAATTGAGGGTGCCATTAATTGTGTCCAGTTTATTTTTGGAGTTTCATGTGGAATGTGTCAGATTTGGCTTTTTGTTTCTGCACTTTTTTTGTGTCATACCAAAAACAAACAAAAGAATAATCATGAGAATGCCAAAACAATAGGCAAAAATGCAGGGGTGCCAATATTTGTGGCCATGACTGTATTAGACAGAGTACTGTGATGGCTTTACGATTACTTGAGGCACACAGTTACAATTTTATAAACAGACCTCCAAGAATCATTACTAAATACAGACACTCCCAAGCCGAATCCTTCCAAATGTTTTGTTTTTAGTGGAGTTCAACCCAAAAGTTTGCCACCCCCTTCACTGCCATATTTGGCACTTTTTGAGGGGGAGCGGATACCTGGTTTTGACAGATACCCGCTCCCACTTCCAGCTCAGTGCCCTGTGGTGAAGTGAGCCAGAATTTTGGCCCCCCTCCTTTCTCCTGCAGTCTTCTGGGATACTTCACAGGCCCCAGAAGACTGCCAGGGCAATCAGGATGTGCAGCGCGACTCGCTCATGCGCAGTGGGCACCCGGCTGTGAAGCCGCAAGCTGTCACAGCCTGGTGCCCACAGTTGAGATGCCGACATCGGGGAGACAAGGGGGAGAAAAGGGATAGTGGGGTACTCTGGGATAGGTGAGTGTGTGTTTATTAAAAGTCAGCAGCTACAGTTGTAGCTGCTGACATTTAATAAACTCAAATATGACTGGAACTCCACTTTAAGCTCCCTGTTTATTTCTTTGGAGGTTCCAAGTGACAGCAATTACATTTAGTGACACCGTATGTACTATATAAGATATTTTAAGGATAGAGAGATTTGTCAGTAATTCCTGGCACATCCATCAGATGGATCAGTTGCTTGTGTATGGTATGGTACATACCCAGTACAAACCTATACACCGCTGGTTTGGACAAGTGAGTGTACAATTGGACCTCAAATTCAATTTTTTTAAATTTGATCGTAACATTTTTTTTTCCTTTTTTTTATAAAAGGAAGTGCAGAGCCCTCCATTCAAGCATCTTACATTATTACCTATAAAAATGAAATAACAGATTTTTCACCCACTGGTTTATTGACACATTTTGTCATTTCAGAGTCTGGGTGGCATTGCATGGCAAATCTATTTTCAGAGAGTTCTTGCTGCATCATCCTCTAAGCAAGCAATGGTAACATCTTACCTCTCAGGGGTTCTGTCTGCAGTCTTGGGGGTCCCTTCTATTCTCATTGGAGCAGTTGCAGCCTCTACAGGTAATATTCAGACGATATAACTCACCAAGACAAAGTCATAACTGGAAATGTTTGATACATCATGGAATGATCTCAGCTCCAGCACAGATTTTATTCATTCTCTAGGTCAGCCTTTCTCAACCTTTTTCAACACAGAGGAACCCTTGAAATAACTTTCAGTCTCAAGGAACCCCTTCTAAAACTTACTACAACTCCTGATACCTTAGTGTGATGGTCAGGGAGAAGAATGCTCCTTACACCTGTGGTCACTGGGAACAATTACCCCCTTACAGATAGCTAGAAGGATTAATGGTGTCAGTGGGAACCTATATGAGAGGCAGAAATTGTTCATTGCTTAACCACTTGCCGCCCGCCCTATGGCCGAATGGCGGCCGGCAAATGTCATCAGAGTTCCGGGTGGACCTCAAACACTGGTGTCCTCCTGCACATGCGCAGATTGCGCTCCTGCAGAGCCGCGCAGCGGCGCGATCTGTCACCGGCCGTGTACCTCAGACACGGCCGATGACAGATCTGAGTATCGGCCCCCGTTGCTGGTACCATGTAACCTGCTGTGACCAATCACAGCAGGTCACATGACAGTTGTATACAATGGATGGCTTCATTCATGCCATCCATTGTATACTAGTGTCTAGCTGTGAATGGTCACAGCTAATCACATGCACATGTCATGTGATTAGCTGTGGCCAAATCACAGCTAAGCACAAAAGAAAAAAAAAACCCTGAATGAATCGATGTCATTCAGGTAAATGCTTGCTTATAGCAAAGTAATTCTTTGCTATAAGCAAATTGTGTAAAAAAAAAAAAAAAAATACTGATCACTTCCCCAAAGTAGTACAGTGTTACTATGGTAACATTGTACTACTTTGGTCATAGTGAAATATGAAAAACAAATCTTAAAAAAAAAAATAAATAAATAAAAAAAAAAAAAATATATATATATTTTTTTTCATACTGTCACCAGTCAGTGTCCCTGATCACCGCCATGCCAGTTATATGATGACGCTGTACTGCACTGGTGACAGTATGTAAAAAAAAATAGTGAAACTAATTGTTTTAATTTTTTCATTTTCCGAAAAATTATGGCAAAAAAAACACAACTTCAAAAAACTCGCCATGCCTCTTATGAAGTACGTCGGACTGTCTACTTTGCAAAAAGGGGTCATTTGGGGATATCTGTACTGTTCTGACATTCTTGGACCTCAAGAAATTAGATTGGCTGTCAGTACTTCAGGATTGATCAATATTCGGATCTATACCATAGTTTGTGAACTCTAACTTTCCTACAAACTAAATAATGCATCCTAATTTGGGTTATTTTCACCAAAGACATGTAGCAGAATACATCTCGGCCTAAATTTATGAAGAACAATTATTTATTTGCAAACTTTTATAACAGAAACAAAGAAAAATGTGTGTTTTTTCAAAATTTTTGGTCTTTTTTTGTTAATTTAGCAAAAAATAAAAACCCCAGCGGTGATTAAATACCACCAAAAGAAAGCTCTAGTTATGTGAAGAAAATGATAAAATTTTAGTTTGGGTACAATGTTGTATGACCGCGCAATTGTCATTCAAGGTGTGAGAGCGCTGAAACCTGAAAAATGGCCTGGGCAGGAAGGTGTAAAATTGCACGTATTGATGGTTAAGGAACCCCTAGCAACCTCTGGAGGAACCCTAGTTGAGAAACCCTGCTCTAGATGATAGCTGTTTAGATTCCTGAGTTAAACTTCTTTTTACTATTAAACTTTGCATCAGATCACAAATATCCCTGGGCAGGGCCGGTGGTAGACTATAGTGCGCCCTAGGCAAGACCATCTACTTGCATCTCCCCCTCCCCTCCCAAAAAAAACCAAACTTCAAAATAACACTCCACTCGGAGCTAATCCTTGCCAACGATAGCTCCATGTGGAGACTGACTGCGGAGCTAGAAGGAAGTGATGTGCTGAAGTTTACAGGAGGCGGCTTCGTCTCCAGCTAACAACATCCAATGCTGTCTGGGGACAGTGACACCAGGACCCAGAAGTGACGTTTTACATGTTGCTTCCAGGTCACTTACAGGAAGGGGAGATCAGTGAACAGATTTTCGATGATCTCCTTCCCTTCTACTGGTGGCTCCCACCATGCAAGTCCCAGGTCCCAGGTCAGCTGCTTTGTCTCCAGCTAACATCATCCAATGCTGTCTGGGGACAGTGACACCAGGACCCAGAAGTGACGTTTTACATGTTGCTTCCAGGTCACTTACAGGAAGGGGAGATCAGTGAACAGATTTTCGATGATCTCCTTCCCTTCTACTGGTGGCTCCCACCATGCAAGTACCAGGTCCCAGGTCAGCTGCTTCGTCTCCAGCTAACATCATCCAATGTTGTCTGGGGACAGTGACACCAGGACCCAGAAGTGACGTTTTACATGTTGCTTCCAGGTCACTTACAGAAAGGGGAGATCAGTGAACAGATTTTCGATGATCTCCTTCCCTTCTACCAGTGGCTCCCACCATGCAAGTCCCAGGTCAGCTGATGGGAGAGCGGAGCCTGGGAAGCATAGCAGGGCACATGGAGGGTGTGGAAGCGATGTGGAGGCTGCACAGCTATTGGATAATTTCCAGCTGACAGCCTGTCAGATTTACGCACCCTCAATGAGATGCCTCCTGTTCATTCTTATTTACACTTGTGTTTGAGGGACATTAAAAATGTGCACGTAGCCACACTTTTACCGTCCCCCACCCACTTCCCATTATACTTCAAAGGCACTGCCACTGTAGTAAGGCAGCAGGGGGTTTTACACAGCTACACAACACCCCACCACTATTGCCATACTACGGTGGCAGTGCCTTTGCAGCATAATGGGGAGTGGATGGGGGACGGTAAAAGTGTGGCTCAGCTGCATATTTTATAATGCCCCTCAAACACAAGTGTAGATAAAAACTAACAGTAAGCATCTCAGTGTTTTTATGTGATCGTCATCATTATCATGATGATGATCACACAGTACAAAAGGTGCTGTATGTCTGTCTGTACACAGCTATATCCCCGTCTGTGCCTCAGAAAACAGAAATTGTGAGCTTGCCTGTGCATCGGGTTCACATTGCAGCCTGTGCCCTCGGCCACCTCTCTGTTGAATCACCTCCCGCCACCTGGCTACAGCCTCGCCTTCAGCCCTCTGCAGGGATAATCACTCCACCAGTGAAAGAATCACTCTGCCAGTGAAAGACTTTAGCCGCCTATGGCCGAAATTGAGAAAAGAGTCCCTCTCTGCTTCTCGCCTCCTGGGCCCTTCTGGTGAACTGATGGGGCCCAGGGAAAATATAATTAATGTTACAGCAGGGCTGGCTGTACTGCCCTATATGGCCCTGGTTGTGGATGTGCCCTTGGCATCAGTACACCCTAGGCGGATGCCTAGTTTGCCTAGTGGTAGTGCTGGCCCGGAAGCCTAAAGTAAAGACTAGCGTATTTATAGTTAGTATGGTGATTATATTGCAGTGTGTTTAAACCTAATATTTTGTAGGTAACTTTAATTATTGAAACTAACATAGAGATTTGAAGATTAGCAACCACAGGGGGTTGGTATTTGGCTCGGCTTAGTTCACCTTCAAGGTTTTCCAAAATTCCACCTATGCAAGCGTCAGGACAGAAGGGAATGAGGCTTCAGTGATTTTTTTGGAGAGGCCCCCCCAACAACTGCATCTGTAATGGGAGGATGTGTAACATTTACATCAGATGGAACACTGGTATATACTATTCACAGGATATGGAATTGCATAGGAATATTTTTTAGGAAAATCTTGCTGAAGGTGGACTTACACTTTAAATGACAACTTTACTTTTGGAGAAGTTATCCTTTAAAGCAGGGCTCTCCAAGCTTTTCGGTATGAGGGTCACATCGCATATACAAAGTCCACCTTACATCGGAGTTCATCTTACATCAGAGTCCCCCCTTATATGAGAGCCCCTACCAGAGTCCCTCCTTACATCAGAGTCCCCAACAAAGTCCCCTCTTACTTTAGAGGGCCTGATAAAAACTTGTAATGGGCTGGATTTGGCCTGTGGGCCACAGTTTGGAGACCCCTGCTTTGAAGTGGACATCATCTGACCAGGGGAGGACTGACAATTTGGAAACTCGGGCACTGCCCAAGGGCCCGGGGTCAGTAGGGGGCCCCCGGTTCCTTTTTCAAAGGCTTTTTTGAGTTTGGGCAAGGACACAGGGGCCCCATGATCCCCTATTGCCCAGGGGCCCCATGAGTTGTCAATCCGCCCCTGCATCTGACTGTGCAAACAACATTCAGGGTTGGTGATAAATTGAACTAAATTGCAATTGCTCCCCAATGGTCTGTCCATCCTTAAAAAATCAGGCAGGGTATGAATTAGTCTGATCAACCAGTGTTGAGTTTCTAGAGATCACATTAAGTATGACATTGGAGATGAATATCCAAGATAATAATAGAAATTACTAGGACTTTCTAAAATTTGGAGGGAAAATTTGGAGTCTGGTTGAAAATAACTAAAGTGGACCTGGACTCCAAATGTGAAAATTTGTTATATTAACCACTTGCCCTGCAGAAGATTTACCTCCTTCATGACCAGGCCATTTTTTCCTAAGTAGTGCTGCACTACTTTAACTGACAATTGCTCGGTCATGCAATGCTATACCCAAACAAAATTTCTATCTTTTCTTTCACACAAATAGAACTTTCTTTTGGTGGTATTTGATCATCACTGCATTTTTTAATGTTTTATTATATGAAACTAAACAATACATTTATACTGCGCTCTGTGCTAAATGTGATTATTAAAATGTCAAAAATCAAATTCCACCGCTGCACTCTAAAACATAAAATACAAATGTGCAATACGTGATATACAAAAATAGTTGCGCTGTATTAAAACAAATAAATAAATGAAGTCCAAATGTAAATAGAGATCCCACAGAAGTGCTGTGTGAATCCTTAGTAAAGACAAAGTCCTTATACAGTATGCTATCAGAATGAATTAGTGAAATATTGTAATGCCCATCAATTGAATAGTGAGATCCAACGATGTGCACCAGTGAGCCCACCACCTCACAGCACACACAGCCTCTTAGCAAATTATTAGACCCCAAATTATAGGAGGTTCAACAAAGTGTGAAGCTGCATGGATCTTGTACCATGGATCTTCCAACATAGGAATGTGACCTTCTAGCATAGCAGTCTCGCAGGACATCCAAGGATGTCCAATCCCGATATCCCCGGTTACATTTGGACTTTAATTATTTATTTGTTTTAATACAGCACAACTATTTTTTTAATATATAAAAGAAAAAAGACTGACACTTTTGCAAAAAAAATATATTTTTTACTTTCTGCTATAACATATATCCCATAAAAGTCAAATCTCTTAATAGATTTTGGGTGAAATGTATTCTGCTACATGTCTTTGGTAAAAGAAGAATCCCAATACATGTGTATTGAATGGTTTGTAGAAAGTTGTAGTGTCTACAAACTATGGGATATATAGTATACTGCATGTTTTATTTATTTATTTTTTTATACTAGTAATGGTGACAATCAATGACTTATATTGGGACTGTGATAGTGTGGTGGGCAATCTGACACTAACTGACACTTTGTGGGAACTAGCGATTAAGGGGTAAATATGTGCCTAATAAGTGTTTCTGTCTGTACGGTGTGCTGCTTTTACTAGGGATCTAGTTGTTTCTATTCCCTGCTTAGCAGCTAATTAAAACAACTAGATTCCCTGTCACTGAGCACAGCTCAGACACAGTGCCGATCACCAGGTGCTGGTGGTAAATCACTGGCCGGGACCCAGTGATCCGCATATACTGTGACAAATCACAATACAGCCAGGGGGGCATGCACCCCCTACCCAGTAAAATGCAGAATCACATATTTATAAGTAGCAGTAAAGTTTCATGAGCCGTTCATCAAGCAAAGAGAACATTAGAAATGTTAACTATGAATAAGCAGTATCTTTTGGCTGGAATTCCTCCAGAAAAATAGCAATGCATTCCATGTGCATGTGAAGGTGCCTAGGCACTCCTGCACTTACAGCCTCATAGGTATACTATATATTATATATATACAGTGCTAGTTTCAGGAAATTTGGAGTGAGATTGAGTGGTGATGTCATTGATGTACAACAGTATTAGCATTACAGTATGGGCATTACACTGTTCTCCTTGCTGGAGGCTCTGACATGAGGAAGGAAAGCCCTGCCTATAGAAAGGAGAACAAGGCATGGCAAGACGGTAATGGGTAGTGATGGGCCAAACACCCCCCTGTTCGGTTCCTTGTCGAACATTTGAACCTAACGAAAGTTGGACCGCAAACGCCGAACAGGGTCAATTCACAGCTACTACAATACCGTATGAGTTATTATTAAGTCATGCAGTATTTTAGTAGTGAAAACATTTTTAATGTTTCAGCTGTCAGCGGGCTTCCCGCTGACAGCTGAATGTAAAAAGAATTGCAGGCATTGCCTGGCAATTAATAAAAAAGCGTGGGGTCCCCCCCATCCAAACCACCCCAAAATGTTTAAAAAATGCCATGGGGGTCCTCCCCGAAATCCATACCAGACCCTTATCCGAGCATGTAGGCCGGCAGGTCAGGAAAGGGAGGGACGAGCGAGTGCCCCTCCCTCCTGAACCATACCAGGCCACATGCCCTCAACATGGGGGGGTGCTTTGGGGCAGGGCCCCCAGATCCCACCCCCCCATGTGAATAAGTACGGGGTACATGGTACGGGTACTCATTCACAAAAAAAATGTATAGTGTAAAAAATGACATAAGACAGTCTTTGACAAGTCCTTTATTAAAAACAAAAATAAAAAAAGTCCCCCCTGAAGTAGATTCAATGTCAATCACGATGCCCACCGCTACCACCTACCCAGAAAAAGGAAAGAAAAAACCCACTACACTTTCAACGCTGGCTCATGCTGTCTGACAGCTGCTCTACGATAACAGTTCTTAAATACTGTGATGATGTCACAAGGGGACAGGGTGACCCCACCCCCTTGTGACATCATCATGTGCTGTGATTGTCCAGAGCATTGCACTTGACCTGTGGTCAAGTGCATTGCTTCGGCCAATCACAATACACTGTCAGGGCGCACCTTACCGTTAGTCTGTTCACCAAACACATGAATGGCCGATGTTCGACTTGAACATAAAGCCCAACACTAGTAATGGGGAAAGACCAACTGCAAGGAGACCACAGGCAATACTGATGACTGGTCCTTTGCCCTCTGCCTGATTTTACTTGACCAGCTTCTAGAGCTCAGTTCATATTCTACAGAATCTATTTAGCAAAGTTCTATTCAATGGTCCATGTTACTTTATTCAACAATTTATATTGCCCAAAAATGGTTCAGCGATTGACATATCTTAATTCAGCTGATTGAACAAAAAGCCTAAAATATATAGTTACTTGGAGCAAATTATATTTTTATAAGTAAATGTGTAGTTTCCTTATGTTATTTAATTTTCAACAGCCCAAAAGAGTCATGTCAGTGAATATTTGACACTCTATTGGTCAGTTCCCCAATAGTACGACATGTTGTGCTAACTGCTGGTTGACTTTTTTCTAGACTGGAACCAGACTAACTATGGCCTGCCCTCACCATATAAGAGGAATGAGTCAAACATGATTCTTCCTCTGGTATTGCAGTACCTCTGCCCGACGTATGTGTCAGTGGCGGGTTTGGGAGCCATTGCAGCAGCTGTGATGTCCTCTGCAGACTCCTCTCTCCTGTCTGCCAGCTCCATGTTTGCCTACAACATCTACAAGAAGATGCTAAGGAAGACGGTGAGATGAATTCTGAACTTCTTAAAAAATGACTTATTGATATAGCAACACAATCACCCTACAAATGTAGAACACATCAAGCAACCTAGTAGACTCTATGGGATTGATTTACTAAAGGCAAATAGACTGTGCACTTTGTAAGTGCAGGTGTACTCATTTTCCTCAGAGTTCAGTAAATGGGGTAAAGCTCTGCTTATTGCCATCACTCAATCATGTGCAAGCAAAAATGCCTTTTTTTATTTTCCTTTCACCTGATTGATTATTCTTTACCAAGTAAAGCTTTACAATATCATATTTACTATGGAAAATGAGGGCAACTGCACTTGTAGAGTGCACAGTCTGCTTTTAGTACATCAAATCCCTTTGTGTTTTATAGAAAATGTTATATGCATTTTATACATTCCCTGCTGAGAAAGTATAACACAGAAGGTTATGGTGAAGAGGGACCAAAGGAACCAAAAAGCACTCAACTGAACCAGTGTGTAGCACATGAAGCCTTACTAAAACAGAAGGTATTTCCATGTTTCATTCCATCACATATTCATAAAGCAAGAGGATTATTCCTCCTTTTAGGACAATGGTTTAAGCCATGCAAACCTTTACTTTCCACGCTTTTCTTTTTTTCACCAACCCTGCACCATGGAAGCCATTATTTCGATGCACTGCTTTGATGATGGCCAACAAACCTGAAACAGCTGTATGTTGTTGCATGGACATTCTAGCAATTAACAGTTGCTGTGCCTTTATAAACTACATTAAGAAGCTGGGCTAGTGGGTTAGCAGTGTTGTTATCTGGGCACTTCTGCCTTGCCTTTTCACCTGATACATTAGAGTTTTATTGTTAGGAGTTCCCAGGGGCAGACTGACAACCCATGGGGCCCCCCGGACAATAGGGGATCATGGGGCCCCTGTGTCCTTGCTCACACTCAAAACACACCCAAAAAAGCCTATAAAAAGGTACCAGGGGCATTTCATGGGGCCCCCTACTGACCCCGGGCCCTCGGGCATTGCCCGAGTGCTTGAATGGTCAGTCCGCCCCTGGGAGCTCCATGCTGGTAGTTTGCATCACACAGCTCCTGGTGCTTAGAGTGCTTTATCATGAGGCCCTCTTCAACTAACCATAACACCAACCCTCCCTGTAACCCTAATAGTAACCGTTCCTCATAATGTAACAAAATGGTGGCCGTCTGCACACAGGCACGACTCCCTGTTGCGTAAATGTGAATGAAATGAGTTAAAATGGCTTCAGCTCATGTTCTCCACCTGTAGAGAACACCTCAGACACATTTCACACTTTTCAGGGCTTAATCGTAACCCTAACCCTAAGGCTTTCCTCATACATAATCCTTGTTTAACCCTAACACCAGCCCTCCCTGTAACCCTAATAGTAGCTATTCCTCATTATAACCATAACACTAATCCTCCCTCAAACTACCCCAACACTAACCCTCCCTGTAACCCTAACACTAACCATCCCTGTAACCCTAACACTAACCATCCCTCAAACCAACCTATAAACCAAATCTTCTTGCAACCCTAACACTAACCCTCTCTGTAACTCTAACACTAACCATCCCTCAAACCAACCTATAAACCAACCCTTCTTGCAAGCCTAACACTAACCCTCCCTATAACCCTAACACTAACCATCCCTCAAACCAACCTATAAACCAACTCTTCTTGCAACCCTAACACTAACCCTCTCTGTAACTCTAACACTAACCATCCCTCAAACCAACCTATAAACCAACCCTTCTTGCAACCCTAACACTAACCCTCCCTGTAAGCCTAACACTAACCATCCCTCAAACCAACCTATAAATCAACCCTTCTTGCAACCCTAACACTAACCCTCCCTGTAACCCTAACACTAACCATCCCTCAAACCAACCTATAAACCAACCCTTCTTGCAAGCCTAACACTAACCCTCCCCGTAACCCCAACACTAACCATCCCTCAAACCAACCTATAAACCAACCCTTCTTGAAACCCTAACACTAACCCTCCCCGTAACCCTAACACTTACCATCCCTCAAACCAACCTATAAACCAACTCTTCTTGCAACCCTAACACTAACCCTCCCTGTAACCCTAACACTAACCATCCCTCAAACCAACCTATAAACCAACCCTTCTTGCAACCCTAACACTAACCCTCCCTGTAAGCCTAACACTAACCATCCCTCAAACCAACCTATAAATCAACCCTTCTTGCAACCCTAACACTAACCCTCCCCGTAACCCTAACACTAACCATCCCTCAAACCAACCTATAAACCAACCCTTCTTGCAACCCTAACACTAACCCTCCCTGTAACCCTAACACTAACCCTCCCTGTAACCCTAACACTAACCATCCCTCAAACCAACCTATAAACCAAAACTTCTTGCAACCTTAACACTAACCCTCCGTGTAACCCTAACACTAACCATCATTCAAACCAACCTATAAACCAACCCTTCTTGCAACACTAACTCCCTTTAATCATAACACCATCCTTCTCTTTAATCGTAACACTAACCATTGCACTGAGCTTTCTGTAACACTAAGAGGCTAAATTATAATGGGGCAGGGAAATTAGACATCGCAGTAATGTGTAACACTCTACCCTTCGTCATAAAATGCCTTACTTCACGATGAATCCACTGTTCCAAGTTATTTCATATAATGGACTAAGCAGTGGTACCCCCAAATGGATACTAATGAACATGGAATGGGATTGCAAGCCCAGGCTTATAGACACTGATTGATGTATACCAATATACCCTAATGGATGAACATGAATATTATTGGAAACAAACAAATTTATGACCATGCTCCTCATTTCCTTTGCTCTATTTTCCTAGGCCTCTGATCGAGAAGTTCTGTGCGTCATGCGTCTTTCCATGATCTTGCTGGGCTCAGCAGGTACAGGCTTGGCGTTCCTCTCAAACTCTGTGTATGACCTTTGGTTCCTGAGTGGAGAACTGGTGTACGCCCTTTTGTTCCCTCAGCTTTGCTGTGCCCTGTTCCTCCCCAGCACAAACACGTATGGATCTGTGGCTGGATTCTTCTTGGGATTTGTTCTCCGACTTCTGGGAGGAGAAAATTCCCTTAAAATTCCTCCAGTGCTCCACTACCCAGGATGCATTTTTGCAGAAGGTGTCTACATACAGTTATTTCCCTTCAAGACGTTTACCATGCTGGTCAGCCTGATCACCATCATCGTCACATCTTATCTGGCACAGTTTTTGTTCATGAAGAAAATACTTCCAATTCGATGGGACATATGCAATGTGTTTCACAAACAGCTGTCTCATCCAGCTCCACATGAACTGGAAGAGCGAGAGACTCTCCATAACACCTGAGTCCAGGACCAAAAACCTTTCAATGACTTTACCAACTTTTTTTTTCCAAAAAAAAATACTTTATGCAATAATATTACTGCTATGTAAATACATTCACAGTGATAATCAGCGCTATTAAGCAATATGATGCTATGCCTTAAACATTTACACTTGTCTTTACAATGTAATAAGATGTTTTAGTTACTGTATATGTATCATGTCTCGTCCCAATGTTACAGTACACTAAATCTAAAGGGATATTGGTTGTTTTTTTTTTTAAGAAAATTTATTAATTCATTAAAATAATAATGTTATTTTATTTGTATTACGTAAATGGGAAACAATCATTTTATACCAAATGTCTCTTTTACTTATATATGCATGCTGTGCTCTCTATAAAGAATTGTAGATACTTTAATATCCAGGGTAACACATCCTAGATCAATTGTACATAGGAACGTACATAGGAACATACACTGATCAGCCATAACTTTGTGACCACTTACAGGTAAAGTGAATAACATTGATTATCTCATGACAATGGCACCTGAAAGTTGGTGGGATATATTAGGCAGCAAGTGAACATGTTGTCCCTGAAGTTGATGTGTTGAAAGCAGAAAAAATAGGCAAGCATAGAGATTTGAGTGGCTTTCGCAGGGGGCCAAATTGTAATGGCTAGATGACTGGGTCAGAATAACTCTGTAATAGTCAGGACCCACCAAAAGTGGCCAAAGGAAAGAAAACAGGTGAATCGGTCATGGGCAGTAAAGGCTCATTGCTGCATATGGGGAGCAAAGGCTGGACTGTGTAGTCTGATACAATAGAAGAGCTACTGTAGCCTAAAATGCTGAAAAGGTTAATGCTGGTTCAGAATGGTGTCAGAACACACAGTGCCAGGGGCGGACTGACCATTTGGAAACGCGGGCATTGCCCAAGGGCCCGGGGTCAGTAGGGGGCCCCATGACATGCCCCTGGTACCTTTTTCATAGGCTTTTTTGAGTTTGGGCAAGGACACAGGGGCCCCATGATCCCCTATTGCCCGGGGGCACCATGAGTTGTCAGTCCGCCCCTGCACAGTGCATTACAGTTTGTTGTTTGCCTATGCTGACCCATGTCCACAGCCTACAATGGGCATGTGAGACATCATAGCTGGACCATGGAACAATGGAACAAGGTAGCATGGTCTGATGGCACCAGATGTGCTATGAGAAGAGAGCAAGCCGGTGGAGGCAGGGATCTGCTACTGACGGCTTGGTGCCAAATACCACAACATACCTTCAAAGGTCTAGTCAATGCCTCAATGGGACGTGGTGGTATTGATGGCAAAAGGAGGACTTACTCAATATTAGGTAGGTGGTCATAATGTTATTGCACATCAGTGTATAGTAAAACATAACTGGTACGTATACTTTTTAGGTCTCCATACGACACATATTTTGGTAATATAGGAAAAGTAATATTTTATTAAAAACATATTAAAAATGAATATTACATATCGTATACAGTGATACTATTTGCCTCAACATATTCATATGCCTCCATCTGCCACATTATTAACTATCTAAGCATACATTTGTATCATGAGGTCAAACATTTCTTTTCAGCTGAACAATGAGCCTTCTTTAGCAAAATGACATGTAGTTTGATATAATCCTAAATGTACTAAGAGTGATACAAATATATGCTTAGTAGGGTAATATTGTGGCAGGTGGGGGGCATGTGAATATGTTTAGTCAAAATGGTGCCACTGTACAAGATGTGTGATATTAATAATTTTAATGTTACTTTTCACATATTTTCACAATATGTGTCATGTGTATACCTGAAAGATCCGCCATTTTTTTTTTGGTATATGTCCCTATATTCAGTCTTAACAGACAGCACAGCATCACCTGTACCGTCAGCAGTCATAAGCCGATTTGGCTCAAATCCACTAAAGTGCCACCTGGCTTGTCCAATCCAAAAGGGAGCTTGAAGACAAAGGCCCTAAGCTTTCCCTCCTCTACTGGAACCTCTCCCTGCCACTAGTGCTGTTCCTGACAGATGAGTGAGCTGTCCTTACACTAGCCACTTTGTAACTGCATGCCAGGGAAGCATGGACTTCAAAAAGAATCTGTGATCCAAGATGGCCACCAGGGTCACTTCGATGCAGCGTAGCCAACAACCAACCGGAATGCTGCCCCAGGGGACTGAAGGAATCATAGAGAAACCCAGTTTCTTCTGACTTTCTTCTCTAGCTACATTGCTGTTCTGCATGAGTGCCATCTTCAGTGGAGAATGTAGACTGCCCTGCCTACATGCATGCATTGAAAAAGTACATGCAGTACTTTGTCCAATCTTTCTACATGTTAAGTAAGTCTAGGAATCAAGTTGGACAGGACAACCCTTACCCTGCCCTTAACAACTGTCTGAGAACACAGCTAGCAAGGAGACAGTTGCATTAATAGCTAGCACTTGTCTCCAGCTCCGAGAACTTCAGCTGGACAAGTGCTGCCAACAGGAATGCAGAGGGATGGGAGGCTAAGACGGCCCCCTCCCTGCATTCCTCTTTCTGCCTCTTGTCTCAGGAGAAGAGTTAGTTATCAATGAAGCTTTCTCCTTGCTAGCTGTGTTGTGGGAATGGGGGAGGGGTTTTGTACAACCATGTAATTTGCCTTCTGCAGCATGTAGGCAGATGGGACTAAGTACTACACATCCTGGGGACAGAACAATGTAATAAAAAAAGAAATTAGACTTCTTCTTTCAGAGACTCTGTCACTTTGCCCAGTTAGGGTAAAGTCACAAAGTCTCTTGAAAGCTCAACCCATATTTCATGCTCTCCCAACATTCTTTTCCTCTATTGTAGCCTTCACAAAATATTGGTGCTTCTGAGTATTGGGGGACATGTAAATTCCTCCTTGGAGGCAGTAATCGGACCTGAGCAGCCAATCACCAGCCTGAACATTGTCACATGAGGAAAAGATGTCATCTACCCATTGTAAGCTAGACATTGGAGCAATCATGTGGAATAACGGAATGGCGATGTGAAGTATAAAGGCGGCCATAGACGGTTCTAATCTTGGCCTGTTCAGCAGGGACCGGCAGAGATTAGAACCATGCGTGGGCAGGCTGAATGTACCCAAGTCGACTGATCAACCAGCGTGTCAGATTTTGTCATCAGATAAATAAAAATGCTTCTATTGCTGATCTATTAAAAATGCTGTTTGTTTGCCTGTCTCAAGCTGGCCCTAGATGGGAAGGATTTTAAACAAAAATTCTTGCGAAAAGAAGTTATAAGAAAATACATTTTTTTTCTAATCATTGATGTGGTCAAACCGGCATTCCCTTTTAACTGCAGTGACTGGAAAATTCAAAGGAGCAGGATGGAAACTTTTTGTGGAACAAACGAATTTCTAACAGTGTATGTGGTTTTCATTCAGTAAAGTCCATTCATTCCAAAACCAAATGTTAAAAGCAAATAAAATCTTTTGAATGTCAAACGAATGTTCTGAGAATTATTGCATGATTTATCCTAAGACTTTTCCTAAGAATTTTCATTCAAAGGCCACAATTAGGATCCACTATTCAGAGTCACAGACCTGCAAGGTCCATGCAGTAATGAACTCAGAACTTCTGATCCACATTCTTGTTCTGGATGTCAGAAAACTCTGCAGTCAGAAGATCTGTAAAATAGCAAGCCAAGCAATCTGATTTCATATAAAATCAGCAATGGCAACCACCATATTTTTGTTATGGCAGATTTTCTTTAACGCAATCACATATGTGAACAGAGGAAAAGAGATCCATGATCAGCCTCCCAAGCATAGAAATGAAGCTTCCAACACCACCAAGACTTAGATTCAGTTTTCTTTTATTTACCAGACATCAGAAACATCTATAGACATTTTTTAAACTAACAGTTGTTTGTGAAATAAATAGGGCGACTGATTATAAAAACACACCCCAGGATACCAATAAATGAAAAATATAAGCACAGGTATGATCAGATGATATGCTAATAAATACAACCCATATATACTCGTGGAGGGACATTTATAAAGTAGCAGCATGGTCATACCACTGATTTAAAAAAAATAACATTTATAAAGCCCAGCAATATTCTATACATATGTGCTTGGCTCTCTGCTGGCTTCGGACAACAAAGCCAGAGTGCTATTCTTATGAATAAAAGAGCAGAAGAAAAAGAAACCATTAGGTGGGCCTGGTAACGTGACCTTGGAAAGTGATGTGACCTGACTTTCCGACAATCAGAGTTGTGCTTTGAGCAGAGAGAACTCTGTACCACACTGCAGGTGCCAAATCGTGACCTGCGTTTTATGACTCAGCTGTAAAACGCAGTGATGGCTAACATTGCATTATATATCTGTTTACCATTATGAAAGAATATTAGAGATAATATGACTTTTTTATATAAAAAATGACAAAGCTTTACACCTATGGCAGCACAGATGGTCTTCTCATGATATAATGGTGTTTGCACAACTCCTGTGTCCAACACAGACACTGCCAAGTCAATTAAGAAACTGACAATTTCTCATCTTCTACACTATGTTGCCAAAAGCAGGAAACTCGGGCACTGCCCAAGGGCCCGGGGTCAGTAGGGGGCCCCATGAGATGCCCCTGGTACCTTTTTCATAGGCTTTTTTGAGTTTGAGCAAGGACACAGGGGCCCCATGATACCCTATTGCCCAGGGGCCCCATGAGTTGTCAGTCCGCCCCTGGCCAAAAGTATTGGGACGCTTGCCTTTTCATGCACGTGAACTTTAATGGCATCTCAGTCTTAGTCCGTAGGGTTCAAAATTGAATTGGCCCCGCCCTTTGCAGCTATAACAGCTTCAACTCTTCTGGGAAGGCTGTCCACAAGGCTTAGGAGGGTGCCTATGGAAATGTTTGACCATTCTACCAGAAGCGCATTTGTGAGGTCAGGCACTGATGTCGGACAAGAAGACCTGCCTCACAGTCTCCACTCTAATTCATCCCAAAGGTGTTCTGTTAGGTTGAGGTCAGGACTCTGTGCAGGCCAGTCAAGTTCCTCCACCCTAAACTCACTCATCCATGTCTTTATGGACCTTGTTTTGTGCACTGGTGTGCAGTCATGTTGGAACAGGAAGGGACCATCCCCAAACTCTTCCCACCAAGTTGGGAGCATGAAATTGTCCAAAATGTCTTGGAATGCTGATGTCTTAAGAGTTCCCTTCACTGAAACTAAAGGGCCAAGCCCAACTTCTGTAAAACAACTCCACACCATAATCCCCCCCTCCACCAAACTTTACACTTGGCACAATGCAGTCAGACATGTACCGTTCTCCTGGAAACTGCCAAACCTAGACACATTCATCAGATTTCCAGACAGAGAAGTGTGATTCGTCATTCTGGAGAACACATATCCACTGCTCTAGAGTTCAGTGGCAGCATGCTTTACACCATTGCATGCTTTGCATTGCACTTGGTGATGTAAAGCTTGAATGCAGCTGCTTGGCCATGGAAACCCATTCTATGAAGCTCTCTATGTACTGATGTTGTGCTAATTTGAAGGCCACAGAAGTTTGGAGATCTTTAGCTCTGCAGACAGTTGGCGACTTCTGCGCACTGTACGCTTCAGCATGCACTGACCCCGCTCTGTCATTTTACGCGGCCTACCACTTCATGGCTGAGTTGCTCTTGTTCCCAGTTGCTTCCACTTTGGTATAATACCACTAACAGTTGACCGTGGAATATTTAGTAACAAGGACATTTCACACATGGACTTATTGCACAGGTGGCAACCTATCACGGTGCCACGCTTGAATACACTAAGCTCCTGACAGTGACCCATTCTTTCACAAATGTTTGTAG
The DNA here is from genome assembly GCF_062004578.1 of Staurois parvus. NCBI lineage: Eukaryota > Metazoa > Chordata > Amphibia > Anura > Ranidae > Staurois > Staurois parvus. Next base: position 1,558,761 of record NW_028318654.1, on the reverse strand, counting down.
AGGCAGTCTGCATGTTTAGGTGCTTGATTTTATACACCTGTGGCCATGGAGGTGATTGGAACATCTGAATCCAATGATTTGGAGGGGTGTCCCAATACTTTTGACAATATAGTGTACTGTATATTGACAAGCTATTCTGCTAAAAGCACTAGGTGGGAATAAAAGTCAGTCTATATCGGTGTAGCACCCCTATTTAGTGTATAGCTTTGCTGTAGGCAGCTGAGCTGCAATTTATTTGTTAGGTCTGATCATATTAATTCCTAAACCTGGGGGCTGATTGCTTTTGCCTGCCTCTGGAAGAATGTTCCAGAAATAGTGTAGGAGGGTCAGTCACTGGATTAGGAATATTTATCTGACCTTAGCCATTCACTGGGGAGACTGGCCCAGAGTGTGTGGCTGGGATGAAGATAAATGTTTGGAAGGTTCTGATCATTCTCTCTTTCCCTCTGAGGCTCCCCACCCCAGGAGGCGGTAGGTGTGTAGTATAGAAGAGCTACTGCTGCTTGGCCTCAGCCTGTGCTAGGGCTGAGTACCTGAAGGGAGCTGGATTGGAGGAAACTGGCTGGAGGACACTACCTGGGGAAGCTGGACTGGAGAGGGAAACCTTCCAATGAAGAGTGTTGCAGGGGAGCTGGTTGGGAGCAACCTCTGAACGTTGTGAGTAGGACCTTTCACCAAAAGCTCTAGGTGTACAAGTGCTTTGAGGGTTAGACTCCTGAGGTTGCTGCAAGGACTATAACTGCTCGCACAGAAACTCAGGTTAACTGGCTGTCCCCTCTACTCCCAGCATTACTTTGAGGCTGCTATTGAAGGGTCCAATATTACAGAAAAAGGAGTTTGTTGGAGAATCTGTCCTCCAAGACAGATTTTAATAATTTTTTCAATATCCTGCACCCCCATCTTTCTTTCCTGCCTTTGTCGGTGTGCTTTTGGAGCTGGTACCAGGGCTGGTAGCCTCTGAACAGAAAAGGTAGACCTGCTTTATTTTCAGCAGCCCCTCCAGGGGTTAGCCCTACACTGGCATTCTCAACCAGACTTCCAAGGACTTGTAGGTTTTCTTCCAGAAAAAGCTAGGGGTTCCTTGAGTTATGGCTGATTGATCTCCTGTCTGATGGTGCCTGTACAGATCCAGGCCATCGCCACTTGGCAAAGGCAGCAGCATGACACCAATGACCTTTTTAGATGTCTGTAAGGGTTGCATTATTCCCACTGACCACCATGTAGGGGCATTTTTTCCTAAAGACCCCTGATGAATTGGTTTTAGCAAGGATTCCCTGAGATGTGAAAATTATTTAGGGGTTCCTCTGTGGTAAAAAAGGGTTGAGAAAGGCTGTTCTATACAGAACACTAAAACTGTTCAAAAACTAAAACATCAAAACAATGTACATACAGAGGTGTTGGTCTATGCATTTAGCAGTCTTCTGGAGTCCCGTATGAACCCCATTTGGGACATCCCTATGTTAAAACCATTTTCAGCTATGATATTTTCACATGCCTCTCCTACCTGTTAGGCTGGCCATACAAAATCCATTTTCTTTCATTTAACCAGTGGGTTGAACAAAAAAAAGAACCGATTTCCCCATCCACAAATTCAAAGTGGATGGGGCAGGGGCGGACTGACAACTTATGGGGCCCCTGGGCAATAGGGGATCATGGGGCCCCTGTGTCCTTGCCCAAACTCAAAAAAGCCTATGAAAAAGGTACCAGGGGCATCTCATGGGGCCCCCTACTGACCCTGGGCCCTCGGGCAGTGCCCGGGTTTCCAAATGGTCAGTCCGCCCCTGGGATGGGGGAATCATTCCTGTTAAGCAGAATACAATGATTAGTGTTGCTGGCTACACCATCGGCGCTGACCGTTTGGGAAAAAAATCAACAGCCTGGTTGTACACAAGTCGATCGATAGACCAGCCTGTCCATACATGGATTGAAATTTGTCTGGTCCCTGCTGAACCAGCTGAATTTTGATTCCTATATATCTGGCTTTAGTCACTGAGAACACACCATGACGTTCAGAAGACAATAGCAAGGCTCAAACAATAATAAATAACTACTTCTATTAGAGTCTGAACTTTTCTTCAGTATTCAGTATAAAGGGGAAATGTTAAAAACTCTTTTGCTTCTTTTCTTGCTGTCTTGGACTCCAGTGGGGGAATTTCCCTTCCCTTTTATCCCTGTGACACCAGAATGAGAATTAAGAGGGGGTCGGGGTCACTATAACAATTTTGGCTTGAGCTTGATTATAAATTACAGTTATTAAAAAATGCATTTAATACACCCATTGCTACTAATTTTATGATGACAATCTGCTGTGTCCTAATTTCCAATAATTCTGAATTTGTTTCACTAGATGGTAGTGTTTAGTCAATGATGGCTCAGAGACACTGACACAGGATGCTCTTCCCATAATGGCAACTGTCTTTGAGCAAAGATAAAATTCTGGAGACAAAATTAAATTGTCAGACTGATAACTGCACTTCACAGAACCATTTATAGGGATTAGTAGACAATTGAATGTTGCTTTGACTATTATGTGAATGTTTCTGATTAATAGTCCAAGATTTTATTTGTGTGCATTATTTTTGTGGTTGATAATGAGAAGAGTTTTAGAATTGCCTGTATAATTGGCACATAATGCAACATTTACCTGAGTAAAACTTCATAGAAGATGCAAGATGCTCCACACCAGGGTGGTATAGCAGTGGCTGGCAGGTGTTTAAGGGGCTACTGCTGCCTCCTGGTGCTTGTTTTATTTTTTTTTTAAATTGCCAAATACTTGGCTTGCAGTTGTGGTCCGGCTCCTTTGATCTCAATGGGTGAGTTTGAGAGATGGTGTCACCTGTCAAAATCTTTCTGTTACTAGGATGTGACTTTTTATGACTTCACAGCCAAGACCTGCCAACTATCGTTCCACAGTCCAGAGAGTCTTATCTGATGGTGGAATGGTAGTGCACAGGGCTTTGCTCAGGAAAAGTCCTTCCTCAGTAACTAAGCTAAATCAGTGAAAAGAACAACATTTTTCTAGCTAAATAAAGTGTATCTAAATCCAAAACAAAAAATTAATATATCGCAGACTACCAGCCCTTAAATGAGGTGGCTGCATTAGTTTAATTTTCCCAGACTTTATTTTCTCCATTTTCATTTGGTAATCCTGAGAATAACACATTTCCTATCCCTGGGTGGCTATGCTCACTGCTTTGCTGTATCTATGGAGGGAGCCATGATTTCCACCAAGGCTAAATTTCAAGTATTTTGACCTTTGTTCATCTATTGCATGAGGGGGGTTAGGGGGTTAGTATTTTACACAAGAAAGATAACATTGTCTGTTTTTATGTTTGCCTCACAGAAAGTGAAAGGGACACAGCAATTCTAGCAAGAGCAACAGATATTTTCTGCACTTGCCCAAAACATTCTTAGCCTAAAAAAAGAAAATGAATACAGCCACCACATGTAAGGGCTGCAACATATTAAAATGTTGTTCTTGGGTTTAGTTTGCGTGCTTTAGGGATAGCGGACACATTCATTTTTAAAGCTTAAAGTGTTACTGAACCCAGGAACCTGCATTCACTATATCTGGTCTCCCACAGTACACAAAACAAGGAAATGCATATATTATAGTAAATATAAATTGCTAAATACCTTTTCTCATGAGCAATTAGAGCAGTTTTGGGACTTCTATCAGTGTTCAGACGAGCACTCGTTAAAGCTTGTAGGAGGAGTTTTCATTCTCCCTTGATTGTCCTATGAGGCTGCATAACCCATGACCCTCTGTGTGGACAGTGCTGATTGGCCCTGTGCCCACATGCACTCTCCCAAAGAAAAAAAAAAAACTCTCTAGCAATACACATCAAACTGAGCACCTGTAGTGTGTCCACACAATATGTCTTATCAGGAGAAAGGAGGGGGACACTGGAAGAAGCGGAGGATCAGAGAAGTCAGGATCAAACATCCTTTTTATACAATGCAGAGGATTAACCCCTTAGGTTCCATAGTGAGTATAGGAAGCATGCTTTACTGCATATACAGACTTGTTTTACTCTTGTGGGTTTAGTAACACTTTAAAATGAAGTGTATGTTCATTTGAAACTAAAGGCACAATATACATACTGTATATAATAAGTACATTCATCTGACTACTATAATTAAAACTATAAGCAGAATAAGATATCTAAAATATTAAAAATAAGTTGATAGGATCTTTCAAATGAAGAAGATCACATTCACACATCTAAAAAAACTTGAAAAATTATAGATTTCCCCTACAAAATATAATATTGTTAACTTCTACTGTAAAGAAGAATGTATTAGGAAGACTCCTCATCCCCGGGGTTTCAGGCAGCAGCAGTCTGAAAAACATACACACAAAAAGAAATTAAAATAGCAGCTTTTCAGAATACCAGGGTAAAGTAGAACTAAATGCAAACAGATCGTACCTAAAAGTGGTAAGGGTTATAACCCCTGCCATTTTTTACTACCATCTGTGTTCAACTGGGTAGATTTTTCTTCACTTACTGTCCCATATCTAAAACAGGAAGGGAGAGGAAATTCCTCCAAACTGAGGGAATCCTTTGCTTGATAATGGATAACAGGACAAATATAATACTACGGAACGTTTTCTTCACAGTAAGAGCTGTGAAAATGTGGAATAGACTTCCTCAAGAGCTGGTTCTGGCCAGCTCAGTAGATTGTTTTCAGAAAGTCCTGGATTCTTTCCTAAATGCACATAATCAGGGTAAAACATGGTGTCACCCCCCCCCAATTAATTTTTTTTTACCAATTAATGCTTATTGGAGAGGCAGAAACCTGTGGCGTGTGTAGCACGTCACGGCAAAAAGCGGTGTAATCAAAGTTTACATTAGGAGGGCTTAAAGGGCATGGTTAAACAAAATCCAGGTTTTGCATATGTGCTGGGGAGTACTTTGGCATAGGAGACGACTTGTGCTAGAAGATGGGTTGGGGGGGGTTGAATATGTGCTAGGGTGTACTCTTGCAGGGAAGAGGACTTGTGCTACAAGGTGGTGGGGTGGGGGGGATTTTAAATCCACACCCCCTTCTAGCACAAGTCGTCTCCCCTCCCAAAGAACCCTCCAGTACATATCCTCTTATCTTCAACCCTGCAAATCACTCCTCCATGTGTACACCATTTTTTCTACTAGTATTGCAGTGGACGGTGTCAGTAGAGCAGTGGACAGTGATGATAGGGCAGTGGAAGGTGTCAGTAGGGCAGTGGACAGTGACAATAGGGCAATGGACAGTGTCAGTAGGGCAGTGAATGGTGTCAGTAGGGAAGTGGCCGGTGACGGTAGGGCAATGGACAGTGTCGGTAGGGCAGTGGAAGGTGTCAGTTGAGCAGTGGATGGTAGGGCAGTGGACGGTGATGGTAGGGCAGTGGTCGGTGTTGGTAGAGCAGTGGACAGTGACGATAGGGCAGTGGAAGGTGTCGGTAGGGCAGTGGACAGTGACAGTAGGGCAATGGACAGTGTCAATAGGGCAGTGAATGGTGTCAGTAGGGCAGTGGACAGTGTCGGTAGGGCAGTGGAAGGTGTCAGTTGAGCAGTGGATGATAGGGCAGTGGACGGTGACGGTAGGGCAGTGGTCAGTGTTGGTAGAGCAGTGGACAGTGACGATAGGGCAGTGGAAGGTGTCAGTAGGGCAGTGGACAGTGACAGTAGGGCAATGGACAGTGTCAGTAGGGCAGTGAATGGTGTCAGTAGGGCAGTGGCCAGTGACGGTAGGGCAGTGGAAGGTGTCGGTTGAGCAGTGGATGGTAGGGCAGTGGACGGTGAGGGTAGGGCAGTGGTTGTTGTTGGTAGAGCAGTGGACAGTGACGATAGGGCACTGGAAAGTGTCGGTAGGGCAGTGGACAGTGACAGTAGGGCAATGGACAGTGTCAATAGGGCAGTGAATGGTGTCAGTAGGGCAGTGGGCAGTGACGGTAGGGCAATGGACAGTGTCAGTAGGGCAGTGGAAGGTGTCAATTGAGCAGTGGATGATAGGGCAGTGGACGGTGACGGTAGGGCAGTGGTCGGTGTTGGTAGAGCAGTGGACAGTGACGATAGGGCAGTGGAAGGTGTCGGTAGGGCAGTGGACAGTGACAGTAGGGCAATGGACAGTGTCAGTAGGGCAGTGAATGGTGTCAGTAGGACAGTGGCCGGTGACAGTAGGGCAATGGACAGTGTCGGTAAGGCAGTGGAAGGTGTCGGTTGAGCAGTGGATGATAGGGCAGTGGACGGCAACGGTAGGGTAGTGGACAGTGATGGTAGGGCTGTGATCAGTGTCGGTAGAGCAGTGGACCTCTATCCAAAAACCTGAATAAGCTCTGCTGAACCCAATCCCATCCAAACTGCTCACAAAGTGGCACTGGGTGCTCTACGACCCTTTCAAGCACCTTTTAATTGCAAAATAAATGCATAAAAGGTCAAAGCAATCCACAGGCATCCCACAAACACAGAAGATATCACATGCAGCCTTCTTAGGGCACGCCATGTTCAAATAGCTTATTTCTGTGGATGAAATTCCTGGAACATTTCACAAGTGAGCACTGGACAATGTCAGGATTAATTATGCCAGGATGGGACTGCAGTGGGGACTATACTGAAGTCCTATGGATATGGAGGTTTTGTATTTGTCTGTGTTGGTTTTCTTTTCTTTTTATTTCTCTGTTGGTTGAACTGGATGGACTTGTGACTTTTTTCAATCAGATTAGCTAAGTAGAGAGAATAAATTTCCATAATGGGGAGTTCATTGTTAGGGTGTACATACACTTTAAATCATTCCAATAGGCACCATAAAACATCTTTCTCTTTACCTTAGTGCCAGGTAAGACATAAATCACAAGAGAATTCACTAAAACTTCTTACTACAGTCGGTTTAACATGGTTTCCTATGGAACATGTTCACATCTCTGCTTTTTTGAGCTGCTGCGTTTTTGGAAAGGGTCAAGGACTTTTTTATAGAGTTCAATGGAGAATCTTCTGAAATGCATGGTAGTGCGTTTTTGCTGCGTTTTGCATTTTAATTCTGCCCAGCAAAAAAAAAAATCCACTTTAAAAAAAGAAAAAAAAAGATCTGAACAAAATGCAAAAAGCGCTAATAGCACGTGTAGAAAAATGAAAAATGCACTGCAAAATGGAGAAAAAGCAAACTGCTTAGGTGTGAAGGGAGCCTTAAAGCCCATGGGTCTCTTCACACTAGTGTGCTTAAAAACGTGGCATGTATTTTCAAAAATGCATACCCCGTTTTTAACACACTTTCAATGCGTTTTTGGGTCGCTGTCTGGTTTCCTGACTCCCAGCATGCACCCAGGAAACATGGTCATGTGGCTAAAAAAACACACACACCAAAAACGCAGATGTGGTGTGCTATTGATGTATTCCCATTGGCTTACAATGGAAGGTGCATTTTTGATGAAAAACACACCAAATATGCTGCATGCAGGACTTTTCAAAATGCAGAACAGCAATGTGAGCAGTTACATAGAATTTTACGGGAAATAATTTTCATGTGCTTTTGTTGTACTAGGAAGGTGTGTTTTAGCATGGAAAAAAGTGCACCAGTGTGAAAGGGACCCAACTCCAGGCAAATAAAAAAGTATTTTTGCTGTGCAAGGGTTAATTGCTTGTTTATGTCTAGGGGAACAATAAATGGAAATATACTTACCCAATCCTCCACTTGTCCCTGCAGCGTCTGCACCCCAGTGCTCCAGGGTCCTGATGTCATCAAGACCAGAGCAGGGTCCATAGCCCTGCTCTGGATGTGAGGACATTGAGGGACAGTCCAGCCAGATTGTGGGGGAGTGCCATCTGCTGTGGGGTGGAGGATCAGGTAAGTAAACCTGTTTCTCCTATCCACTAGATCAGGGGTGGGCAGCTGTGGCCCTCCAGCTGTTGTAGAACTACAAGTCCCATGAGGCATTGCAAAACTGACAGTTACACGCATGACTCCCAAAGGAAGAGGCATGATGGGACTTGTAGTTCACCAACAGCTGGAGGGCCACAGTTGCCCTCCCCTGCTCTAGATAATACGGGCACAGAACCACCAAAAAAAGGTTTTTTTTCTGTCCAGAGTTGGGCTTTAACAAACAGCTACTGACCTGACTGAAAAACAGGATCAGCACTAACTAGGGAGTGAAGACCTCTGACATTAAGACTGGTAGAAGCAGGACTTTTGTTTCTGACATATGTCACTCTTTTGCGTTTAGGACATTTTTAGGACTTTTTAAGTGCCCACATACCACACATCATGCTACATGTTCTACATTAAAAAGCTGCTCAAATCTGCAGTGCATAGGTGTGATCTAATAATGAATAGGATTTCTGCTTGAAATTTATTGTAAAGCGCTGAGCAAACTGTTGGTGCTATATAAATCCTGTATAATAATAATACTTTAATTTAATGTGGTCGTAAACACTTACATATACTCAGTGAAGTCACTGGCCTCAGATGATACAGAGATTAAACAAATCCGCCTACATAAATTGTACCTGTTTATCTGCTGCATTCTCTTCTCTACATCCGTTCAAAGTTCAGGATTTATAAATGTAGCACTACCCCCTTAGGAGTTGCTGAAGTTTTGGGTCCCCCTATAGTCCTGCACAGCCGGGTAACAAGCATTTCCACATCACCTTGCATTCAGGAGACAGGAGACGCTCCTTCCCTGCCACACAAGTGGTCCTCTTTCAGGGGGCCAGTGAAGTCCCAAGCTTTCCTCCTTCCAAGATTCTTTCCTTGAGGTGATCTCTTCTCCATCTGGGCCCCCTCCCAGGCTCCTACTCTCCATATTCACTTTCTCATCTTCCACCTGAACTCTCCTGCTGCCGAGCAGGCTCTGTCACTTTTAAGGGCTGTCCTGGCCCCATGCCAAGCCTTTTGTTGGGGATTGGCCAGGATCATCTAAAAGTACAGATCAGCCACTCCTCTCCTCCTCCCACTGCTTCTAGATCTTTTACCAAAGTTCCACAGCAGGAGGAAGTTTTAGCCCCTGATCCATATTTCACCCTTCTGGCTATCACATCAGGCTCACCCTCTGACTAACAATTAGAGTTAGAGCTCCCCCTAGCTAACCAGGAGGCTGCTGCATAAAGCGTGTCTGAGAATTCAGAAAAATGGGGCGGAGAGTTGAAATTACACTCCGCGGAGCTCAGTGAAGAGGGTACTGAGAGCTGATTGAAGGGAAGGGACACCCCCTCTCCACACAGCTCTCAGGAACAGAACTGAGGCTGTCAATCTGCTGGAGGTCCCTCCCCTGTTACCATTTTTCTCTTGGTCTCAGGAAAACTTGTCAGATGTGTTTCGTGCTGATATCAGAGGAATGAGGCAGCAGACAGAAATGACACTTAGTGCTCTTAATTGAGACAAGTGCACACTATAGAGAGATATGTTTTTTTTTCATATTTCATGTCTGGGGTTTACAACCACTTTAATGAAATAGATAACTGTGAAGAGCTCCTTATTCTGTAGGAAAGACCATTATTAACAATGACATACGTTGACCTTTCTTTTCCTCAAGCAGGTGCCACAGATCGCCCCAATGACTCCATTGATGACTTGTATGAGACACAGGACGGCCTCAATGGCAGAGATTCCCAATGTGATGGAGAACAAGACAACGTTCCACAACACGACATTCTCTGGTTCCTTGCAGATGCTCCACCTGTCCTGACTGAACAGGTAATTCTCTCTGTGGATCAGAGACATTCAACGAAGTTCAATCAACAAGCATGTCTAAGCAACAAGTCAAATCAACCAGTAAACAGATAATCCTATTAAGGCTGGACTCACATATTTGTCTTTTTGAAATCAATGGAAACACTTCAAAATGCATCTCAGTGCATGCAATAAGATGTATCAACCCACAGCATGATGCACATCGAAACATGCACAAAACCACACCATGACATGCGTCAAACCCATGTTGATGTGTTGTAATGCATGTTGACATCTAATACAAAGTGCATTGCAACACACGTTGAAAGCACACATACGTGTATTAACATGAACTTCGGTGTGCTTCTATTGATTTCAATGGAAAACTCACTGGGGAAGCATGTATGGAATCCCAGCCTGAGGAAACATTGCAAATGTGGTGAATTTATAAAGACTATAGACTAGAGGACCAGTATTCTGCACATTTGGTGCAAAGCAACAGCTTTGCTTTAAACTCCTCCCAAGCATTCAGAAAAACTCAAATAATAAAACGTTTAATTTGGTATTGTGTGCTGACTAGCTGAACTGAGTGCTGGGCAATTTTTGTTTTGTTTAATGCAGTTTTTTACAAACTGTGGACTGTGGGTCAGATGCAGCCTTTTGCTTGCATTTATCCAAGTCTTGAGGTATTGTTCCTTCCACTGAAACAAGGCATTATTCCTCCCACTGATACCAACAGTGGGGCATTATTCCTCCCACTGACACCAACAGTGGGGCATTATTCCTCCCACTGACACCAACAGTGGGGCATTATTCCTCCCACTAACACCAACAGTTGGGCACTAATCCTCCTACTGAAACCAACAGTAGGGTACAATTCCTTCCACTGACACCAACAATGGGGTACTTTTCCTTCCACTGACACCAGCGATGGGGTATTATTCCTCCCACTGACATCAGTGATGGGGCACTATTCCTCCAAATGATAACCAATGATAGGGCATTATTTCTTCCACTAATACCAATGATCGGGCACTAATCCTCCTACTGACCACAGGCACTATGTAATCAATGATGGGGCACTATTCCTCCCACTGACATCAATAATGGGGCACTATTCCTCCAAATGATACCAATGATTGGGCATTATTTCTCCCACTAATACCAATGATCCTCCTCCTACTGACCACAGGTACTATGTAATTTTTGTACTCCCTCCTCAAGGCATTGTTTACTTTCACTGAACCTGGGGCATTTTTTTGTTCCCATAGGTCACAGTCGGGCCCCCTTAAAGCCTGAAGGCTCTTTGTTTAGAAAGTTTGGAGATCCCTGGTTTAATGTATTGTCTTACCCATGTGCTCCTCCTTTTTTTTTAATTATCAGTTGATCTCATCGACTGAGTTGGAAATTGTGGCAGATAGAGACAGAAATATAGGTAGCCAGGGCTGACTCACTAGGCCCCACCTATAACTAGAAAATCCTTTTTATGTGGACCAGTCCTTTAAAAATGAACACAAATGTGACACAGTAAATATACATATTCTATTCATTGTACTACTTACTCATCAGTGTCATTCCTGAAGGGATATATGTATTCTCCATCTCCTATGTCACACAGAGGACCATTAATCAAGCCCATAACTGAGATTACTACGCAGTACGCTGCTCCCACTGTGCCCAGTGCAGACAGAAGGACAGACAGGAACATCTGACAAACCAAAAAAAGAAGACATATGTACACTGCAGTAATACTCTGTCATCGTTCTCTTTGTCTTTACTTATTTTATACCGTAGGGATCTGATGCCCTGTACTGTTAGCTGCTAATATCTGTATAATTATGTATGCACTTCCTGTCCCTGGGTTGTTAGCTTTGAAACCTTGGAAGAAGGAAGTGGAAAGACAGAGAAAGTCTCAGCCACATGTCCTGTCCATGCTGCAAAACCCCATCCAGAAGGGACTATTATGCAAGAATTCCTAATAGTTTAACTGCAGCTGCTGAGTGTATTTCTAAATCCTCATGAAAAAAGTATCTCTTCCCTGTCCTTGTTATTATCTCTCATGCACAGTTGCAAATATCTAGGTCTGTGCTAGTGTATGTGTAGTGGTCACCTTACAGTATATTTGTGGGTGAACCTGTTTATGCCAAATGTTTATATGCAGCCTCTGTTATTCTAGTTAACCCTGTCCCTTCTGGTTTGGGATTCTATAGCTAGTTTTAGCTTAGGGCTTGATAACCAGCATGGGCTAGAGCCAGGTTAGACTTCAGGTGACCAGGTCGCAAGTTAGGTTAAAAACTATTAGGGATGGGCTAAAATGCATAAGAGATAGGCTGACCCTGAGTTCCAGTGCCACAGTTCCAATATCACACTACAATTCCTGCTAGTGAGTAGCTCCGTTCCAGGCTGGTTGAACAACATGTATTATTTCTATACTGGTGTACATCGATATACTTATGGCTAATGTTATATGCTGGTTGTTGTAGTTCTGCTTGTAATTACTTGTTTAGCTACTGATTAATTTCCCAATAATGGAACCCCCCAGTTTACAGAGGCCCAGTTCTGGTGGGAGGCACTGACAGCTTTATTATCAAACCCAACTCTTCCACTTAGCAAAGGTTCTGGTTCTCTTATTTACCTACAGGTTTAGCACAATATCCTTTTTGGGGAGGGCCATTTCTCATAACCCCCCCACAAAAAAAAGAGGGCTCAGGGGCGGACTGACCATTTGGAGACTCCGAGGGCCCAGGGTCAGAAGGGGGCCCCATGAGATGCCCCTGGTACCTTTTTCATAGGCTTTTTTGAGTTTGGGCAAGGACACAGGGGCCCCATGATCCCCTATTGCCCGGGGGCCCCATGAGTTGTCAGTCCGCCCCTGAGAGGGCTACAATATTTTTATATAGAGTCAACAAGTGCAGATCATTGCAGATCTATTACCATCAGTTCACAGTTTTTCCTTAACTCCTAAGTGGTCACTGTAAGTAACTTCTTACAGGGTTGTTTGACTTGAGTAAGAGCACATCTTGTTCAGCAGGCACCTAAAATATGTTGAGTTGCTGTAAACATGAATACATCCTAAAACAACAGTAAAAACCAGACATGTTGGTCACTCAGTGGCATGAAATATCTGAGAAAGAGTGTGATTTTCATGAATGAGCATGGAATATTGTCTCAAGACTCAGGCTATTTTTTTTTTCACTGGAGAGTTCAAAATGCTCAGACTTACAGTATGTCTGCTTTTGGAGATATGCCAATGTTCACAAGTAAGCAGTTTTTAGGGTCAACAGACTACAGCTTGTACCCACTCTTTCACCTTACAGTATGTTAATCTCTATACACTTCTAGGGCAAGGACAATAAATAGAAAATGATTTAGAACAGTGGTACCCAACCTTAGTCCTCAAACACCCTCAACAGGTCATGTTTTCAAGATTTTCTTCAGATTGCATAGGTGCTTTAAAATCAGTGTCAGTGGTTCTGCATCTATTTTATCTAAGAAAAAGAATCCAAACATGGCCTTTTGGTTATACTTGAGGACTAAGGTTGGAAACCATTAGTTTACACAAGACCAGCTAAATGTCGAAAAAGTGCTTAATTTAAAGCAGTGGTCTCCAAACTGCAGCCCTGGGGCCAGATGTGGCCCTTTTCTTCACTTTTTTCAGCCCTTGAGACATTATTCCTGCCACTGACACCAACATTGGGGAATAATTCCTGCCACTGATGCCAACAATGGGGAATAATTCCTTCCATTGACAACAAAAATGGGGCACTATTCTCCCACTGACACCAACTATTTCTCCAACTAATACCAAAGATCAGGCATTGTTTACCGCTACTGATCACAGTCCAGCCCCCCTAAATTCTCAAGGACAGTAAACTGGCCCTTTCTTTGGAAAGTTTGGAGACTCCTGATTTAGAGACTATGGTAGTGCTGCTTCTGGAGGACTGTGCCCAGCTTGTACCAATAAACCATTCTAACACTGTAAAGCCACTTTACGCACATTCCTATTGTTTGGTAGTACCATTCATCATAGTGATGAGTCAGTAGGAAGGTGTGGGGCATGCCAATGCGTTGGCTAGTGAACATGACACTATCGTACAGACTGTGTCTTCTGAATACATGGTTTTTAACCAAATAGTGCAGCTAATTAAATTGGACTTGAAGGCAAAAAGTTAGAATTTGCTATGTTATATGGAACATTTAGAAATGGAAACTGTGCATAGGCCATAGTTTGGAATTCAGGATAAGTGGTACATTTTTCTAATAGTAGAGAATTTCCTGGTTTATGATTGTGCCTGGGCACTCCTGTACCTACAGGCTCATCACTGTGTATCTGCAGTGTGAGATCAAAGGCACTGCTGCCTCTGATTGCTAGTCTCTGGAGATTTGAAGTGAGATTTGGCAATGTCACTACTGTGCTGCTCACTGTTTTCCTTGCTGGAGGCTCTGACATGAGAAATCAAAGCACAGTCTCTACCAAATTGGCCACCTCCACACAGACACCATCATGCATGGTAAGTTAGTAATGGGGAAAAGTTCAGCTGCAGGAAGACCATAGGTAACGTTGGTGACTAGTCCTATGCACTTTGCCTGACTTTTAATGTGCACAGCTAACATAGTTCAGTTTCCATGTCTGTTCTTTTCTAGTGGTAGTTTAGTTGGTCTTTTGCACAGCAAGTCTGATTCTGCATAGTTTTTTTCCTGAGCCCTTGAAGATTTGTATTCATGCTTTTGGCAGTTCTATCTTATCCACAATAATTCCTGCTGCCCCCTTCTCATTTTGCCCTCAAACGATGATGATGGCTACTAAGGCACAATTCATTATAGTTGGTGAAGGTAAATGCTTCAAAATTAAAGTTCTCAAACCATCCTCAGATAACACTAAGAGTGTACGTTTGTGGATATTTACACAAAAATTTAGGGAACTCTCTAGTTTGAATAGGTATTGTCCCAACTATTCTCTAAAGAGTAAACCTAAAAAGTTTAATCTTTGGGAGACGTGAGGACAGATTTGAGAAGCTAAGCTCTAACATGACATATAACCTGTGAAGATCACACTTTACACATGAAACATAAGATATTTGTAAAACTTTTCATAAGCATGATGATTAGAGTTTCTTACCCCACATCTGTTGGCACAACACCCATCTCCTCCAGCACCCAACATCATAAATGCAGGTAGGAAAACCTGCACAATAGAGTAGTACTAATTAATTTCATGGAGAAAACAATTGTTCAGTCCACTTTGGTAGCTGCGTATGGACAACCTAAAGATTGTTAGATTTATTTAGTCCTTTGGAATTAAAATAAACCTGTCAGGGGCATGTTTTCAGATTAATAATGATGAAATGCAAGAACTTTGTGATGCCTACAAAAACTCTTTTAATTGGTTTCTAGCCAGTGGTTTGCTGCTGGGCAGCAGTATGCTGTGCTGATTGGGGTGCAGGACAATCTTGCCCCTCTTCCGATGTGCCCACATGTTATATTGAAATGCAATTTATTAGTAAGCTCTGCTGAGGGAATACTTGTGTAGAGTTGGAGCACAGACGTGCTTGGTGTGGTTTCCCAAATTAGTCACTAGATATATCCATATATCCATAGTTACGGTTGGGAACTCTGTAGAGAATAGTAGGTCCTTGGTAGTCCTAGAGGTCCCCAGAGTAGTGAGTGGGGCATACTATAGAAAGTGAGGAAGTGCTAGCCCTCCCTGCCCTGCCAGTGTGGGTGTCTTTGGTAGAGGGTTCTGTATAAATAGTTTGGCTGGCGCAGGTCTGTGGTTGTTGGTTATGGGAAACAGTGCAAGGACCAAGGTATGCATAGCTGTAATTTATGAAGCTAAATAATATAAGATAGGGGAAACGGTAGTGGTGCCACACCCTTAAATTAGATTACATATGAGAAACCAAAAGTATGCATCTGGATTTTTTTATTGGCACCAATCATTGAAGAATAACCATCAATTCCAAACACAAATATATTTTTTAGAACTGATGGTTATTTTATGATTGGTGCCAATAAAAATAACACAGGTCTGTACTTTTGGTTTCTTGTTATAGTTGAGGCTCTAGATTCTGGGAAGCAAAGAAGAAAAGGTATAGGACTTGTAGGGGACTCACATCCCTTTTGCATAGGATGTGGGAAACTGGCAAACCTCTATGTATATGGGCTGGTCCTTGACTCAGCTCTCATCTCTACTGTTATCTGACAAATAAGGATTGGGCTGTCACCATGGGGATGACTGTAAGGATGTAAATATATACTGTATATGTATCAACTGGTTCAGTCAAAAGTTAAAAGGCTTCCATTGTGTGGACTCTTCCTTCTCCTAACCTCTATAACTTCTGGAAACAAAAACTTGTGCTGTATGTGGCTGCTATTGGGGTCCATTGGCATAAGACCTGAGGAAGGTATGGCAGGGCTACTGGTGTGGTGCTGATTAGGCCAGGCCAAGCCAGGGTCCTCCTAGTAGTACTTCTGTACGGCACTCAGGGGAAAATCCTATGCCCATAGCTCCTCAGTGAGTTGAAGAGGACCAGCCTTGGGTGCACATGAGCTGGTTAAAAAGTGTAGGTGCTCCCCCACCATATGGCTGTGCACATGGAAGGCATGCTTCCCAGCATCCAGCAAGAACACACCATTAAGCAGCACTTGTACAAAGTTAGCTAATGAAACAAATGAATAGAACTTCAGTCCTCGGACAGAGATTGATGTAATTTGTTTCCTTAGTCAACTTTGTACCAGTGCCCCCTGTTACATTACACTGTATTTTAGGGACACAGAGGGGTTGTATCAATGTTTTGCAGAGGATGTGGGTAGACAGGCACTGTAATATGTAGAATGAGTATAGGCAGTGATGATTCTCCATGTGTTCTCTGTGTTTGATCATGTTTTAAAGTTCAAGGGATGAATGGGAACTCATTGTTCCCTGCATTATGTATTACAGCACCTATGTGCTACAACTTCTGCATGATGTCTCACGGCACATGTAGACTATGCAGCTGTTCTCATGGACTTCAGCTTCTAAAAGAAAATCTGCAGAGCTCTTCCATTAAGATTTGTGTACAATACCAGACTGCAAATGAACGATGATTTATGGTCCCATTTACCATCGCATGTGTTCCTGCAAAAAATATGGCATACCAAGCCCAGTGCCATTGACTTTGAATGGCACCCCTATGCATTACAGTGCAACACAACACACAATGTGCTCTGTTGAAAAATAAAACAGAGACATTTTTTTCTACTTTGGGGCCCCAAAAAATGAATGGGCTGTGGTAGTAGTGCCCCACATTTCAAGAACGCTACTAGAAAAGCTTTGTAAATGTTTGCTGTAAACATTGCTCTGTTCATACAGTACACTAATCGAAATTTGGCCAGTTCAGCAGGGACTGGTCAAATTTTGATCAGAGTGTGTCCATACCTGCTCAACAGAAGTCAGTCATTTGATCTACTTCTGTCAACAGGACATGCAGGAAAACTTTTCAATGAACACAATATTTTTCATCCCATAAAAATAGGATTTTGTTCTTACCAGTAATCCAGCTCCAACGATTCCATGGAAATACCATACAAAATCTGTTATCTGCTCTACCTCTATTATTTTTCCATTAGGGAAGTATAGGAGAAGGTTAGCAGCGATGGCAAGGATTCCCAATGGGAAGAGGAGTTTCCCAATCAACTTTGCACATTTTCCTGTACACATTGTCTGATATTCCTGAAATAATAAGTGTAGTGAGAATTTGTTATTTCTGTCTGAAATCTGGTTATTCTATCTTCTTCAACATCAAATTCTACTCCACAAAATCCTCAAAGTTCACATATTTTACTAGTGAGAGCTATCAAGCTTGAGTGATATATGCATGTACAGGACAATATTTAGATATCCTACTTCCCTGGACACACTCGAATGATGACACCTTTTTTTTTACCACCCCTTGTAACATTCAATTACTTAGTAAAAATACAAGTAGAAAAAGAAGCATCTTCATTTTTAACTGTTCAGCTCAACAAACAAGCTACATGAGCACATTGCAGCAGTCTAGGGCAGACAAGGCATTGAGAAGAGGCAGAGGTCAGTGACTCAGAAGGGACTGAAGCTGGAGAAACATGGTGCCAGACAGTCAAATGGAATTTTCAGCAGGAGGTCTTCAATGGTCATTGATTTCTAGTTAACCCTTTAAGAAGGCTTTAATGCCTGCATGATGGTGCAGCTTCTGTATCATGTAACTGCTATGATTGCAGAGATCACATGATTTAGAGCCTGCCCTGCTGGCTGCTGTTCAGAAGCTATGACAGAGTGACACCTCCGTCAGTGGTTGGGCGAGCACAGTGAGCACACTCTCTTCACTCAACCTCTGGCCGCCATGGACGCATATGTGCAGTGCCTGGACAATAAAGCCCACTCTCTTTGCAGCTCAATATATACATTGCGCTGTCAGCAAGGGGTTTGAATCCAACTGATCATTAAAGCAGAACTAAAGTCAGGGATACTCACTTACTCTTTAACAGTAAGATTTGTTCTAGGAGGGGAAATGTAATTAGGATTTGTTCTAGAAAGGGAAATTTGGGGGGGATGTGCTGAGAGTGGGTGATTTGGGGGGTTTATGATAGGGGCAAGCAGGTTTGGGATAGGGGAAAGAAGAGGGGAGATTAGGGGTGTGTGCTAGAAGGGGTGATTTGGGGGCTTCATACTAGGAGGCAAAATTTTGCAGAGATTTTGGGAATGTTAGAAAGGGGCATTTGGTTGAAAGAATATGTGCTAGCAGGGATGATAGGGGGAAGTATTTGTGCTGGGGGGGGATTTGGGAGGGGGTATTTGTGCAGGAGGGGGAATTTGGAGGGTGATGGGGTAAGATTTGTTCTAGGAGGGGGGGTGCTAGCGGGGATGATTTTGGGGATTTGTGTTGGTAGGATGGGTGAAAGAATATTTGTGCTAGGAGGGGGGATTTGGAGTGTTTTGCTAGAAGGGGTGATTGGGGGGGGGGGATTGTCCTAGAAGGGGGAATTTTGGAGAAGATGGAATTTGTGTTAGGAAGGGGGATTTGAGGCGGGGGGGATTTGTGCCAGTAGGGATGATTGGTGGGTATTTGTGCTAGGAAGGGAAATTCGTCAGGAAAGGATTTGTGCTGGGAGGAGGATATGGAGAGGGAGGGAGAGATTGCGCTTGCAGGGGAAATTTGAGGGGTTAAGGATGTGTACTAAGAGGGTATTTTTGGGGGGTGGAAAGTCATTCTAGCTGGGGAGATTTGGGGGGAGAGATGATTTGAGCTGAGGGGGGGAGTGAGAGGAACGATATATGGTGGGAGGGGGGATTTCAACAGGGATTTATTCGTACTGGGAGGAGGGGGAATTTTGGTTTGGGGAGAATTTTGGCTTGCAATGGGTATTTATGCTTTGCAGCTAAGCATGGCAATTAATGTTGACATTTTTTTTTGGGGGGGGGGATTTTTGCTGTCACATGATGCTCATACATCTTGGGGGGGGGGGCACAGTTTGGCATCTTCGCCCTGGGTGCTGGCTGGTCTTGTCCCAGCACTGAGGTCTACCCCCACCTGCACATTGTGACTGGACAGTGTAATGAGAAACAGCAAACTGATGAAATGATCTCTTTCTTACTCTGCACTATCCTTCTATCTGTATGCTCCACACACAATGGCACACCTGATTGGCTCCTTGTGCTGCATTTCTCTCCCCCTTCTCTGATCTCTGCTGTACAGTGGATTGCATAAGGCTGATACCAAGTTAAATCCAGACGCTTGCACTGCTTGCATTAAATGGTGTATTAATAAATACAGAGCTGCATTCAATTTGTGTATTTTTATTCTGCTCTGAATCTGAATGTTTGCATAGTTTTTAATTGTATTGTTACTTTTTGCATAGTACAAAATACACAATGAAAACAGGCAATTTGCAATTTTTATTAATAAATTAAATGTAAGCAGTTAGTGAGATTGATGTTTTCGATTCTGCTCGAATACTTTGCAGCTTTCGTGTATTTTATCTAAAATTCAATAAAAAGATTGTTATAAAATGACGGAGGTTCAGGAAATAATTATTTAAGACATGATTACATAGTGAGTGGAAATTCTGCTTAATGTTTGTTTTTCAGTATAACCTGCTTGTGAGTCGTGAGCAATAATTATTTTATATTGATCTCTGCACTTGTCAAACAAACCACAGTATATGAAACCTTCATTGTATGTGCACTTGTACAAAACAAATAACTACCCAAGCAGAGATGGATTAAGTTACTGAGCACCATGCAGAGGTGATAATCAAAAACCAATGATCCCAACCATTCTTAGCATATAATCTTGGGGTAGACCCATCTAGAATAAGACCCTGGGTCAGACCCAGCAGGATAAGATCACAGGGGAGACCCACTTGGCATAAGATCTTGGGGCAGAGCCATGTGGAATAAGACTCTGGGTAAAACCCATCCAGAATATAACCCTGGTTCAGACTCACCAGGATAAGTTCCCGGGGCAGACCCACTAGGCATAAGATTTTGGGGAAAGCCCATCTGGAATAGGACCCTGGGTAAAACCCATCTAGAATAAGACCCTGGTTCAGACTCACCAGGATAAGTTCCCAGGGCAGACCAACTGAGCATAAGATCTTGGGGAACCCCTCTGGAATAAGATCCTGGGTCAGGTCAACCTAAAATAGGACCCAAGACCAGACCCACCCAAGATTAGACCCTCAGAAATACCCATTGGGCATGCAGTAAGACCCTGGAGCAGACCCACCTAAAATAATATCCCTGGGGCAGACACATTTAGAATACAACTGTCAGAAATACCCACTGGGAGTAAGACCCTGAAGCAGACTCACCTAAGATAAGATCCATGGTGCAGAACCACCTAGGATACGACCAGGGGTGGACTGACAACTCATGGGGCCCCTGGGCAATAGGGGATCATGGGGCCCTTGTGTCCTTGCCCAAACTCAAAAACGCCTATGAAAAAGGTACCAGGGGCATCTCATGGGGCCCCCTACTGACCCCGAGCCCTCGGGCAGTGCCCAAGTTTCCAAATGGTTAGTCCGCCCTGGAAAGGACCCTCAGAAATACCCATCGGTCAGAAGACCTATCTGTCTCCTATGTCTGCTGGAGAAATATCTCCTCATGTTCTGTTCTGGGGACTACAGATAAATTAACAATAATGCTTCCTCACTCTTTTAACTACAGTGAGTGTTTTTATTGCTGTCTCTTGTTGGAAAATCACTGTCACTGGGACAAGAAGTAGAGGAAATCCTCCCCACAACGTTCCAGGCCTGAGAAAAGTTTTTCTAAAGTTTTACCCTAAGGACTTATGCTTTATTTAAGGCTTCAAAAACGAAACAAATCCATCATAGTTAGATAGTTAGTCTGGCTGAAAAAAGACAAAGTCCATCCAGTTCAACCACAGAGAAAAAAAAAAAAAGTTATAATCTTACACCCACAGTTGATCCAGAGGAAGGCAAAAAAATCCCCAGCAAAGCACAATCCAATTTGCTCCTAATGGGAAAAAAAATCCTTCCTGATCGCCAAAGAGGCAATTGGATATTCCCTGGATCAACTTTACCTATAAATGTTATATCCAGTTATATTCTGTGTATCAAAGAAACAATCCAGGCCTTTTTTGAAGCAATCCACTGAGCTGGCCAGAACCAACTCTTGAGGGAGTCTATTCCACATTTTCACAGCTCTCACTGTGAAGAAACCTTTCCATGTTTGGAGATTACATTTCTTTTCCTCCAGATGTAAAGAGTGCCCCCTTGTCCTCTGTAATGACCTAAGGGTGAATAGAGATAGCGGCAACATCAGGAGTGGCCAAATCAACAATTTGGTACATTCTGAGAAAGGAAGAACGCACTGGTGAGCTCAGCAACATAAAAAGGCATGGACGTCCATGGAAGACAACAGTGGTGGATGATCGCAGGATCCTCTCTATGGTAAAGAAAAACCCAGTCACAACATCCAGTGAATGATACGCTCCAGGAGGTGGGCATATCATTGTCAAAGTCTACAATCAAGAGAAGACTTCACGAGAGCAAATACAGAGTCTTCACCACAAGGCAGGGGCAGACTGACCATTTGGAAACTCGGCACTGCCCGAGGGCCCGGGGTCAGTAGGGGGCCCCATGAGATGCCTCTGGTACCTTTTTCATAGGCTTTTTTGAGTTTGGACAAGGATACAGGGGCCCCATGATCCCCTATTGCCTGGGGGCCCCATGAGCTGTCAGTCTGCCCCTGCCACAAGGTGCAAACCATTCATAAGCATGAAGAATAGAAAAGCCAGATTAGACTTTGCAAAAAAAATCTAAAAAAGCCAGACCGGTTCTGGAAAAGCATTCTTTGGATAGATGAAACTAAGATTAATCTGTACCAGAATGACGGGAAGAAAAAGTGTGGAGAAGACTTGGGACAGCTCATGATCCAAAGCACACAACGTCATCTGTAAAACATGGTGGAGGCAGTGTGATGCCATGGGCATGCATGGCTTCCAGTGTCACTGGGTCATTGGTGTTTATTGATGATGTGACAGAAGACAGAAGCAGCTGGATGAATTCTGCAGTGTTTAGAGATATACTGTCAGCCCAGAATCAGTCAAATACAGCAAAGTTGATTGGATGGTGCTTCACAGTACAGATGGACAATGATCCAAAACACACTGCAAAAACAGCCTAGGACCTTTTAAGGAAAAGAAGTGGATCATTCTGCAATGGCTGAATCAATCATCTGATCTCAACCCAATTGAGCATGCATTTCACTTGCTGAAGGCAAAACT
Source organism: Staurois parvus (assembly GCF_062004578.1). NCBI lineage: Eukaryota > Metazoa > Chordata > Amphibia > Anura > Ranidae > Staurois > Staurois parvus. Next base: position 1,536,352 of record NW_028318654.1, on the reverse strand, counting down.
AAAGGCAGAAATACCCACAAAGAACAATTGAAGACAACTGCAGTTAGAGCCTGGCAAAGCATCAGAAAGGAGGAAACCCAGTCTTTGGTAATGTCCGTGGGTTCCAGACTTCAGACAGTCATTGCCAGTAAAGGATTCTCAACAAAATATAAAAATGAACATTTTATTTATGACTATATTAATTTGTCCAATTACATTTGAGCCCCCCAAAATGGAGGGACAGTGTATAAAAATTGTTGCAGTTCCTAAAATGTGTACTTGATATTTATGTTCAACCCCTTGAATTAAAACTGAAAGTCTGCACTTCAAATTCATTTGGATTGTTTCATTTTAATTTATTCTGGTGGCATACAGAGCCAAAAGTATGAAAATTGTGCCTCTGTCCAAATATACAGTTGTGTTCAAAATAATAGCAGTCAGACATCACTAACCTGATCAATCACTGTTTTTGGTAGAAATGATATTTCTACATGGCAAATAATTTACTAGCAGGTGTAGTAGAGTAATAGAAATCCAACAGACCCAACAGTCATGACATGCATGCTGCTGATTCTGTGTAATTGAATCACTAATTGAAAGGGGCATGTTCAAAATAATAGCAGTGTGGAGTTCTATTAGTGAGGTCATTCATTCTTTGAAAAACAGGTGGCAATTATTGCCCTTATTTAAGGAAGGAAGGCAGCAAATGTTGTACATGCTGGTTACAGTGCATTTCTCTCTGAAATTCTGAGGAAAATGGGTCGTTCCAGACATTGTTCAGAAGAACAGCGTACCTTGATTAAAAAGTTGATTGGAGAGGGGAAAACATATAAAGAAGTGCAGAAATGATAGGTTGCTCAGCTAAAATGATCGCAAATGCTTTAAAATGGCAACCAAAACCTGATGATCATGGATCAGTTTGAATACATCAGAATACTTGAAGAGGTCATGCTGCCTTATGCTGAAGAGGAAATGCCCTTGAAATGGGTGTTCCAACAAGACAACGACCCCAAACACACCAGTAAACATGCAACATCTTGGTTCCAGACCAACAAGATTGACGTTATGGAGTGGCCAGCCTAATCCCCGGATCTTAATCCAATAGAAAACTTGTGGGGTGACATCAAAAATGCAGTTTCTGAGGCAAAACCAAGAAATAGAGAAGAACTGTGGAATGTAGTCCAATCATCCTGGGCTGGAATACCTGTTCACAGGTGCCAGAAGTTGGTTGACTCCATGCAACACAGATGTACAGCAGTTCTCAGAAACAGTGCTTATACAATGAAATATTCATTAAGTGATTCAAAGGAAAGCAAAATGTTTTGATTTGGAATAGAATGTGTAGTGTTCCCAATGCATTTGTGTGTATGGAA